>NW_012267380.1:3322004-3439795 GCF_000151885.1 Dipodomys ordii
TATACTAGATATTGCAAATAAGGGAAACCATGGGACCTATGTTTCTTTGGGCCTGGCTTACTTCACTTAATATAATTTTTTCCAAGTCTTTCCATGAGTACATTTCTTATCAAGCATTGTTGCCTCCTCCTTTGTTTCCCCTTCCCAGCCTTTCCCATCCCCCCACATCCCGCTCACCCCCACCATCCGGCCAAGGTTGTAAAGTTCATTTTTTGACATAACGACTTGTACATCTCATTGTTGCAATGGGTCCACCTGTATCCCGAGCCAGACCTAGGTGTCACTCTTGCTCAAAGAGCAAGGCTTGTAAATAAATACAGTCCATCACTACAGATTCCATAGCTTGATTTAAATGCAGTATATTTGGTAAGTGAGATTTTTTGTTCTTCAGTGGCTTGGTGCCAGACTAACTGGAGTCTTGAGGAGGTAGTGCACAGCGGAGGAGTGGTGCTCTGGACACTACTGGGTTCCTGACTCTTGATATTTCCTGTGGCATATGACTAGAGTACTCATCCCACTTGCAATTGGAGTAATGTTCTATTTTTGTTCCCAACCATACTTGTGAATTTGTATAGACATAAGTACCATGAAATAAGTGATAAAAATACAAAAGGATTGTAACGGTAATGGAGTACTTTGAAAACACAATGGCAATCTTTTCTTTTTTTTTTCTTTTTCTTTCTTTCTTTCTTTTTTTTTTTTTGGGTCCGGTTGTGGGGCCTGAACTCTGGGCCTGGGCGCTGTCCCTCAGCTCTTCAGTTCAAAGCTAGTGCTCTACCACTTGAGCCACAGCTCCACTTCCGGCTTTTTTCTTTTTGCTTATGTGGTGCTGAGGAATCGAACCCAGGGCCTCAGGCATGCAAGGGAAGTGCTCTACCACTGAGCCAGCTTCCCAGCCCACAATAGCAATCTCCTCAGGCATGCAAGGCAAGTGCTCTACCACTGAGCCAACTTCCCAGCCCACAATAGCAATCTTTTGTCCTTCTTCTTTCTTTTTATAATTTTTGTGTGTGCCAGTAATGGACCTTGAACTTAGACCCTTGAGTTCTCACTTTGTTGTTTCACTTGAGGGTAGTGCTCTACTATTTGAGTTCTGACTTTTGCTGGTTCACTGAATTTGAGTCTCTTGGATTTGTCTGCTACCTCAACCCCCAGATCTCAGACTTCTGAGTAGCTAGGATTACAGGTAAAAGAGACCAGTGTCCAGCTGACAATCTTTTCTTACCAGGTATACTAGGTTTAAATTCAGGGCCTTGCACTAACAAAGCAGGTGCTCTACTACTTGAGCCATGCCCCCAGCATAGTGACAATTTTAACATACAGAGATGATGAGGGTTTCTCAGTTTGGCAAGCCTAAAATGTTTGGAATGATGAAAGCCAGGATATTTTTCAAGCATACTTTGAAGTTGTTTAAAAACAGGAGAAAAGAAGTCATTTAAACTAGGAACCAGCAAGTTCTTCCTGTGTAGGGGCAGATTATAGATGTTCTTAGTTTTATGAAGCACATTGTTTCTTTTGTGATTACTCTGCTCTACTGTTAGTGTGAAAGTTGCCACAAGCATTACCTAAATGAGGAGGTAGAGACATGTTCCAATAAATGTTTAGTTATGAATTCAACAGCCCCTTGATTGGTTTCTTTACAGCATCAAGGTCCCAAGATTGCTTTCCTTGGATCTGGTCCATTTATTTATTTAAATTGTAATGTGGGAATTCAGCTTTATTTTGTTCTCTTGTCTAGTTATTCTGGTATCACATGTTGAACAGTAATGAATACTCATTCAACAGGAAATCAATATCAATGCTTATGTGAAATAGATCTGCCTGCCTGTCAGAGATAGTCTTCTTGAGGATCATTAGCATGCAGTTGACTTCAAAAGGACTTGTGTTGCTTTATTAGTAAGTACTGTTTCCCTATATATATTTTTTATTCTGGCATTAGATACTAGACCACTAGTTACTTTCATTAATTACTTGGTCTCTTGCTTTGAGGGAAAAAAACCCACCATTTTTTTTTGGGTCCGGTCGTGGGGTCTGAACTCTGGGCCTGGGCGCTGTCCCTCAGCTCTTCAGCTCAAGGCTAGCACTCTACCACTTGAGCCAGAGCGCCACTTCCGGCTTTTTTCTTTTTGTTTATGTGGTGCTGAGGAATTGAACCCAGGGCCTCAGGCATGCAAGGCAAGTACTCTACCACTGAGCCACCTTCCCAGCTCAAACACCATTTTTTTTAAAGCTTATTCTTTATAGCTTTTATTTTTATTTTTTATAAACTATTTTTAAAATTATCATACATAAGCTATACAAGGTAGGATCTCATTGTTTTACAATTTTTTATACCATGAGCCCTTTGCATTTTTTTCGGTACTGTCCTAGGGCTTGAACTCAAGGCCTGGGCACTGTCTCTGAGCTTTTTTTCACCAGAGCCAGTACTCTATCACTTGAGCCACAACTCTATTTGGGACTTTATTTTTGGTGCTTAATTGGAAATAAGAGTCTCATGGACTTTCTTGCCCAGGCTGGCTTTGAACCATGATCCTCAGATCTCAGCCTCCTCAGTAGCTAGGATTACAGGTGTGAGCCACCAGTACTCTACTCTTTACTTTTTCATATTAATTAACAAAGACAAAGAAGAAGTAGCCAAGGCAATTGGTTAAAACAAGAAGAGTAGAAATAAACTGAAAGCCTTAGCAAAGAGTTATTTAATATAAAAAGGGATATGTACATAAAGTAGGGAGAAATAGAGAATACAGAGAGACATAGGGAGAAATAGGAGCTAAATACTGAAAATAGGAGCTAAAGACTCAAAATGGTAGTTCTTATCTATAGCTTTTCTACTTTCTGAGCTGGGAGAATAAACATGGGTATGTTTTCTAATAGACTCTTATGCAATCATTTAGTTGGAGACAGGTGCTGTTTATTATTCTGTAATAAATAATTCTGTGTTTACTTAAAACAGGGACAATAAGAGTTTGAAGATGTTTGCCATTTCAAAGGAGAATGACAATTTAGATAGTCTTTCTAAGGTCCCTGTAACTTAGCATCTACAAGGAGATATAGTCAGACACTTGTGGCTCAAGCCTGTAATCTTAGCTACTGAGGAGACTGGGACTGAGGACTGGGGTTCAAAGTCAGACAGGATACAAATCCAAGAGATTTGTCTCCAATTAACCAGCAAAATGCCAGATGTAGAAGTGTGGCTTATGTGGTAGATTGACAGCCTTGTGTGGAAAATCTAAAAAAAAAAAGAAGCTCAAGGCCTGAGTTCAAGCCCAATACTGGCAAAGAAAGAAAGAAAAAAAGAGTGAGGAGGAGGCATGGAGTGGGAAGGGGAGGGGAAGGAAAGGAAAAAAAACAAGGAGAAGAGAGAAGAAAGAAGGAAGGAAAGAGGGAAGTAAGGAAGGAAAGAAAGAAAGAAGGAAAGAGGGAAGGAAAGAAGGAAGGAAGGAAAAAAGGAAGGAAAGAAAAAAGGAAGGCAGGCAGTCAGGCAAGCAAGCCGTGGGAGGAAAGTGTGGTGGAAGAGGAACTTAGCTGCTTTTTCTCAGCTTACTGGTTTTAATTTCTCATTCTGGCCCTTTTGATATTTGTTAAAAATAATATAATTTAAATAAAGGAAGTCACATTTTATGGTGCTTATTTATGGAAGCGTGTTCAGATCTGAGCTCCTGTCTTCTATTTAATATTTTTAAATGTTTTCAATCATCCAGCATTGAGTGGCTTATTTTCCTTGCAGATATTTCAGCTTTAAGATTTGAGGCAGGAGACATTAGGGAAAATGAGGCATGGTAAATAGCAGAAATAGTATATTTACACATTCAATTTCACTCTTGTTTAGAAGAGATAAGGAGAGCTAGGTGAGCTGCAGAGATCCTCAGGGAGTTGTCCTGCTACTTTCTAGCAGAAACTTTATTAGTTAAAGCCCCACTGAAGCAAAATTAAAATGTAGGAAACACCTCACAAGTATTGCCAGTAAGATTGAGAGCTATCAAAACGATCCTGCCCTATCTACTGAATTTAGAATTGCTGAGGTACAGGGATTTTACTTAGTGGAACAGTATTCACTACTGTATCAACGTCCTTACTACTTATGGGTATATTAAGATTTTCTGTTTCTTCACAATTTAGTCTTGGGAGATTTTTATGTTTCTAGGAATTTGCCTATTTACTTAGATTACCCAATATGATTTTATATTCATAGTGCTCACAGTCCTTGGATTTTCTGTAAAATCAGTAGTAATATTTACTCTTTCATTTCTGACTACAGTCATTTGAGCCAATATAACTAAGACTGTGTCTATTTTATTAATTTTTAAAGAAATAACTCGGCTTCATTGACAATCTCTATTTTTTACTCTCTATTTTGTTTATGTCTTCTCTAATATTTCCTTCCTTTGGCTAGCTCTTTGTTTAGCTTTTGTTTTTCTAGGCCCTTCAGGCATAAAGTTTTGGCATGTTTTGTATTCATGACATTTTTCTTGCTGTATTTTCTTTTTGCTTTTCTGCTTTGACCTGTTGGGTGCTTAAAGCTATGTTGTTTGGTGCCTGGCATGGATGGCTCATGGTGGCAATCCTAGCTACTTTGGAGGGTGAGATCTGATTTTGGTTCAAAGCCAGCCTGAGAAGGAAAGCCAAACAAAACTTTTACCTCTAATTAACTACAAAGAGGCCAGAAGTGGAACTGTGGTTAAAGTGGTACAGTGCTAACCTTGAGCACGAAAGTTCAGAGACAGCATTTAGGGCCTGTGTTGAAGCCCTAGGACTGGCACACACACACACACACACACACACACACACGCACACACGCACACATGAACGCACGCACGCACGCACACACACACACACACACACACACACACGCAAAAAAAACCCACACCAAAAAGAATATATTATTTAACTTGTTTGCAAATATTCCAATTTTCCTTCTTTTATTGATTTCTTGTTCTATTGTGAAAAAAGATACTTTGTATGATTTGAATCTTTCACAGTTTTAAAGAAGTGTCTTAGATCTAACCTGTTCTCTATTCTGGACATGTGGTCTTGAGGGAAATGTATGGGTGGTGATTTTGTTAGGAGAAATGTTTATCTCTCTTGGGTCTAACTGATTTACAATGTTGTTGAAGTCTTATAATTCCTTTTGGCCTTTTGTATTATTGTTCTGTTCATTATTTAAGGTGTGATATTGAAGTCTCCTGCTACTCTTTGGGCTGTATTGTTCTCTTTAACTATGTCAATATTTGCCTCTTAAATTGGAAGTTTTGCTATCTTGTGCATATATTTTCCCCTTAATGACCAAATATGATTTGATAAATGGACCATCTCATATAAGTCTTTTCTGTTTCTTGAAATAAGTTTTACCTTAACTCGTTTTTGTCTGGTACAGATAATAACTTTTTAGCTGTTTTTTGCACAACATGTATTTGAATTGAAGGTCATTCCACCATAGGCAGCACAAAGATCTGTTTTTGAAAAACCGTTTTGCTAACTTGTATCTGTTGGTGGATGAATTTAATCTATCTATCCCTATCTATCTATCTATCTATCTATCTATCTATCTATCTATCTATCTATCTATCTATCTATCTATCTATCTATCTAAAGTGATGACTGATAGTTGAGGCACTTATGGTGGCGTTTTTCAATGTTATCTTTGTCATATTTCTGTTTTGTGTTAGTACTTTCCTTTGTGTTTGATTTTTTTTTGCTTTCAGTAGTTTTCATTTCCTTTTATCTAAATGGTATCAAATTAGACTGACAATTATTTTATGCTTTTGTTGTTGAAATCTTGGCTACTTATAGGTCTTTTTTTTTTGGTCGGTCGTAGGGCATGAACTCTGGACCTGGGCTCTGTCCCACAGCTCTTCAGCTCAAAGCTGGTGCCCTACCCCTTGAGCCAAGCTGCACTTCTGGCTTTCTGCTTATGTGATGCTGAGGAATTGATCCCAGGGCCTCATGCATTCAAAGCAAATACTCTACCACTGAGCTACCTTCCCAGCCCAGGTCTTTGTTTTATGTAGTCTACCTATAAAGTTACTTGTCCAGGTGCTGAATATTTCTTTTTTCCTTTTTAAAAAATGATTATTAGAATTTAACATGTCTGTGTGTACAGTGTCTCTTGGTCACCCCTTCCATCATATCCATGAGACATAAAGGATATTGGCTATGCTTCACTGACTGGTGACCAATGCCCAGGCCAGCATATTCTGGGAAGGGAGGAATACTGTTGCAGTGGAAAAGCATTCCATTTCTACAGCAGCCTCAGCCCTTTGGAGACACCTGTGAACCAGGGTGTGATCTTGATAGAAAGCTAAGAGCAAAACTATGAAAGGGAATGTTCTTATCCTTTCATGTTCCTATTGACTCCTACCCTTGCCTTTTCCTTTCCTCTCTGTCACCAAATGACCCATTTCTGCTGGGTCATATCCTTACAGACCAGCACCCCTAACAAGCTGCAGGCAGAGCCACACAGCTAAACCCAGTCTCTGGGGTCCATGCTCACATCTCTTCCCAGGGGAAATTCCTGGAAAGGGGAGGGAAGGCTCACTGTGAGGAAGGAGCCACACTCACCACTCTGCCTTCAGACTGAGCGAAGACCCAGCGGCTCAAGACCATACTTGTAGGTCTCTCAGATGAGTTGGTTTGATGCACAGCTCATTAGAGACGATCTCTTGTTACTGGGAAATTACCTACCCTTTGATTTTATTGTAGTTGTTTAGAAAAGAAGGATCACAAAGATAAAACCTGAATGTAACCCTGGAGATAACAAAACTCTACCTGCAGTCCCTTTAGAGTGTTGGTGAAATCCACATAGAATGGTCTCTGTTAACTCCTTGCTGGTTAATGATCTCTGCTTCCCACAGTATGTGACAATGGATTCCTATTGTGCCTCTGAAACAAATCCCCTTGCTTAATTTCCTGCCAACCTCTCCTGAGATCCTGTCCCTGTTGTATCTCTTTAGCAGAACAAATCTGCCTCTGTTCCTCCTGTCTGAAAGACTCCCTTGATCCTGCACTGCCTGTGCAGTTTTCTTTTCTTGTTTTGCTGTTCAGAGACCCTACAATGTCACCCTAACCCACCTCTGTGGACTCAACTCTCTCCTTTCCCTGTCCATTTTCCTAAACTATAAACTAATTTGACCTAATGTTTTTGGTGTCCCATGAACATACCACAGCCTTCTACCCTTTAGGGCCCTGTAGACATTCACAATGCCTGAAATGCTGCCCTTTCTCTATGAACTGTTTACATTCCATATATGACTGAAGTTCTACTTCTTCGGTCTCATCTATGGACTGTTGCCTGATTTAATTGCAAGGGGACCAGGTTTTTTTTAGTGCAAACCAGGATGTATCTCTGGTGTTGTGCTGCATTAGTCCTGTGACCTGCAGCTGGCCCTAGGCTGTGGCACCTCAGAGCAAAGTTCCATTCCTCAGTACTTGCCTGGAGTGCTTTTAGTTGCCTGAAGTGCTTCTTCAAAGCCAGTGTTGTGAGTGAAACATTTCCTGCATTTTCAGTTGTAAGCAGCCTGCCTCGCTTGCTTGCTTCCTCTTCTTCCTCTCCTCCTCCTCTTCTCAGCTACCACCATCACTACTTCTTCTTCCTCTTCCCCCTTTTCTTCCTCTTTCTTCCTCTTCCTCTCCTCCTCCTCTTCCTCCTTCCTCTTCTTTTTCTCCTCCACCACCTCCTCCGCCTCCTTCTCCTCCTCCTTCTTCTCCTCCTCCTCTTCTTCCTTCTTTTGCTCCTTTTCCTTCTTTTCCTCCTTTACCTTCTCCTCTTGCTTGTTTTTCTTCTTCCTTTTCTTCTTAACAAAATGGTTCCCTGTATATAAAACATATTACAGTTTAATTCTTGGGCAGTGGTCCTGGCTTGCTGATATAGGTTGTTTTCATATTGGTCCTAGTATGAAATCACCAGATTGACTTCTTTTTTTTTCCCCCTGATTGTGGGGTTGAACTTTGGGCCTGGGTGCTATCCTTGAGCTCTTCAGCTCAAGGTTAGCGTTCTACCACATGAGCCACATCACCACTTCCAGTTTTCTTTTTTTTAATTTAATTTTATTTTATGTGTGAACATACTGTACAGAGGGGTTACAATTACATGGGCAGGATAATGCGTACATTTCTTACCAAGCATTGCCACTTCCAGTTTTCTAGTGGTTAATTGGAGATAAAGAGTCTCACAGACTTTCCTGCTGGGCTGGCTTTGAACTGCAGTACTCAGATCTCAACCTCCTGATTAGCTAGGTTTACAGGTGTGCCACCGGTGCCCAGCTCAGATTGACATTTTAAGGAAAGTAGAATTTTGTTTGTGACTTAAGTATAATTTTAAATTCACACAAAAAACTAAAAAATGGTATATGAGATAGCACATGATCAATATATGCAACAAGCAAAATTTTGTGGCTCTAAAGAGCATTGTGATTCAATTACTCCTCTGAACATTTAAGGAGCATTGATGACTTTTCACTCATTATTGAAAGTATCCCATATGAGGTTTCTCTCAGTGATTGGCCTGTAAGATTACAATAGAGATGAACAATCCTATTTTCTATTGATGTAGCTATAGCAGCTGAAGGTATTGCTAATAGATTTGTGATGACGCTAGTGTAAACAGACCTTCTGTTCTGCAAGTTGTATAGAATCTGGCATATAGTGCAGTCCGTATACTTGAGAATGTTAATAACAACTATATGTATTGGCATATCTGTTCACTATAGTATACTTTTATCATGCATTTGAGGCATACTCCTTCTATATTTGTTTGCTGTAAAACAATGTACATGTACACCGGCAGCAGCTGCAGACACTTGTTTTCATCATGTCTCTTTTTACGAGCTGCTTAAGAACTGCTATTTTTCTGAGATACATTGATTCCTTTCTTGGGGGGCAGATAAAGACAGGTATTCCAGCCTCTTCCATTTTGTTTTATGCCCTTTGCCCTGAGCCGTTCTCCCTTGCGGTCACTTTTCAGCCATCTGAAACTTAAACCACTCTTATTAACAAGGTTCTATTCTACTCATCCTGAGACAGTGGATTGTAGACTGCCTTCGAGCTACCTCTGCACACACCAGTGATTTGGGGCTGTTTTCACTATACATATCTTTCTCACTATCCCTTCCCCCTTCTCTCTATTTAACTTAAGACAAATGTTTGAACCCCAAAGTCCAGCCTTCCTGTATTTGCCACTTCACAAATCTCCTTTCTCTACAGTTCACCATGTCTCTTTATTTGGCATATGGGGTAGATCTGAATTTGAGTCTGGAGCCTAAATCTCTGGTTTCAGATTAATGCATAAAGCAGCAGCCATGCTGAGTGATTGACCTAGACCATCCAGCATCATGGATTTTTTTTTTTATTGTAAACATGATGCACAGCGGGGTTAGTTACATAAGTAAGGTAATGAGAACATTTCTTTTGGAACAGTGTTATCCCTCCTCCATTTTCTCCTGCTTTCCAACTCTTCTCCCCCTAGTGTAAAGTTCATTTCCAACATAGTGTCTAGTTGCATAGGTTCATCCCACCCCACCCTTTGTCCCATTCCTTCCCTTCCCCAAATCAGATAAGCTTATATGCAAGACAGAGGGTACCAAAATAAAAAACAGTGACAACAGGACATAAACCAAAGAGAAAAAAATGAAAGAAAAAAATAACTGCAAACAGTATACCTAAAAAACCCTCTTGTTTATCGTGGATATTTTTTTGTAGGCAGGGGTTAATAAAAAGAACTTACCAAGACAGGACAATAGGAAATATAGAGCCTTATCAGGACACTCTTATGAGACACAGAAGGCAGTTAGGAGGAGGAGATTGCATTGCAGCATTGCTCTTGCTGCTTCAGGGACAGGCTTTATTGGGGTCAGTGGGATTTTATTGATTGTTTACCTCTTTTTTGGACCGTATCTGTCTCTCTTACAGATTATGGTTCAAATTTTGTGGTCATGGAAACAGCTTGAATGCTCTTTTTATGTTTGCATTTCATCTAGCCCATTTATTTCATGCACTTGGCTCACCTACATTCTATACTAGACCTTGCTATGTTTCCATCCATCATATCCCTTTAAATGGGGGCCTCCTTCATATCCAGGTCTGGGGACACATCCACGATCCTCATACAAAGTCAAGACCACCTAACACCACATACCGCTGCCATTAAGGGACACAAATTAAATCATGACACTTCACACCATAACTCAGATAATTTTGTAAAATGAGACCAAATCACATGCAAGTATATTTTGAGGAAAAGTCAAACTAATTCTCTTCATATAATAAAAGAGATGATAGTGGGAAGTATACATAATTGTCTTTGTTTTATAAAACTTAAGAATTACATAAATTAAAGGTACTTTGAAAATTGTAATTGAATTGGAACGTGGGAAATGTCCTTGCACGGAGGCTTAGTGGTGTTTACCTGTGCATTTCTGGATAACTGCATCTCTTTACTCTTGTTCTTAACACTTCCCAGTATTTCAAAAGATACCGTAGAAGGATGGCTTTTAAAATGTTTTTTATTGTAAAGATACTATACAGAGGGTTACAGATACATGAGTAAGGTAATGAGTACACTTCTTATTGAGCATTGTTACCCCCTCCATTGTTTTTCCCCTACCATCCTTTCCCTCCCTACCTTCCCCAAGATTCTTTTTTTTTAAAATTGTGATTAAATGATTACATAATTTTCCAAATTTCACAGTATTGTGGAAAAATGATGCTCATTTAAAGTCACAAGTTCATTCTAACTTTCCTGGAGCAAATTGTCTATCACAGTCTATAACATATAACGGTGTACACATATACACCATACATGCGATCAGCAGCATGGGGATATTTAGTAGTGGTTCGACCAGATGAGTGGGAGTTCTTTGTTTCTTAAGTCCTGTTAGTTTTGTCTTATCACGTAATATTTTGGATTTAGCATCCACTTATCAAGGAGACCATGTACCGTTTGTCTCTTTGCTCTTGGCTTACCTAGCTCAACATGATTCCTTCTAGCTCCATCCATTTCCCTGCAAATGCCATTAATTTGTCATTTCTAATGGCTGCATAATATTCCATTGTGTATAGATACCACAATTTTTGGATCCATTCATCTGTGCTGGGGCATCTGGGTTGTTTCTATATCCTAGCTATTGTGAACAGTGCTGCAATAAACATGGAGGTGCACGTGTCCTTGTATATTGGTTCCTGTTGTTCAGGGTAGATGCCTAGAAGTGGTATGACTGGGTTGTAAGGGAGGTCAATCTTTAGCTTTCTGAGGACCCGCCAGACTGCTTTCCAAATTGGTTGTTTAAGTGTACATTCCCACCAGCAGAAGGATGGCTTTTTTGACTTAGATCTCTGTAGTCCAAGGTTCTTATCTTAGCCCTTGTTTAGTACAATAGCTTTTGCGGGTCATAATGGCTAGACGACATGGGAATGAGAGTAAGGTGGGCTATGAGGAGTCAGAAAATTATCCAGGAAACTGCTCTCCATTCTTTATTTGATATCTAGAAACCAAAGAAACATTTGAGAAAGATTGTAGCAAATCATGTAGCTTTCTCAATCTATACCTATTGGGAGTTAAAATATCCATTTTCTGCCAGTATCATCATTATCTTGTTACCATTATCTTTCCTTGCCCAGAGCAAGAGCAGTAATTTCTGAGTACAGTTCTCAATACTCCAGCCAGCCTTATCTCTGCACATGTTAGGGATAGGGAGCTGATCTTGTTAATGAATGGGAATCTCATTCCTCCATGGAATCCCCTGTATGTGGAAGGCTGGGCTCTGGAGCTTCAGCCCTTGGAACTTTTCAAACTCAAGTGCATTTATTACTGTTGCCAGAAAAATGATGCTCCCATTTTCTGCCCCTTGTTGCTTCTTTCACTCTCTTCTTCCTCCCTTTCTTTGTTCCATGAGGCCTTATCCTGGGTACCCCTGTACATGAAACACTGTCTCACCTTTTCTGGGTTTGGTGTGGGAGATGGGAGTTGAGGCAATCACTGTCACTTCTAGTTTACACAGAAAAATTAGAAGTTCAAGTATGCTAAGGTATTTAGACACACTTGTAATTCATAACAATCTGTAACTCTGAATTAGATCTTTAAGCTGAAATATTTTTTCCTCCAAACAACCTATTGCTGTCCTACTCAATTTATGCATATTTCAAACAGGATAGAAGTCTCTGAGGACCTCATTGTTTCTGAATATCCATCGTTACCTCCTTAGTCAGTGGCCAGGAGATGAGGACAGGGCATAGCCCAGGGAAGGGTGTTAGGTAGAAGCTCAACTTGCCCTCACTGCCCACACTTCTTTTACCTCTTCACCCTGTTGCCATGGTTACAGGAGCCTGTGGGCAGCTTGAGTGGTGCCTGAGGCTCTCCGATGCATTCATCTTAGAGTTTGGAATGTGTAGACAGACCCTTCAAGGCCTGTAAGCGGTGTACACGAGGAAGTGCAGGAAGGCAGGCCAGGGAAGGGCAGCAGGGGAGGACATGGACTGCTGCTCTGCTGATTGGAAAATGATGGAAAATTCCATCCTTGCCTTTGGACATCTACCACACCTAGGCTATTTTCAATACACATTGTGCTCCAAAGAATAAACGAGAGAGCTTCTTTGAGGCAAAGGAACAGGAGAACTATACCTTCCAATACCTCTACAGGATTTGAAGTGAATGTTTAAGGTAAAAAGTCAATTGTCAAAAATGCTTTTCTTAAAAAAATTAATCCTTAAACGTGGCTATAATTGAAGAAAATAAGAAAGAGCTAGTGGTCTCAAAATGTATTAACAAGGTCAATGGAAAGCCGATGGATTGGGAGATCTTCACTAGCCCTATAATGGACAAAGGTCTCATATCTAAAATATATTTAGAACTCAAAAAACTAAATCTCCCAACAACAAATCTTCAAAAAACAAGTACCCACCCCATCAACAAGTGGGCTAAAGACTTAAAGAGAAACTTCTGTGAAGAGGAAGTAAGAATGGCCAATAGACACTTGAAGAAACACTCGACTTCTCTAGCCATTAAGGAAATGCAATTCAAACAGCAGTGAGATACCACCTCACCCCAGTCAGCATGGCTATAATCAAGAAATCTAGTAACAACAGATGCTGGAGGGGATGTGGCCAGAAGGGAATCCTCTTGCATTGTTGGTAGGAGTGTAAACTTGTTCAACCACTTTGAAAGCAATATGGAGGTTCCTCAAAAGACTCCACATGGAGCTCTACTATGACCCAGTAATCCCACTTCTGGGCCACAGACAAGGCCATACTAAAGCTACCAGCGCGACAATGTTTATTGCAGCATTATTTACCATAGCTAAGCTATAGAACCAACCCAGATGCTCCTCAGTAGATGAATGGATCAAAAAATGTGGTATATATACAGTGGAATTCTATGCCTCCATCAGAAAGAATGACATTGCCCCATTTGTTAGGAAATGGAAAGAGTTGGAAAAAATTATATTAAGTGAAGCAAGCCAAGCCCAAAGAAACACAGGTCCCAAGATTTCCCTTATATCCAATAAGTAGTATAAGTCTAGGACAAGCAGAAAAGGTCAAAAGCTTTGTACATATGACCATATAAGATGATGTTAAGCAAAATGAGCCCCAAGATAGGGACTCAAATATTTTTTCTTCCTTGCTACTGTTTCTAACGTATTTATAATGTACTATGTGATTTTTTTTGTTTCTTTGTTCCTCTCTCACGATATAACCTCTGTTTTCACTTTATTTGATTCTGGTGCCCTGCGTCTTGTATATATACACTTCTCTAATTTGGGGAGGGGAAGGAAAAAAAACAAATTGTTTAAACAGGGACACAGGTTGACCCTTTGTAACAATGAGATGTAGAAGACACTTTGTTGAAAACGAACTTTACAACAGCAGGGGAGGGGGAGAATATTTGTGGAGGTGGGAGGGAAGGGATGCTAGGGGAAAAACAAGGAGGAGGCAACAGTGCTTGATAGGAAATGTACACATTACCTTGTTCCTGTAATTCCTCTGTACAGTATTTTTACAATAAAAAAACATAAAAATAAAAAGAAGGAAAAAAAGATGATGTTAAGTGAAATGAACCCCAAGATAGAAACACAACTTTTTTTCTTTCTTGCTATTGTTTTTAACATATTTAATATGTAGTATGTGATTTTTTCTTCATTTGTATATGCTTCCCCCATGGTATAACCCCTGTTTTCACTGCATTTGATGTCAGTGCCCTGCATCTTGTACATACATTTTTCTAATTTGGGGAGGGGAAGGAAAATAACAAAATGCTGAAATAAGGATACAGGTTTACCCATTGTAACAATGATATGTACAAGACACTGTGTCAAAAACTAACTTTACAACTTGGGGCAGGGAGGGAGGAGTTGGGAAGGTGGGGAGGGAAGGGCTGGTAGGGGAGAAACAAAGGAGGAGGTAACAATGCTCTATAGGAAATGTACTCATTACCTTACTCATGTAACTATAACCTATCTGTACACTAATTTTACAATAAAAACATAAAAAAGTTGTAAAACAAAGAATCTTCTTCAAAAAGCACCCTGAAAAGAGATAGTTGTACAATAAAGTGCCAAAGGGTAAGACCACAGCACTATGTTAGAAATATTTAGGGTAGAACCAGTTACTTAGCACACTCTTTTTCTGTGGTTTATCTTCTAGCTGCAGAAGAGCCCTGGCAAAACAAAACATAGGCCACAGAAGGTGTCTGCCAGTTTCATTTAACTTTGACAGGCCTTAGCCGAAGTACAGCCATTCTGTACTTAGACTCCATTTTGAAGACCTTTACCGGAAGTATCCCTTATGAAGGCCTTTACTGAAAGTAAGCATTGTAAAGACCTTTACTAACATATGAGCTCAGGTCCCTGGAAAAACTGCATGACAGAAACTGCTCTGACCAGTAGCTCCTTAGCAACAGTCAGTCAGTAACTAGGAGGAAAGTAAAGCTCCAGATGTTTCTTAAGATAGCATAGTTAACGTATTTTGCTGCTTAGCTGTTTAGCCTGCGCACTTTAGCCAATAAGATTGTTATAAGATTTACTTACTAAGTATTAACCAATCATGTAACCGCTAAGTTGGAAACCCCCCTACCCTTGCTGTAACCACAATAAAAACCTGCCAAACTGGAAGTCAGGGCTCTCAACTCTGACCTGCTGACCTGTTCCATCAGTGATGGTTGTGAGTCCAGGCTTGAGCTTGCAATACTCTCGTGTGCTTGCATTAGAATCGGCTCCTTGATAGTCTTTGGGGATCCTTATCTGGACACAACAACTTGTGTGACTCTGTCAGTTGGTCTCAGGAGGGAATACAAGGCATAGCACATAAGATCACCTAGGATAGCAACCACACCAGCCTGGCTCACCCTCACTGCAGGGCCCGCAGCCCCTGCCATAATTGTCCCTCTGTAAACATTATCAAAACCATCTACAAAATGCTACAAGAGGGCAGCAGCATTTCAGTAAGGGTCTTGAAAAGATTTAAAACATTCCAGACCCTGAGACACTAGAATACTAGAAACATTTTGAGATGGAGAGACAGTTTTAGTGTACTTTATGTTCCAATGTACTTGTGGTTTCCTCAGTAATTATAAAGTTGGTTCTGATCACTTTATAGCCTTCCTGCCTCCCTCTTTCCTTTTCTCCCCGTCTTCTTCCTTCCCCCCACTCATATCTTCTTTCTTCCCTCCTTTCCTTCCTCTCTCCCTTCTCCTATCCCTTCTTTTCTCTCTCCTTCCTTCCCTTCCTTCCATTTTTTGAAATGGTATGATGACTTTTAAAGTTCTTTTAAAAAGAAGTTTAATGTTATTTTATCAACATATAATAATTGTACATATTATGGGACAGAGTGTGATATTTTCAGACATGTATATACTACATAATGGCCAATCAAGGTAATGAGCATTCCAGTTATTTCTGATATCATGTCTCTGTAGTAAAACATTCAAAATCCTTTCTTGTAGCTATCTTGAAATATACATTACTGCAGCCAGCCTGTTGCTCTCTAGAACACCAGAACCTACTTCTCCTGGCTAATTATAATTGATTGTGATTTGTACCTATTAAATAACAGCTTTCATCCACCTCCCCTCCCTGCCTACTTTCCCCAGACTCTGCAGGCTCTGGTAACCATTATTTTACTCCCAGCTGTTAGGAGACTAATGTTCATTGTACTGAGTAAGATCTTTTCATACTTATCTTTCTTTGCCTGGGTTTTTTCTTGACATTCTCCTCCATGTTCCTCTCTCATAGTTCATCTTCTCTAATTCTTTATTTATCTGAATAAACCTGTAGACAACAAAATGCCAACTCAAACTCAAAATGCCAAGAATAAGAACTCTCTATTTTGCCTCTACAATCTACCAGAACAACTTTAGATACACAAGTAGTTGAAAATTAGTAATTTGATCTTGAGATAATTTAAATGTACTGGGATAAATATGGTTTAAATTAATATTTTCTTTGAATGCAGAACTATGATTACCACTTAGAAATAACTAGTTTTTAAAAACCTGAAAATCACAGCATAGGGTAGAATTACTTTTACTTTACTTAACCTAAGTTTGTCTACTGAAATGTCACAGTTAGTGAAAGTACTAATATGTTTATGTTCACTATCTCTTAATTTAAGCACAATTCATAGTGTCATTTTCAAAAAAAATGTACTGGCCTCTGGAGCTCTATCTTGAGAAAGTCAGCACATGGAGCTGCGTTTTATTCTGGGGGATGTGAGCATGCCCAGAGTCCTCTTCTGTCCTGTGGCTATGGTTACGCTAAGAAAGAAAAGCCAACTTGTGTTACAAAGAGTGAGATTGAGTGGCTTTTCATACAGGGATTGCTTGTCCTAGTGGATTCATCTTTGATTTCTACTACTGGAGATTGACTCCTGCGTATGTATGTTTATGAGACCACAATGGTTTCAGTGATCCAGCAAATGATTCACAGAACTAAATGCATAGTCTTTACAACTGAAAAGTACAAAGCCCAGTCAGCAACCAGAAAAGGTACTTCATGTAAGAAATAAGGAAAACAGACTGGAACCCTGGTGACTCCTACTCCCTCCTAACCTCCTGTCTATGCCCACAAATATGCTCAGTTAGTTCTTCTAGCAATAAGTGTGACAACCCCATAAATGATGACCATCAGGAGTCAAGCCTGGGCCTGTGAGTCTAGGATATATTGTACGTGTGTGTGCGCGCATGCACGTGTGCGCGCTTGCGTGGGTTCACATTCATGCACAACTCCTGGATCTTGAACTTGGCGTCTGGGCACTGTCTTTGAGCTTTTCTGGATCAAGGATAACACTCTACCACTGAGCCATAGCTCCACTTCCAGAGTCTCACATGCTTTCCTGCCCGGGCTGCCTTCAAGCTGTGATTCTCAGATCTCAGCCTCCTAAGTAGCTAGGATTACAGGCATGAACCATTGGTGTGCCCCACTGTTTTAGTTTGTTTTTTAAATTTAGGACATCATACTTGCTCAGCTGGTGTCTGGCTCCAGGATTATTATGAAGGGACAAGATTTGGGGGCATCTTATCTGTAGAAAATACCCTAACTCAAGATTCCTATAGAATCCTCATAGAATAAGTATTTGGCATAAACCACATTGCTCAAACAGCTTAGGCAGTATGAAGTCACTCTCATCAGTTCTGAGGGGAATGACAATTCTCCCTAAGTGTCAGTTTCCAGACATGAGCCAAGAGACAGCCTGAAATCTTTCTGTTGTTCTGCATTAGCACATGAGCCTTGTCTTTGGCATCTGTTTTCTTTTCCTTTTCAGTGTTTTTCACCTTAGAGCTTCCATGCAATCTTTTAAGTTATTTGGATATAATGAGCTGACTAGATTCCCTTAGAATCTTAGGTGAACATACTTCCAAAAGCCTGTGATGAGGGGAACAGAATACACCACACATGGTGGGCATGAGGATGCAAGCCTGTGATCTCAGCACTGGAGGCGCAGAGACAGAGGGATCATGAGTGAAGGCCAAGCTGAGCTACAGAGGCCAGGCTGGTCTATATAGCAGGACTGTGTCTCAAAAACAAAAACTAAACTTAACAAAACAGACCAGCCACTGTATTCTTCTGAAGTAAACATGACCCTGCTTGAAAGGACGAGACAAACAAGTGTATTAGGGATATTATTTGTATTCAGTGTGAAAATGGCCCTTTCCTACAAAAATTAAGTTTCCAAATGCCTTATAAAGTATGTTGCTCTTCATTGGAAGGAAATAGTTTTGAGAAACCTAGACTGTCAATTTCCCCACAATAAAGTAAATCTATCTTCTCTCTTGGTTTAGTATTTCTACCAGGAGGTAACACTAAATAGTAAAAGCTATAATTTAACACAGTACTTTAGAAAAGTGTTGTTTCATCAACATGCAGTGCTTACATTTGATCTTTAAACGGCAAAGGCATGAAGGCTAATCAATGACAGCTGCAGCCAGGGCCCTGTGTCCTTTATCCTCAGTGGCCGTAGGCTGAGGATCATTCTAGGAACAGAATTATGAGTTCTTGGGTTTCTAGGTTCCTGACATGCTTAGAGATGAGGGAAAGGGTTTAGGGAATGAACAACTGTCTCAAAGCAAGCCTTTAAGAGAAGAATGTTGAAGGAGGTGCTGAAGGAGTTTTAACTACATTGGGAAGAAGGAAAGCTTAGACAATAGTAACCAGTCCCAGGACTAAGAAGAGGTCAACACATCTGAATGAACAGTAGTGGTTTACTGAAGGAAGCCAGCCTGTGTCAGTTATGTGACAGAACAAGGCATTGCTGTGATGTGGAGGAAATTTCCAGCAGATTCATTGATCCTTTCTTCCTTCCTTCCAGGGATTCCCAGGAAACACCAATTCAGACAGTGTGGTGCACTGTAGTCTCCAGTCGCCCTTTGAAACCAGGTTCCTGCGCTTCCTCCCTTTGGCCTGGAACCCCAAGGGGAGGATTGGGATGCGCGTTGAAGTGTATGGATGTGCATATCGTAAGTAGGCTTACCACTGCCTGACGTTCAGCATACATGTATTGTGAAAATCAGGCTGTAACTGTTGCAGGCTTTCAGGCTGTCCATCTATTCAAGTAGAACCACTCTTTATGGGAAATCCTGGTGATGCTGACTTTATTAATTTTGCTCTTGAGGAGATCCTAGAATAAAAATACAGACAAATAATAATCATGAATACAAAACAACCACAGGACATAGTTGAGTTTTAGTGGTTTTGTACACTGTTTGTTCTTATCAGTAGTAGGAATAATTGTTCTAGCACAGCACTTTAATTTCTTTTTTTTTTGACAATATGGTTGATAACAGCTATTGTCTTTCTTCTTAGTTTGTATTTTATATTCCTTATTTATATGAAGGATAACATCCAAATTGTTTATATTGGCAAACAGTGGCTTTCAAATACTGATTCTTTTTTTAGTTACATTGCATTACTTTCCATTTACAATGCCAGTCAATATATATTTTTAGCACAGTATATGGTCATGGCTTCCTTCTTTGCCTTATGCATTTTTATTCTTCAAGGCTTGTGTACCATTTCAAGACTAAGGCAGATGCTAGGGGACTACTCTCTCAGAATCTTCCTTTAGGAAGCCCCCCAGTATTTGTTGGTGTTCCAAGGACTTGCCATGTATTTAGCTCTAAAGTCTTCTCTCATTGGTTTGTCATTCAACAACACCTCTTATCTTATGAACTCCAGGTCACTCTCTCAGTGAAGCTGGCGTTCTAAAATACCAAACCCTTTCCCAACTCAGTCTCCATTTCCTTAGGTTGTTTTTCCTCTTGTAGTCCTCTTCTGTCTCTTCTTTTCTGCCTTCTTTGACTTGCAAGGTTTGTGTTCAATATCATTCTCTAGCAATCCTACAACACCGAGTTCTATTTCCATCAGCTATCATAATTATATTGTACTTTTTCTTCATTAATGTATTTATTAATAGGCAAGGAATGAAAGGAGGAAGTGAATGAATTTTTAGAAGCAGGAAGCCCATATACAGAAATGAGCCTCTTGTAGCTCACTAGATAGCCAGTCATGAGATGGCATCTCTGCCCTGTTTCAACTGAGATAAAGAATAATATGAATTGTAATTGCTTGTCATGTGTTTCTTTTTATTTGTTTTAGTTACTGTCAAGGGAACTCAAGCCCTGTGTTTATTTTCTCACAAATAAATAGTGTCTTACCACCTGAGTTTCCTCCAGTTTGGCATTTATTGGAAATAAAACCTTACTGACTTTTTCTGCCTTGGCTGGCTCTGAACCATGATAGGTAACAAGTCACCAGAATCCCTGTTGTTGTTGTTGTTGCTGCTTCTCCTTCTCCTTCTCCTTCTTCTTCTTCTCCTTCTCCTTCTCCTTCTCCTTCTCCTTCTCCTTCTCCTTCTTCTTCTTCTTCTTCTTCTTCTTCTTCTTCTTCTTCTTCTTCTTCTTCTTCCTCCTCCTCCTCCTCTTCCTCCTCCTCTTCCTCTTCCTCTTCTTCCTCCTCCTCTTCCTCTTTAGATTTAATAGAATCCATAAGTGTCAATATTCATAACCTTTTAATAATATGTTAATATTTTTCTATAAAAATGAAGAAAGCTTTCCTGGGTGCCAGTGGCTCATGCCTGTAATTCTAGCTACTCAGAGTCTAAAATCTGAGGATTGAGGTTCAAAGCCACCCAGGCAGGAAAGTTTGACTCTTATTAAGCACCAAAAAGCCAGAAGTAGAGCTAACGTTCTGGTGGTAGAGCACTAGCCTTGAGCTGGAAAGTTCAGAGACAGTATCTAGGTCCTGAGCTCAATTCCAAGGACTGGCACAAAAAAATAAAAAAGGACATATTTTGAAATGGTGAAGGAAGGTGCTGAGAAGAGGCTTCATGAAGGAACTCCTTCTTTCCAGTTCTGCTCCCACTTTCAGAATACTCGAGTTTAGTCAATGTACCATCAGGAACACAGTAAAATAGATGAAAGTATTAATGATTTCTCCCACGAACAAAAACAGGGAGGTTAATTCTGACCTTTAGTCTTTTATAGAATCCATCTGCTTTGTGGAAAAGTAGAAAGTAATCAGACTAGATTAGAAAAAGTCAGACTCTATTCAGTACACCACCTACTTTTGGAACCTTTACTCTGTAAGATGAGGTAAATGCATGAGGCTGATGCCCATGCCTGTCTTCCAGGCCAAGCGCCCTGGTGATGGATTCAGAGTCTTCAGAGCCAGGGTAGACACAGGAATGGGCTTGATTCCCAGGGTGGAATCTCATGCCTCATCATATGTCAGTTGAGGTCATTTATAATCTCTTGTTCAATTTTGGTTGGGCATATGTATCTAGAAATTTATTTCTCTTGGTGTTTCTAACTTATTTGAATATAATTCTTCAAAAATATTACTACTGATCCTCTGGGTTTTAGTGGTACTGGTTATATCATTTTAATTTATGATTTTACTAATTTGAGTCCTTCCCATCTTTATTTTGATTAGCGTTACTATGGGGTTGTTAATATTGTTTATGTTTTTGAAGAACCAATTCCTCTTTAGTTCTTTGCTCTATTCTTTCAGTCTCATTTTCATTAATTTCTATAATGGTCATTACTATTTGTTTCCAACTACTAATTTTGTTTGGCTTGTTCTTATTTTCCTACAACCTTGAGATGCATCATTGGTAATTCATAACACATCTCTATGAATTTTTTAATGTAGACCTCATAATTATAATCTTCCTCTTAGATATGCCTTTGTTGTCTCTCAAATATTATATAGTAAGTTGTGTTTTCATTTTCATTTAATTCTAAGAGTTTTAAAATTTCCTCTCTGATTTCTCAAATGACTCAGATGGTTTGCAGTTTCTTGATACTGTCTCTGTTGATATTGATTTATAATTTTATTCCATTGTTATATGATAAGATAAAAGAAATTATTTCAATTTTTATTTATTAAGACTTATTCTATAAGAATGTGGATTGTGCAGTCATTGGCTGGAATGTATGTTAAATACATAGTACTGGTTACTTCTGAAGTCTCTGTTTTGTTTTGATGGACTGGATGATCAGTCTGTAGATGAAAGTCAATATTGAATACATATACTGTTATTTCATCTGGATTCAGTAGTGTATATTTTACAAACTTGGATGCTGCAACATTCAGAGCATACGTATTTACAATTGTTATAACTTGTTAATTTATTTTTTCCTTCATTAGTATATAGTTTCCTTCTTTTACTTTCTCAGAATAATTTGAAACTGAATTCAACTCCAGAATAGAGGTATAGCTACTCTTACTTTCCCTCAGATTCTGTTCTTGGAATGTACCATTTCCCATCCTTTCACTTTTTGTGTGGGTATGTGCCTTTGCCAATGAAGCAAATTACTTATAGACACCAGACAGTTGGATTATGGTTTTTGATCCATCCTGAATCTTTTTATGTTTTATTTTTTGCTGATCCTGGGGCATGAACTCAGGGCCTGGGCACTGTCCTTGAGTTTTTTTGCTCAAAGCTAGTGCTCTACCACTTGAGCCACAGCTTCATTTCAGGCTTTTTGGTGGTGGCTTGCAGATAAGAGTGTCATGGACTATGCTGCTTGGGTTGGCTTTGATCTTCACATCTCAGCCTCCTGAAGAGGTAGGATTACACATATGAACCACCAGTGCACTGCTTCCAGTTTGCATCTTTTCATTGTTTAAGACAGGATTTATGATTAGTATTGGTAAGTATCTACACAATTCTGCTTCCATGTTAACACCTTGCTGGTTGTCTGTTAGTGTTCTTTCCTACTTCTCATTGTGTATTCATTCTTCCAGTGAAGTCTATTCTTTCCCAAGCTTTCTAGTTGTGCATGTCTTTCTTCCGCTTTGCATGTAGTAGTAAGTACTGTGTATTAAGTATTAGGTACTGCCTGTGATGGGAAGTTGGTTTTCATGAATTGCTTTACCTTTGCTCGACTGGAGAGCATTTATTTGTCTCTCAGTTTTGAAGGATACATTTGCTGGGTATATGAGTGTTGGTTGGTAATTATTTCTAATATTAGAGATCTACTTTTATTCTGGCAGGTTTCCCATTTTAGTTAGCCGGGAACTTTTTTTCTTGTAGCTTTTACCATGTTTCTTTGTTCTAATGTGAAGAGAATCTTTTATTGTCATGACTGTTTGGGGGTCTAAATGCTTCATGATAATGGATGTTCATCTCTTTCCCCAAATCTATGCGTTTTTCTATGTATCCCCTCCTCATCTTCTACATTGCAGATTTATAGTATGTGTCTAAGACATGTCCCAGATAGCTTCAAAGGATGCTCATGATTATTTTTCATTACTCCTACCGAATGCACTAATCCCTCCATCTTGCCTTCAATCTTTGATATTTTTTATTTTGTATAGTTTTCTTTAATTTTTATTAAAGTAGTTGTACAGAGGGTTTCAAATCAACATACCAGTTTATGAGTATAATGCAGATTCTTACTGTGTTTTTAATCTGTCCTCAAACTCAAATCCTCAATTCTTACCTGAATAATGAGATTACAGGCATACAATGGTATACCCAGCTACTTATATTCTTTCTTTCACTAAATCCAGTGTTTGGTGGTGTTTCCTATTCATTTTTAAACTTTTGAGTTATTTAACTTTTCATTTCCAAGATTGCAATTTTTTTTCAGAATCTGTTTCATTGCTGAATTTCAAATCTAAGTTGCTAAATTTCTTACCCAATTCTTGAATTGGCTTCTTTGTACCATTCATCTGTTTATTTGGGTCATTTTAGAGGTTTTTGGTCATTTTGAATCCTTTTGAATCCTTCATCTGGAAATTCAACCACTTAAAAATCATGGAATTGAGTTATAAAAGATGTATGAATATTTTCAGGAGGCATATTGCTTTATCATATTTTTGGTTTAGTTGAGGGTCTTCTTGATGAGAAGTTTTGTTTTAACAGCTCAGTCCTAAGTACTACTTGAAGTGGAGAAAACAAATCACTTTAACAGCAACATCAAAACAATCCAGGTTAAAAAAAATCCAGGTATAGAAATGCAATTAAAATTCATCAAACTTGATTTTTTTGTCCCACCAGTAATCAGAGAAAAGAAAATGGCAATAAAAGTAGAATCAATTATGAAGTTAAAAATGAAAGCCAGACAACTGTGGGTCATGCCTGTAATCCTAGCTACTCATGAAACTGTTACCTGAGGACTGCAGTCCAAAGCCAGCCTGACAGGAAAGTCTATGAGCTGAAAGTGGAGCTATGGTTCAAGCAGTAAAGTGGTAAACTTAAACAAAAAGACAAAAGGAATAAAAAAGGCTCAGGGACAGTGCCAGGCCCTAAGTTCAAGTCCCAGATCTAGCATGAAAAATTAAGAAAAAAGTGATAATTACAAATAGATGAAATAAGGATGGGGGAAAGGGAGAAAAGAAGAAGCATGATTAGCTAAAAGAAAAGAATGACAAAAGAAGTATGGAGAAGATTACAAATAAATACAAAACATAAAGAAAATGAACATAAAGAAATAAATGAAAATGTGAATGACTTTTGGAAATAATACTAAAATACAGTAAAACATAAAAATAAAAGAAAAAGCCAACACATTTATACACACTTGCCTACAACTCAACGTATTTACTTACAAGTTCATAAGCTAAATCTAGCTTCCATATATAAGTCTCTAGGGACTTGACTTATTTTACTTAACATAATTTTCCACGCCTTTCATTTCATTACAAATGATACAATACGGTTCTTTTAATGGATGAATAAAATTCTATTGTGTATATATACCATATCTTCTTGCTCCATTTGTCCATTGAGGGGTATCTTGGTTGATTCCATGCATTCAAAGGAGATCTTAAATAATGTAATTTTGCCTTAGGAAGGCAAAATCAAAGTTCAGCAGAATAAAACACCAGAAAGCGGGTACTCAAAAGGGTGAGATCCAGGGGAAAAGGAAAGAGGTAGGGGAATGAAGAGGAGATGAGGGGGAGAATATAGTGAAGAATCCAGTGTATATTCTACAGAATTAAGAAGAGTAAGGAAAGGGATGGGTAGAGGAGGGATGGGTTAGAATGCTGAAAGAGGTGACATTGATCAAGGTATATTGTACTCATAAACTGCTTTGTTAAATGGCAACTTCTTTGTATAACTACTTAAACTTAATAAAGATAAAAAAGAAAATGTATTTACAAGAAAAGTAAAAGGTTTAAAAATGACAAAGAATCCGTTTTCTAGGTCCTCTAATACTGGAGTCTGTCAGGTGGAGACAGTCATGAGTTGTCACTGAAGCCTCCTGCAGTTCCCACTTTTTCAGTCTGGTATTGTACTGTGTACAGGCTGAGGGCTTGACTGGTCAAGGGTCTGTTGTCAGCTTTAGGGCTACATTCACTTTATTTTCTTACTTTTCATATTTTTATGCCTTTTATAAATTGGCATTTATTAGTCATACAAAATACAAAAATGGAGACATTTTTACACATGTTGTATGTAGTGTGCTTTGAGAATTCACTTCAGAAATTTCCCTTCTTTATGTTTTGGGAGTTGTTGCTTGCCCTGATCTGCTTTGCAGCTTGGGGCTGGGCCAGTTTCTAGCTGTCCCATAGGCCTCTCAGTTTGTGCACCCAGGAGTGGTAAAAGTCTAAACGTAAGGGTGCCCTGTAATTGCATCAGAGAGTAGGGGAGCAAACCAAACTGATATCTAGACTGAAGTGAGAGAACCAAGGACTGAGTATTGTGCTTGGAAGTGTATATAATAATAAACCTCCCTGTGGGAGTTAGGAGGCTGGGGAAGTCAATCAATCCGCCTGACTTGGGCTCAGGTGTTGGTTCTAGCAGCAGGAAGCCTTCTCCAGAGGAAAGAGACACTGTGCATTGGAATGCAGCCCTCAGTGTGGGTGTGCAGTAATTCTCAGGTAGTGGGACTTACTCTAGCCACAGTAGGCAGGGCCTCTACCACCTACCCAGGTTCCCTGTGCCTGACATCCTCTTTCTTTATGACTCCCTTTCTTATCTGTGTCCCAACCAGACACTGTAGCATGGTGCCCTCAAAATCTCTGACTTCTTATTTTTTCTGGTTTCCAGATTTCTAGTCTCAAACAAAAGGTTTCCTCTCAAAACAACACCTGATTATAGCCTTCCAAGATATTGTGACAAAATGGATTTTTTTTCCTTCATAAGGAGTCATTCTCACACCAAATTCCCCTGTCAGATTTGTATACCACACTGTATAGATGAAACCAACCTTCTGAATTAAAAAAAGTAGCTATGATAGGTACATGTCAGAACTAGCTGCTCCAGAGGTGGAGTTCAGAAAGATTGCAGTTTGAAGGCAGCCCAGGGAAAACTGTTGGTGAGACTCCATCTCAGTTAATAAGCTAGGCTTCTTGGTTCATGTCTGTAACCCCAGCACTCAAGAGACTGAAGCAAGAAGATGCCATGTTCAAGACCAGCCTGGACTATGTAGTAATATTGTAAGGTAAATTATCAGGGAAGCCACAGTTTGGTAGATGGAATATTAGAGTCTTTATTACACCGTTAGCAGTCTGCAAGCAGTCTGTTGTTACAAAGGCCTGCAGCCCCCAAAATGCACAAAACATAGCTAGGAAACAGGCCAGAGAGGAAAGAAAGAACAAAAACAATACCAACAAGCCAATTCAACTCTGATAAAGAGCCAAATTGGGAGGCCATGATGATCAGAGACAAGCCAGGAGACAGGACACAGGCCAGGTTCACAGGGGGCAGGGTCACAAGATACTCCCAGCCCCAGGCACTGGACTGACAGGTTCAGCAACCTATCAGCCAAGTGCTGGTAGTCTCCAGGGTTCCAGGGTTCCAGGAATGCCCATCACCTGAGCGGGTTGGGGGCATCACCCTCCCCCACCATGAAAGCAAGATAACATGTGCATTTCTCTGAAGCAGAGCCCTCCTAGCTCACCTTGAGCTAGGCGCCTGCATTTCAGAGGATGGTTTGTGTCACCTCTAGGCCTTGGAGCTGGGTGGACAGCCCCTTCATCTCCTGTCTAGGCACTAGGATGTCTGCAAGAAATTATTTAGGCTCAGTCTCCTTACTTCAGTAAGACAAAGAAACCGAAAACCAAATGAAACAAAAGAAATTGTTCAGTTGGATTGTGTTTATTAAGGCAAAGCCAGTTTGGGTAGCACTTCCTTATAATAATCGTAGCTGGAGACATGTATAGGAGGATTGGAGTCTGAGGCTGACCCTGAGTAACAACACAGGAGCCTACCTAGAAAATGAGGTGTGAAAGGGTAGGGTACGTGCCTCACATGGTAGAGTGCTTGTCTAGCAAATGCAATGCTGTGAGTTCAAACACCAGCATTGCCATAAACAAACAGGTAGCTACATATAATATTTATTTTGATTGTAAACCTTAAAAGTTTATTGTAAATTTGTAGTTAGTCTGAATGAAATGTATGTGTACAGGAAATTAAGAACATTAAGCCTCTGTGTGGAGCTTAGTGATAGATTGTTTGCCTAGTGTTCCCAAGACTCTTGTTTCTGCCTCCATACCACAAAAATAATAAACAAAAATAAGCAATATATACTAGATGTCAGCTTCATATTTTGTTGCTCTTTTGCTTTTTTGTACATTTTTTATTGTAAAAGTACTGTACAGAGGGGTTACAGTTACATGAGCAAGGTAATGAGTACATTTCCTATCAAGCATTGTTGCCTCCTCCTTTGTTTTTCCCCTAGCATCCCTTCCCTCCCACCTCCACAGCTACCCCCCACACCTGCCGAAGTTGTAAAGTTTGTTTGTTTTCAACATAGCATATTATACATCTCATTGTTACAATGGCTCAACCTGTATCCCTATTTAAGAATTTTGTTTTTTCCCTTCTCCTCCCTGAATCAAAGAAGTGAATATAGAAGATGCTGGGCACTGACATCAAATACAGTGCAAACAGGGGTTATACTGTGGGGGAGGAACATACAAAGAAATAAAGAAAATCACACGGTACATTATAAATACATTAGAAACAATAGCAAGAAAGAAAAAAAATTTGTGTCCCTATCTTGGGGTACATTTTGCTTAACATCATCTTATATGGTCATATGTACATAGCTTTTGACCTTTTCTGCTTATCCTACACATGTACTTGTTATTGAAAATAAGGGAAACCATGAGACCTATGTTTCTTTGGGTCTGGCTTACTTCACTTAATATAATTTTTTCCAAGTTTTTCCATTTCCTAACACATGGGGTGATATCATTCTTTCTGATGGAGGCATAGAATTCCATTGTGTGTGTGTGTGTGTGTGTGTGTGTGTGTGTGTGTGTGTGTGTGTGTGTATGTATATATATATACTATTTTCTTGATCCATTCATCTACTGAGGGACGTCTGGGTTTGTTCATATCTTAGCTATGGTAAATAATGCTGTGATAAACATAGTTGTGCTGGTAGCCTTTGTATGCTCTTGTTTGTAATCATTTGTGTAAATGCCCAAAAGTGGGATTGCTGGGTCATAGGGGAGCTCTATGTGGAATCTTTTGAGGAACCTCCAAAGTGCTTTCCAAAGTGGTTGAACAAGTTTACACTCCCACCAACAATGCAATAGGGTTCCCTTTTGGCCACATCCCCTCCAGCATCTGTTGTTATTAGAGTTCTTGATTCTAGCTATTCTAACTGGGGTGAGGTGGAATCTCAATGTTGTTTTGAGGTCTTTTTGCTTTTGTCTTCATGTATTACACATTCTTTTAAGGACAGCTGTGTCTTTTTAACCCATGAGATAGGAAAAATATGAGGGATTTTTCATAGTGATACAAAATCTTTTGCTTATGTGTTATTGTAGGGATTGGTTTCTTTTAGTGATTCTTTTTTAGTGACCCCTTTTGCCAGCCGGTGTAAACTACTGTAACCTTACAGATAAGCAGTGATGTTGAACTGCTGGGCCACAGGGACATTGTGTGCAGGGACACTAATGACAGCTCATTGTTGGGCCTGTGTTTCCCAAGATGGGAAAACCCTGAACAAGGGGCACATATGGACACAGAAGCCATGCAGACACTTGATGACATGCCTTAGGGAAGTTGCAGAGAAGGCACCCTGCAGTTGAAGTGGACTGACCAGTGTCACCTGGAAGTGGGTGGCAGCCAGAAATATGCTTCGTGTGTCCATTCCAGTGTCCACTTGCACACTTCAGTGCACCAGTACAAGTATCCTATTAAAATCACATTTTGATGTCTTTCATTGTAGGCTCAGAAGTGGTTCATTTTGATGGAAAAAGTTCTTTGCTGTACACCTTTATTCAGAAATCCACAACTCCAACAAAGGAAGTCATTTCTCTGAATTTTAACTCCAGGAAGAGTGATGGGATTTTATTTCATAGGCAAGGACGAAATGGCAAGAATTTTACCTTGGAACTAGCTCAAGGAAAACTGGTCCTGTCCCTTAATTCAGGTAAAAACATCAAGGAAGTGTTTTTGAAAACACAATTATTTAGATGAAAGTATTTTATACTTAAATTTTCAGTAAATAGTGACTTTTACCTGAAACTAAACCCATGAATAATGAAAGGAGGCATGGAGTAATTTGTATAAACAGAATCTGCAGGTCAAGGGAACAAGGATGCCCTACAGTTGAGGAATAGTAAAATCAACATATGGGTATCTGAACTGTAATTTCTATACACAGCTTTATAGTTCAATTGTCTAGGAACCTCATTAGCTGCTCAATGATCATAGCTGCTAATAATATCATAAAGACACAAATGGATCATTGTAAAAGTTTGAGATACTAATATTAATAAGGTCACAATAAGAAAATATTTTCAACTTAAATGAAAATACAATGGATATTGAAACAGATTTAGTGGCACAGACCTGTAATTCTAGCACTCAAGAGTCTGAGAGAGGAGAATCAGATATTTTAGGCCAGCCTAGTATATGGTAAGACTCTGCCTCCAAAGAAACAGATCTATTGGCACACACCTGTAATTCTAGCACTCAAGAGGCTGAGAGTGGAGACAAGGCTAAAAGTAGATTGTGTTCAAGATTAAGGTTAATCTAGGCATGTGGTATACACCTGCAGTCTCAGCTATGTACAAAAAGGAGATAGGGGACCATAGTTTGAGGCCAGCTTTGAGAAAAACGAAACCCCACCTCAACAAAAAGCTGAGTGTGTTGATTTATGTCTGTCATCCCAGCCTCATAAGAGGCATAGGTAGGAAGATCATGGTCTGAGGTCTACCGTGGATAAAAATGCAAGACCCTCTCCAGAAATTAACTAAAGCCAAAAGGACTTGGGGGATAGCTCAGGCTATCAGGAGGAGCCCTTGCAGCTCTGATTTCAAACCCCAATTTTTCCAAGACAAAAAAGTAAAAGATGAAAATAAAACAATTAGCTAACTAATAGGAGATGGTAAGGAAGTTGTAATTGTGAAACATGTTAGACTTCTTTACTAGAAACCACAGTTCTGACCCAGCTGAACTCTCAGTATGTTCACTTTTCCTCTTTTTAGGTGAGGCTAACATGTCCTCCCTTGATGTGCCAGCAGCCCTCAGCCTGGGCAGCCTGATGGATGACCAGCACTGGCATTCCATTCTCCTGGAGCTGTACAGCACACATGGAAGCCTCACTGTGGACAAGTACACTCAACTCTTCCAGGCACAGCCAGGATCCAGCTATCTGGATCTTGGTTATAAGGTGGCAAAATTCCTTTTCAAGTGTATCAGATTATATAACAGAAATCTAATATAGTCTTCTAGGGAAAATAGGATTTTATAGAGCAATATCAACCCTTCCCTGGAAATTCAGACTCTGGTGGGCAACTTCTTGTGTGACCATCCCACCGGGGGAGATAATACATATGTGGGCAACTTCATGATGCCACAGCATCACTAGGTGAGACACCTTATAGGGACCACCTTGTCTAAGCTGTCTGTCCTGTCTTAAGACCCTGTATGATCATGATGTGGTTCATGACTCTGCAGACACACTACTGAGTTGTCTTACCATGCACAGATGTTAGTCTTTATATTTAGGAAGATAGTTTAGCCAGTCAGTATGTATTAAGACCCTATCTCCTTGTCTCCAAAAGTGCTTGCTTAAGAAGCTAATGTATGAAAAGCAATCAACACAACAAACAGCATTTTAAGATGTGCTATTTTGGACAATTCTAGGTTTTATTTCTCTGTCTCTCTGTCTCTGTCTCTTTCTCTCTCTGTATTGGTACTGGTGTTTGAACTCAGGACCTGCATACTTTTTTTCTCAAGGCTGGTACTCTACCACCTGAGCTACAGCCCCATTTCTAGCTTTTTGGTGGTTAATTGGGAATTTAGTCTCACAGACTTTCCTGCCCAGGCTGGCATTGAAGTGCAATCCTCCGATCTCAGCCTCGTGAGCCACCCATATCTGGTTGGATAATTCATTTTTAGTTTGGAATGTGATTGTCAGCCATAGATATTCATTCTTGCTTCAGATCATCCTAAGCAGAGTAAGTGACCTTATGAAGTAAGGTGGCTGAGCCTAAATAATTTCTTACAGACATCCTGGTGCTTAGGCCTAGAGGTGAGACAAGTCATCCTTTGAAGTGCAGATGCCTGGCCAGTAGGGTGAGCTAGGAGGGTTCTGCTTCAGAGAAATGCAGATGTCATAGCCTTAGGAGGGCTTTGATTAGCTCCCTAAATGGCTTGGATCACCAGCCTCTGAGTAACCTCTAAGCATACCCTATATGGAAGGTTAAGGCCTATTTTCCCTTGATGGGAAAGTTCTGCTGGTACCTGAGTATGTCCATTTAAGGCCTGGCATCTTGTCTTCATGGTAGGGGGAGGGTAATAATTCCCCCCTCCCACACACACACAGGTGATAGGCATTCCTGGATCCTTGGAGACAGGGGTGGGCCCTTGGCTGATAGGTCGCTGAACCTGTCAGTCAAGTGCCTGGGACTGGGAGTGTCCTGTGACCCTGTCCCCCCCTGCCCAGACTCTATTTAGGCATGGAACAGCATAGGCTTGGGATGCAATGCCATGTGTGTCTCCTTGATCCTGTCCTGTGTCTTATTTCCTGGCTTGTTTCATCACGGCGTCCCAATTCAGCTCTCTATTGGAGCTGAATTGGTTTGTTGGTATTTTGTTCTTTCTTTCATTTCTGGCCTGTTTCCTAGCTGTGCTATGTGTATTTGGGGGCTCTAGGCCTTTGTAACAACTGGCTCTCTGTGGCCTGCTATGTAATAAGGACTCCAATAGTCCATCTACTTAAATGTGGCTTCTGGGATAATTCACCTTACAATGCTTGGAGAGCTCAGACTTAATCAACATGCATTTTACATGATTTGTTAAGTATGAAGAGAGATAATATTCATAAACCTATACACTTTATTTTAGTGATTCTGAAGCCCCAATCTCCACCCTATCCTGAATTTCAGTACTTGTTCTGATGGCTCTGCTCAGCGTTGCATCAGGCATATCAAGCAAACCAGGGAACTGCATGCAGTGCTCACTGGCATCGGCATAGGAGACCAAACAAGGGCAGAGCTTGCTCTTGAACAACAGCATCAGTGGATTGATTATGATGAGCTCACAGCATTATGGTAGAAGCCAATACCCCACAACCTGGCTGCTAGAAAGTTTGTTAAGCCAAAAGCCATCGAAGTAGGATATGTTCTTATGTGGATCTAGATTTACCATAAAAATAAAGATGAAATAAAGATGAAACACCATCCAAAAATAACAAGTCATATGACTGACAAATTGTAGTAAGGAAGTCTGACTATTGTAAATATGGTGAAAAGAATAAGTTGCATCTTAAAACTTGATTTGCAATGAACATAGCAGTGTAAAACAATACAAAACAAAATTAAGGCCAATTATCACTATACTTGTAAAACATTTCAGCCTGATAATCAGAAAATAATTAAACAATATGATTTTATGCCATTGTTTTTCTTTCTAAGATCAGCTTTGGAGGGATTCCTGAACATGGAAAATTGTCGACATTCCCACACAAAAACTTTGATGGGTGTTTTGAAAATCTCTTCTATAATGGAGTGGATATCACTGATCTGTCTAAGAAATACAAATCACAGATTCTCTTCATGGTAAGCAGGCCTAACTTTGGTGCGGGTTGAGGGGGAGTATGGGGAGTGGGGGAGAAGGAGAAACAAAGGAGGAGGCAACAATGCTTGATAAGAAATATACTCATTACCTTGATCATGTACGGTATTTTCACAATAAAAAAGTCATAGGGTTCATAAGCAATGTAGATTAAGATAACGATGACTATCATTGTGAAGATTAAAAGGTGTTTGAGACTTTAAAGCAAATAAATAATTCAGCTTTCAACAGCCTGAAAAAAAAGAATTTAATAGAAAACCTGTAATTTAATTCAGTAATTCAGGTTTTTATGTTTTTCCTAAAGGTACAAATCATGCATAGTTTTCCTTTATGCTTTATTTTTATACCTGTGGGAAAACGGTTGCTTAATTTTACAAAAATGTCAAAGTATGTCCATAGCTTTTGGAAAATGTAGCACTTGGCCTTGAATTCATGGCCTCACACTTGCTAGGCTGGTGCACTTGAACCGGGTCTCCTGCTCATTTTTTGTTTTAGTTATCCTTTTGAATATGGTCTCTTGTTTTTGCATGGGGAAGCCAGTCTTAGACTATAATCGTCCTACTCACCCTCCTACTATATCTGGGATTATAGATGTGAACCCACACCTAGCTTGCTTGTCACAATGATGTTCTTATTAAGTTTTTGCCCAGGATATTCTTCAAACACGATATGCCTAAAGTCTACATCATGAATAGCTGGGAGTATAGATATGTACTACCATGCCTAGCCATCTAAATAAAACCTTATATTCAGTATTTTTAATTGTAAGAACATAACGAGATCCACTTTCTTAACAAGTTTTTATATGTGCAATAACATTGCCATAGACTCAAGGTTGTCCAGAGATCTCTGGAACTTAATTTACATAACTGGAACATTTTGTTAGTTCTACACCAACTCCCCATTTCCACTTCTTCCAGCTTCTGTTACTACCATTTTTCTCTCTGCTTTTTCTGAATTTGATTGCATTTCATAGAAGTGGAATCCTTCCCTTTTTGTCCTATAAATGGCTTATTTCCCTGAGCATGGTGTCTTCCAGTTTCTTCCAGGTTGTCCCTTATGGTGGTATTCTCTCCTTCAAAGCTGAATCCCAGTCCATCGTATGTGTGTGCCATATTCCTACAGTTAATGTGGGGAGAGGGCTAGAAGGCTATAGCAACTTCAATCATGTATGAAAATTACACTAGCACTCCACCCTATGCACTTTAGATCATGAATGTCATAGTTTGTAATGTTTTATACTGTGGATCCATGATAGTATTTTGTATAATTGTTTTTAAAACTTTGTCTATCTTTTACACCAGAATTGAAAGTGATTTTTACAGTACATTTGCAGAGTTGCATTTTCCTTTATTTATATGCTTACTTTTAACAAGTTTTATACTTTCCTAGACTTTGCTGTGCTATTTAGCTTTGCTTTGTTTCAACTTGATGAACTCTTTTAACATTTCTCATAAAGCTGATCAACAGATGATGACTTCTTCAGGTTTGTTTGGGAAAAATTGTTAAATCTTCTTCAGTTTTTTTTTTTGGTCCGGTCATTGGGCCTGAACTCTGGGCCTGGGTGCTGTCCCTCAGCTCTTCAGCTCAAGGCTAGCGCTCTACCACTTGAGCCACAGCGCCACTTCCGGCTTTTTTCATTTTGCTTATGTGATGCTGAGCAATTGAACCCAGAGCCTCAGGCATGCAAGACAAGCACTCTACCACTGAGCCATCTTCCCAGCCCATCTTCTACAGTTTTGAAAAACAAATTTCCTTCAAAAATGATCAGATATGGGCAATTTTCAGCACTTTGGCTATAGCTTCCAATGTTTCTATTGAGAAATGCATTGATTGTGTGTGGAAGTTCCCAAGTTTGTGATAATCATTTTTCACTGTCTGCTTTCAAAGTATTCCCTTTGTGCTGGAATTCTCACTGTTTCATTAGGAGGCTTCTTGGTGTGGTCTATTAGTTGGAGCCATCATATTTTGAATTCTTTGGGATTCCTAAATCTAGATGTCTGTTTCAGGAATTTTGTTAATATTTATTTAATTTTTCTGTTGTTTTACTCTGTCTTCTTGGACATATATAATGTCTGTATTAGTCTGCATGGTAACATCTTGTAAGTCACCCAGAAGCTTTTTTCCGTTTTTCCTTTTTATGCCTCTGATTAGCTAATTTCAGATGATTTAGCTTCAAGTTCAGTGATTATCTCTTTTGCCTGATGTGATCTGCTGTTCTGAAATACCTGTTTCTCTATTAAATATTTGTCAGATGTTGTTTTCTTAAATGTTAAAACCTAACATATAAATCTTTATTAAACTTTGCATTTGCTCATGCATTTTCTCCTGAGTTCATTGTGCATCCTTATGTGAAAGTAAGTTTGAGTGCCCAGATAGGAGATTCTTATATTCTGGATCACTGAATTTTAGTTCTTGAAGTTTTATCTTAATTCTTGTCAGGGAGGGGTCATGCTTGTTACTTCTTCATTTTCTTTAATTCTTGGTGGTCACATCTTCATTTCAAAAATAAGCAACCTTCTCTAGTTTTCATTGGCAGGTTTGCATACTGTATGACCTTAAGTAGAAAGCTCTATGTATTTTCCCTAATTTCCTAATTCAGGTACCTTTTCCTTCCTTCCTTCCCTGCTTCCTTCCTTCCTTCCTTCCTTTCTCCCTCCATCCCTCCCTTCATTTCTTCCTTCCTTCTCCCTCCCTCTCTTGCTCTTCCCAATTTCTGTCTATCACCCTTGAACTCTTCTTAGATGCTCAGAGGCACCTAGGCCCATAGCTTACAACAGCACTCATCTATGCTTAGATACACATGAAACTGATGGCAGTTCCTCAGAAGCCATCTGAGAATTCTGAATGTTGCTAGTTGTTTCTGAATCCTCTTTCATTTCTTTTTTTTTTTTTTTTTTGTGGGGGAAGGCATCCAGTTGTGGGGCCTGAACTCTGGGCCTGGGCGCTGTCCCTCAGCTCTTCAGCTCAAGGATAGCACTCTACCACTTGAGCCACAGCACCACTTCCGGCTTTTTTCATTTTGGTTATGTGGTGCTGAGGAATTGAACCCAGGGTACCTCATGCATGCAAGGCAAGCGCTCTACCACTGAACCACCTTCGCAGTCCCCCTCTTTCATTTCTTAGGGACAATTCTGATGTACAAGTCTTGTGCTGAGCCAGGAGGAAGAGCCCTTGCAGATAACTGAATGGTAGACCTTACGTTTGCCTTTGTTTTCAGATGCCCTCATCCATCTAGAGTATTCTGGGTCACATTAACACTCCAAGACAGGCAAGATAAAAAGCCAGTTCCTTGGTCAGCTTTCCAGAATGATGGGTGGAACATTGGATAGATGATCTGGATCTTCCCTTCCATCAGAGAAAGACTGCTTTGTGCAGACCAAGTGTTCACCCACTTGGTCTACACTGAGTGGTGGGGACAAGCCACAATGAACTCTTGCATGATAGTTCAAATTGCCATCCTCCAGTTGTTCACAAATTTAAGGCTTTTACAGGTGCTTGCTTGTTAGTCCACAACGTCATCTTTGTTCTCCCTGGCTGGGAGGTATCTCTACCATGGCAGATCTCATCTGTGATGAAAGGTTGTGAACAAACAGCAGTGCCTCATGTAGAAGCCAGTCACTGGAAAAGCTGGAATGTTGGACCCAGCCCATCTCTTTCTCTTCTGTGAAGCTGGGCTTTGGGGTTTCTTCAGAACACTCTGTGCTGTGCTATGCAGAGGGACAATTAGGAGTGCTTAGGTAGTTCAAATGTTGTTCTCAGTGAATTCCAGCCTCAGCCCTTTGCTGTTGGGGTGCTTAGATTCAGGAAAGACAAATGAGTGCTGTGAGAAGTGCTTGGAAAAGAACATTAGATGTTGGATGTATAGTGCAGTCCTTTTCTTCCCTTCCCAGGAATAACTGGAGAGCTTCGTTTTCTTGAAGTAAACTATGAGGTTTCTTGGATTTTGTTTCCAGCTTTCATGTAGGTACTTTCCTGTTTCTCTAAGGTCAGAAATGTCTCATCTGATTCTGTCTTTCACAAAAGAACTCTGTTTTTTAAAATCATTGAATCTGTGTCCATAGCAGAAAAGGGCAGAACTTCCTATATTACTAATGTGACAGCCATCTTGCTGTTACATTCATCTCTCTCTTTTGCATGGGTTATCTTTTCTCCTGTCCTTTTCTCTCTGTACCATTGGATTTACTCCCAGGTCATCTAATGCTCTTGAGCTAATGTTTTCCCTTCCCTGACCCATCCATAATAGTTAATCCTACATAGATCTGTGGATGAATACTTATATCTTTATGAATAGTCACCCAAATTGGGCATTATTTACAATGGGATTTGTGGTGTGTGTGTATCTGTGTGTGTGTGTGTGTGTGTGTGTGTGTGTGTATCTGTGTGTGTGTGTGTGTGTGTGTGTGTGTGTATGTGTACTGGACCTGGGGTTTGGACTCAAGGCCTGAGCTGAACTCAAGGCTAGTATCTACCTCTTGAGCCATACCTCCAATTCCAACTTTTCTTGGTGGTTAGAGATGAGTCTTACAGACTTTCCTGCCTCGGCTGCCTTCTAACTGAAATCCTCAGATCTCAGCCACCTGAATAGCTAGAATTCCTGGTGTGAGCCTTTGGCACCCAGCCTACATGGGATATCTATATCTATATATCTATATATATCTTACACACACACACACACACACACACACACACACACACATGTTTTGGTATGAGTATGGTGGCTTAAACTCAGTGTCTTAGCTTCAGCTGGTACTCTTCTACTTGATCCATATAGCTTAGGTTTTTATTTTTTGTCAGTCCTGGAGCTTGAACTCCTGGCCTGGGCACTGTCCATAAACTCTTTGGCACAAGATAAGCACTGCACCACTTGATCCACAGCCCCACTTCCAGTTTTCTTGTGGTTAATTGGAGATAAGACTCTCACAGACTTTCCTGCTCAAGCTGGCTTTGAGCCATGATCCTCAGATCTCAGCCTCCTGAGTAGTTGGGATTATGGGTGTAAACCACTGGCAAATAGTTTAGCTTCTTTTTTGATTGCTTGATATGGAGATTGAGCATTCACAACTTTTGTACCCATGCTAGCTTCAGATCTCAGCCTCTTGATTAGGTAGCTATGATTAGGGTTATGAACAACCAGCACCCGACAAGAAAATAAGATCTTCACATGTGCCTTTTTGCACCTATGAATATTTGGAATGCCAGATAGAGTTCTATTTTTAATGACAATAAAATATTTCATTATGAAAGTGCACCATTATTTCTTTATCATGTTCCTGATGTAGGTATTCGCTTTTTTAAATATTTTTTGTAAAAATAGTGTACGAGGGGTTACAGTTATATGAGTAAGGTAATGAGTACATTTCCTATCAAACATTGTTATCTCCTCCTTTGTTTTTTCCCTACCATCCATTTCCTGCTCACCTCCTCCCTCCCCTCTCCAAGTTGTAAAGTTTGTTTTCAACATAGTGTCTTGTACATCTCATTGTTACAATGGGTAAGCCTGGATCCTTATTATCCAGTATTTTTATTTCCCTTCTCCTCCCCAAATGACAAAATTGTATATACAAGAAGCAGAATACTGGAATCAAATACAATGAAAACACGGGTTATACCATGGGGAAAGAACATACAAAAGAAAAGAATCACATGGTGCATTATAGGTACATTAAAAACAATAGCAAGAAAGAAAAAAAACAGTTGTGTCCCTAGGTTGGGGTTCATTTCACTCAATGTCATCTTATATGGTCATATGTACATAGCTTTTGACCTTTTCTACTTGTCCTACAAACTTATATTTGCTATTGAAAATAAGGGAAACTATGGGACCTATGATTCTTTGGGTAGGCCTTACTGCATTTAATATTTTTTCAAAGTCTTTCCATTTCCTAACAAATGGGGCGATGTCATTCTTTCTGGTGGAGGCATAGAATTCATATATATATATGTATATATTTATATGTATGTATATTATGTGTGTGTGTATCATTTTCTTGATCCATTCATGTACTGAGGGGCATCTGGGTTGGTTCCATGTCTTAGCTATGGTAAATAATGCTGCGATAAACATAGCTGTGCTGGTAGCTTTAGTATAGCTTTGTTTGTGATTGTTTGGGTAAATGCCAAGAAGTGGGATTGCTGGGTCATAGGGGAGCTCTATGTGGAGATTTTTGAGGAACCTCCATACTGCTTTCAAAGTGGTTGAACAAGTTTACACTCTCATGAACAGTGCAGTAGGGTTCCCTTTTGGCCTCATCCCCTCCAGCATCGTTATGAGATTTCTTGATTATAGCCATTCTAACTAGGGTGAGGTGGAATCTCAGTGTTGTTTTAATTTGCATTTCTTTTATGGCTAGGGAGGTTGAGCATTTCTTCATGTGTCTATTGGCCATTCTTATTTCCTCTTCAGAGAAGTTTCTCTTTAAGTCTTTAGGCCACTTATTTATCAGGGAGTTGTTTCTTTGAAGATTTGTGTTGGGGATTTAATTTTTTGAGTTCCAGGTATATTTTAGATATGAGGCCCTTGTCCGTTGTGTGGCTAGTGAAGATCTTCTCCTAATCCTTGGGCTTTCTATTGATCTTGCTAGCTATGTCCTTTGTCATGCAGAAGCTCTGCAATTTCATGTAATCCCATTTTTCCAACCTTTCTTTGATTTTTTGTGTTTCTGGGTCTCTATCAAGAAAATTTTGGCCAGTGCCAAGAAAACCTAGGGTTTCTCCTATTCCATTCTGTAATGTTTTCAGGTTGTCTGCTTTGACTCTGAGGTCTTTGATCCATTTGGAGTTGATTCTGGTGTAGGGTGATATATAAGGATCTAGCTTTAGTTTTCTACAAGTGATTAACCAATTTTGCCAGCACCATTTACTGAAGAGGCTGTCTTCTTCCATTCTATTTTTTTATAGCTCCCTTATCGAAGATTAGATAGCTATAGGTCTGTGGGTTCATTTCTGGGATTTCAATTCTATTCCCTTGGTCCTGAGGTCTGTTCTGTGCCCGTTCCATGTTGTTTTGATTTCTATGGCTTTGTAGTAGAGTTTGAAATTTGGTATTGATATTCCTCCAGCACTGTTCTTTCTGTTAAGTATCGTTTTTGCTATTCAGAGTCTTTTATTGTATGAATTTTTGGATTGCCTCTTCTATTTCCTTGAAGAATGAGGTTGGAATATTGATAGGTATTGCATTGAGTTTGTAGATAGCCTTGGAAAGTATTGCCATTTTCACAATGATGATCCTTCCAATCCAAGAGCATGAGAGATTTTTCCACTTTCTAAGTTCTGTTTTGATTTCCTTTTTCAGGTTTTTAAAGTTTTCCTCAAAGAGGTCCTTCACTTCTTTGGTTAAGCTAATTCCTAGGTATTTTATTTTTTGTGGGGCTATTACGAATGGAGTTGCTTTCCTAATTTCAGCCATGCTTTTGTTATTGTTGGCATACAGAAAAGCCATTGCTTTCTGAAGTTTAATTTTATACCCTGCTACTTTGCCGAAATTTTGAATCAGCTTGAGTAATTTGGGAGTGGAGTCTGTGGGATTCTTTAAACACAAGATCATGTCATCTGCAAAGAGGGAGAGTTTTACTTCATCTTTTCCTTTTTGGATCCTCTTTATGTTTGCATCTTGGCTTATTGCTGTAGGTAGGCATTCTAATAGTAAATTGAAGAGAAATGGAGAGAGTGGACATCCTTGTCTCTTTCCTGAGTTTTGCGTAAATGGCTTTAGCTTTCCACCATTAAGTATAATGCTGGCTGTAAGTTTGTCATGCACAGCCTTCATTATATTGAGAAATGTTTCATGTATTCCAATTTTTTCCAGCGTCTTCATCATAAAGGGGTGTTGGACCTTGTCAAATGCTTTTTCTGCATCTATTGAGATAACCATGTGGTTCTTATCCCTGCTCTTGTTGATATGATGAATTATATTGTTTTGCATATATAGAACCAGCTTTGCATCTCTGAAATGAATCTTATTTGATCGTGGTGTATTATACTTTGATGAGTTGTAAAAGTTGATTGGCCAAAATTTTGTTGAGGAGTTTTGCATCAATGTTCATCAAAGAAATGGGTCTATAGTTCTCTTTCTTTCATGAGTCCCTACCTGGTTTTGGGATGATGGTTTTGATGGCTTCATAGAATGTGTTTGGTAGTGACCTTTCTCTTTCATTGAAGAGTTGGAGGAGTATTGGTGTGAGTTCTGCTTTGAATGCCTTGTAGAATTCAGCTGTAAATCCATCTAGTCTTGGGCTTTTCTTGAGTGGGAATTCTCTTATTGCTGTTTCTATTTCAATGCTTGATATGGGCCTGTTAAGATGGTTTAACTCATCTTGGTTTAGTTTTGGCATGTCGATATTTGCTAGAAAATTGTCTGCTTCATCCAGATTCTCACATTTATTAAGATAAATGTTTAAGAAGTATTCCCTTATAATGTTCTGATTTTTTTCCTGTGCTGAAATTTCCATTCTCATCTTGAGTTTTTTTTTGTTTGGGTGTGTTCTCTTTTCTTTCTGACAAGATTTACTAAAGGTCTGTCAATTTTGTTTATTTTTTCAAAGAACCAACAACTCTTTGTTTTGTTGTTTCTTACAGTGATTTGTTTCGATTCAAATTCATTTAATTCTGATTTAATTTTAATTGTTTCTATCTGCTCGATTGGGGTTTAGCTTGCTGCACTTTTTCAGGGAACTTCAGCAGTCTCATTAAATTGTTGGTTTCAGATCTCTCCAATTTGTTGATATAGGAACTCAGAGCTTGCCTCTGAGTACTGCCTTGGCTGTGTCACAAAGGAGCTGGTATTTGTTGAATATCATGATCATTTGAATTTCCTTTCTAATCTCTTCCATAACCCACTGGTGGTTCCATAGTGTGTTGTTCAGCCTCCATGAGTTACAGGACTTTCTTTTTTTATTGTGAAAATACTATACAGAAGGGTTGCAATTACATGGGCAAGATAATGAGTACATTTCTTATCAAGCATTGTAGCCTCCTCCTTTGTTTCCCCTTCCCATTCCTACCAATCCTCCCTCTGTCCACCCCACCCAATCCTCCCTGCCCACCCGATTCCCCTGCCCCCCCTGCAAGAAAATTGTAAAGTTCTTTTTCGACATAATGACTTGTGAATCTCATTGTTGCAATGGGTCCACCTGTATCCTTATTTAAACTATTTGTTTTTCCCTTCCCCTCCACAAATTATACCAACATCAAATACAGTGAAAACAGGGGTTATACTGTGGGGGACAGACACACAAAACAGCAAAGAAATAATCTTATAAATGTGTTAGAAACAATCGCCTGAAAGAAAAAAAATTTTGAATACATATCTTAGAGTTCATTTCCCTAACATCACCTTATCTGACCTTTTCTGCTTGACTCAGACATATACTAGATATTGCAAATAAGGGAAACCATGGGACCTATGTTTCTTTGGGCCTGGATTCTTCACTTAATATAATTTTTTCCAAGCCTTTCCATTTCCTAACAAATGTGGCAATGTCATTCTTTCTGATGGAGGCATAGAATTCCATTGTGTATATTTATCACATTTTCTTGATCCATTCATCTACTGAGGGGCATCTGAGTTGGTTCCATATCTTAGCTATAGTAAATAATGCTGCAGTAAACATAGTTGTGCTGGTAGCTTTAGTGTGGTCTTGTTTGCAAACATTTGGGTAAATGCCCAAAAGTGGGATTGCTGGGTCATTGGGGAGCTCTATGTGGAGTCTTTTGAGGAACCTCCATACTACTTTCCAAAGTGGTTGAACAAATTTACAACACCAACAATGCAGTAAGGTTCCCTTCTGTCCACATCCCCTCCAGCATCTGTTGTTATTAGAGTTCTAGATTTTTGCCATTCTAACTGGGGTGAGGTGGTATCTCAATGTTGTTTTGATTTGCATTTCTTTTATGGCTAGGGAAGTTGAGCATTCCTTCATGTGTCTATTGACCATCCTTCTTTCCTCTTCGGAGAAGTTTCTCTTTTAAGTCTTTAGCCCACGTATTTATTGGACAGTTGTTTCTTTGAAGATTTGTTGTTGGGGGATTTAATATTTTGAGTTCCAAGTATATTTTAGATATGAGACCTTTGTCCATTGTATGGCTAGTAAAGATCTTTTCCCAATCTGTGGGCTTTCTGATGATCTTGCTAGCTATGTCCTTTGCCATCCAGAAGCTCTGCAATTTCATATAATCCAATTTGTCCAGCCTTTCTTTGACTTGTTGTGTTTCTGGGTCCCTATTTTTATTTATTTATTGTGAAAATACTGTATAGAGGGGTTACCATTACATGGGCAAGATAATGAGTACATTTCTTACCAAGCATTATAGCCTCCTCCTTTGTTTCCCCTTCCCAACCCTTCCCATCCTTACCCTGCCCCCCTACCAAATACTCCTCCCCCTCATCAAAGTTGTAAAGTTCGTTTTTCCACATAATGACTTGTACATCTCATTGTTGCAGTGGATCCACCTGTATCCCTGTTTAAACGATTTGTTTTTTTCCCTTCCCCTGCACAAATTATAGCAATCTCAAATACAATGAAAGCAGGGGTTATACCATGGGGGAGGGACATACAAACAACAAAGAAATAATCTTATAAATGTGTTAGAAACAATTACCTGAAAGTAAAAAAAAATCATTTCAATATATATCTTAGGGTTCATTTCCCTAACATCAACTTACCTGACCTTTTCTGCTTGACTCAGACATATACTAGTTATTGCAAATAAGGGAAACCATGGGATCTAAGTTTCTTTGGGCCTGGATTCTTCACTTAATATAATTTTTTCCAAGCCTTTCCATTTCCTAACAAATGTGGCAATGTCATTCTTTCTGATGGAGGCATAGAATTCCATTGTGTATATATACCACATTTTCTTGATCCCTTCATCTACTGAAGGGCATCTGGGTTGGTTCCATATCTTAGCTATGGTAAATAATGCTGCAATAAACATAATCGTGTTGGTTGCTTTAGTGTGGCCTTGTTTGTGATCATTTGGGTAAATGCCTCAACGTGGGATTTCTGGGTCATAGGGAAGCTCTATGTGAAGTCTTTTGAGGAACCTCCATACTACTTTCCAAAGTGGTTGAACAAGTTTAAACTTCCACCAACAATGCAGTAAGGTTCCCTTCTGTCCACATCCCTTCCATCATCTGTTGTTATTAGAGTTCTTGACTATAGTCATTCCAACTGGGTTGAGGTAGTATCTCAGTATTGTTTTGATTTGCATTTCTTTTATGGCTAGGGAGGTTGAGCATTTCTTCACGTGCCTTATAGCCATCCTTCTTGGCTCTTCAGAGAACTTTCTCTTTAAGTCTTTAGCCCACATATTTATTGGGCAGTTGTTTCTTTGATGATTTGTTGTTGGGGATTTAATTTTATGAGTTCCAGGTATATTTTAGATATGAGACCCTTGTCTGTTCTAATGCTAGTGAAGATCTTCTCCCAATCCGTGGGCTTTCTATTGATCTTACTAGCTATGTCCTTTGCTATGCAGAAGCTCTGCAATTTCATCCAATCCCATTTGTCCAACCTTTCTTTGATTTGTTATGTTTCTGGGTCTCTATTAAGAAAATTTTGACCAGTGCCAAGAAAACCTCGGGTTTCTCCTATTCCATCCTGTAATGTTTTCAGGTTGTCTGCTTTGACTCTGAGCTTCTTCATCCATTTGGAGTTGATTCTGGTATAGGGTGATATATAAGGATCCAGCTTTAGTTTTCTACAAGTAGTTAACCAATTTTGCCAGCACCGTTTACTGAAGAGGCTTTCTTTTTTCTATTCTATTCTTTTAGCTCCCTCATCGAAGATTAGGTAGTTATATTTCAGTAGGTTCCTTTCTGGGATTTCAATTCTATTCCATTGGTCCTGAGGTCTGTTTTTGTGCCACTAGCAAGCTGTTTCGATTACTATGGCTTTTTAGTAGAGTTTGAAATTTGGTATTGATATTCCTCCAGCACTGTTCTTTCTGTTAAGGATTGTTTTTGTTATTCAGGGTCTTTTATTGTTCCATATGAATTTTTGGATTGCCTCTTCTATTTCCTTGAAGAATGAGGTTGGAATATTGATAGGTATCGCATTGAATTTGTAGATAACATTGGGTACTATTGCCATTTTCTCGATGGTGATCTTTCCAAGCCAGGAGCATGGGAGTTTTTGCCACTTCTAAGTTCTGTTTTGATTTCCTTTTTCTGGTTTTTAAAGTTTTCATCATAGAGGTCACTCACTTCTTTGGTTAATTCCTATGTATTTTACTTTTATTGGAGTATTACGAATGGAGTGTCTTTGCTAATTTCTGCCACACTTTTCTCATTGTTGGCATACAGAACAGCCATTGATTTTTGAGGGCTAATTTTATACCCTGCTACTTTGCCAAAGTTTTGAATCAGCTTGAGTAATTTGGGCGTGGAGTGTATGGGATTCTTTAAATACAAGATCATGTCATCTGCAAAGAGGGATAGTTTTGCTACTTCTTTCCCTATTTGGATCCCCTTTATGTTTGCATCTTGTCTTATTGCTGTAGCTAGGCATTCTAATACTAGATTGAAGAGAAGTGGAGAGAGTGGACATCCTTGTCTTGTTCCTGAGTTAAGAGGAAATGGCTTTAGTTTTTCACCATTAAGTATAATGCTGGCTGTAGGCTTGTCATATACAAGCTTTATTGTATTGAGGAATATTCCATGGATTCCTAATTTTTCCAAGACCTTTATCATAAAGGGGTGTTGGATTTTGTCAAATGCTTTTTCTGCATCTATTGAGATAACCATGTAGTTCTTATCCTTGGTCCTGTGGAAGTGATGAATTATATTAATTGATTTGTGTATATTGAACCAGCTTTACATCCCTGAAATGAATCCTGTTTGATTGTGGTGTATGATTTTTTGGATGGATTGTTGAAGTCGATTTGCCAAAATTTTGTTGAGAACTTTTGCATCAATGTTCATCAAAGAAATGGGTCTCTAGTTCTTTTTCTTTGATGAGTCCCTGCCTGATTTTGGGATGAGGGTTATGATGGCTTCATAGAAGGTGTTCGGTAGTGAGCTTTCTCTTTCAATTTCATTGAAGAGTTGGAAGAGTATTGGTGTGAGCTCTGCTTTGAAGGCCTTTAGAATTCTGCTGTAAAACCATCTGGTCCTGGACTTTTCTTAGATGGGAGATCTCTTATTGCTGTTTGTATTTCAATGCTCGATATGGGCCTGTTAAGAAGGTTTAACCCCTCTTGGTTTAGTTTTGGCATGTCAATATTTGCTAGGAAAAGGTCCATTTCTGCCAAGTTGTCAAACTTAGTAGCATAAAGTTTTGAGAAGTATTCCCTTATAATGTTCTGAATCTTTGTTGTTCCTGTGGTGATGTTTCCATTCTTATCTCTGAGTTTATTTATTTTGTTGTGTTCTCTTCTTTTTTTGATTAGATTTGCTATGGGTCTGTCAATTTTGTTAATTTTTTCGAAGAACCAATTATTTGTTTTGTTGATTCTTTCTATAGTTTTCTTTTGGATTCTAATTCATTTAATTCTGATTTAATTTTATGTATTTCTTTCCATCTACTGGATTGGGGTTTATTTTGCTGCTCTTTTTCAAGGAGGTTCAAATGTCTCATTAAATTGTTGGTTTCAGACCTCTCCAATTTGTTGATGTAGGAGCTCAGAGCTATAAACTTGCCCCTGAGTACTGCCTTTGCTGTGGCCCAGAGGAGCTGGCAATTTGTGTGTTTATTTTGTTGAATATCATGTACATTTGAATTTCTTTTCTAATCTCTTCCATGACCCACTCATGTTTCAACAGTGTGTTGTTCAGCCTCCATGTGTTCCCGGACTTTCTTTGGTGGCTTTTGGTGTTGAGTTCTAATTTTATTCCCTTGTGGTCTGAGAGAATGCAAGGTATACCTTCAATGTTTCTGAATTTGGACAAGTTTGTTTTGTGGCCTAAAATGTGGTCTATTTTAGAAAATGTTCCATGTGCTGCTGAGAAGAACGTGTATTCTGATGCTGCTGTGTGAAATATTCAGTAGATGTCTGTTAAATCTAGTTGATCTATGCAGTTGTTTAGATCTGCAGTTTCTCTGTTGAGTTTTTGCCGAGTTGATCTATCTAGTTGGGAAAATGGTGTGTTAAAATCCCCAGCAATTAATTAATGTCTTTGGATCTAAGTGGGATTTGAGGGAAAGTAGTGGTTGTTGAATAAATTTGGGTGCTCCATTGTTTGGCGAATAGATATTTAGAATTGTAATATCCTCCTGAAGGAGAGATCCCTTAATTAGTATGTAGCAACCTTCTTTATCTCTTCTCACGAATTTTAATTTGAAGTCTATTTTATCTGATATTAGGATTGCAACTCCCGCCTGTTTATGGGGGCCATTTGTGTGGTAGATTTTGTTCCAGCCTTTAACATTGATAATGTATTTGTTTTTATTGGCAAGTTGTGACTCCTGAAGGCAGCAGATAAAAGGATCTTGCTTTTTAATCCAACTTTACAATCTATGTCGCTTAATTGGAGAGTTAAATCCATTAATGTTGAGAGATACCACTCAAAGGTATTTGGGAGTTTCTGCTATGTTATCCACCTTCTTGGGGGCTGCACTTACTGGGTTCTTCCTATGATTCTTGAATTCTCAGTTTGGGTGTGGTTTCTTGGCCTTTATTGTGGCCTTGTTGGTTTTCTATGTGTAGGACATCTTTAAGAATCTTTTGTAGGGCTGGTTTGGTGGAGATATAGTTTCAATTTTCATTTGCTATGGAAGTTTTTTATTTGGCCTTCAGTTATGAAGGAGAGTTTAGCTGGGTACAGTATTCTTGGTTGATAGTTATTTGTCTTTAGGGCATGGCATAAATCATTCCAGGCTCTTCTTGCTTTGATCGTCTCTGCTGAGAAATCTGAGGTGATTCTAATTGGTTTTCCTTTATAGGTGATTAATCTTTTCTCCTTGACAGCTTTAAGGATCTTTTCCTTGGTCTGAATTGATCCTGTGTGGATTATAATGTGATGGTGGGATGTCCTATTCTGGTCTGGTCTATTTGGAATTCTAAAAGCTTCTTGTATCTGAAAAGGTCTATCTTTTTGCATGTTTGGGAAGTTCTCTGCGAGGATCCTGTTAAACAAATTTCCTAGTCCATTAACTTCTGTTTCTAGGTGCTCCTCTACACCCATTATCCTCAGATTAGGCCTTCTGATGGTGTCTTCCAAGTGTTGAATAGATCTATCATATTTCTTGGACTTGTCTTGGATGGTTGTATGTTCTTTCATTATAATATCTAGGCTGTCTTCAATCCCTGAGATTCGATCTTCTGCATGGCATAACATTTTGTCAAGGCTTTCTACTTCGTTTTTAATTTGTTTTCCTTCTAATTTGTTGACTTTGTTGGCTTCAAATTCTTTGTTGGAGCTTTGTTTTAGATCTTGTATGGACTTCTTTACTTCCTTAATTTGGTGTTCAGTGTTTATTCTCAAATCACTTACTTGATTGATTATGGTTTCCTTGGACTCCCATGCCTTCTGTTGGATTCCATTCAGCATTCCCTTTGTGGTCTCCCTGACTTCCTTCAGCTCTTTGTTAATGGATTCCATGAATGCCTGTAGTGTTCTTTGTGTATACTCATCTTGTTCTCTCAATTCCTGTATTACTCTTTGCTTAGCTTCCTAATGTTCACACCATTCCTGTAGTTCTCTTTGAGTCTTCTCAGCCTGCTCATGCAATTCCTCTATCAGTTTTTGAGTAGCTTCCTCACGCTCATGATATTCCTGTATTGACTTTTGGTTTGCCTCCTCTCTCTCCCTATCACCCTCACATAGAGTCCTTTGTATGTTTTCAATCTTTTCCTGTATTGACCTTTGGTTTGCGTCCTCTCTCTCTCTATCATGCTTATGCAGAGTCCTTTGTATGTTTTCATTCTTTTCATTTACCATGTTTGCCAGCAATGTTTGCAGAGCTATTTGGGAACTCTCCTCTGGATTATTCATTATCTGTTCTGTCCCCTGATTATCATGAGGGGGAGTTGAGATACCCGGACTTGCCGTTTTTCTTGTGTTTTTCTGGCTTACTCTCCCCATTTGGGATGAAAGTAACACCAGTTTTGTGCTAGAACACTATCTTAAGGTAAGCATCAACCAAAGTCTGTAGTTGTACAGTCAAAAGTCTGCAGAAACAATGTAGTTCAACAGATATGTCTATTCAACATCAAACAACTATATATTAATGGGCTATGAACCACAAAGAAGAATTTGGCAATCCAGAAATTATAAAGTTCAGGGAGAGATGTGGGTAAAAATAGGAATAGAGAGATGTGGGAAGACTCAGGGAGAGTTAACTAAGTCCTAATCTCAAAGCAGGAAGTAGGTTGGATAAGATGAAAGTAGAGAGAGGGAAAAAAGAACAAAGAGAAAGAGAAAAAAAGAGACAAGAAAAATTAGAAAAGCAGAAATTAAAAATTACAAAGGCAATGCTTAAAAATTATGCAGAAATGAAAATAAAATATTCAGAGAAGAATGTGGATATAATGAGTAAAGCGGAGGGATATAAAGGAGATGTGGAAAACTAAAAATAAAAATGCTTAAAATATTATATAAGTATAAAGAGGTAGTACTGCTGTTAAGGAATTTAAGCCTAAGAAGTTTTGAATTGAGTAATATATTTCTGGATTAAGTGTGTACACAATGGGGGATAAGGTCTATTAATTGACTACCGGTATATCTGAGGATGTGCAGAACAGCAATTAAGTTACACAAAAAAGAAAGAAAGAGAAGAAAACGTGAAACGAATGAGAAAGGAAAAAAGATCAGAATTTCAGTAGAGCTAAACAAACAAAACAAAAACAATAAAAATTTTTTAAAAAGAAAAAAAAAGAAAGAAAAACGCGCACACACATATACCCCTTTAATAAAAATTATAAGAGGAAGAAAAAAAAGTTACTAGAAAACAATTTTTTAAAAAAAGGTAAAAATTAAAAATAAAAAAAGTTTTAGAAAAAAAATTTTTCATTAAAGGTACAAACAGAAAAAAAAAGAAAAAAAAAGTTCTTTGATTTTTCTTTTGGGAGGGGTGGGAAGATCCTGTATCTCCCTTGTGTCCGTAACCAGCCTCTTGTTGGAGTCTTTGGTCTGCTTGTGGTGTTTGATTTTCCTGTGGCTTGGTTGGTTTCTTAAGCCAGTTTGTTTGAGCAGGCAGAAAAATGCTCTGCTTTACCCAGGATTTTGTGATCCTCCTCCCAGGCTAGTTCAATGGGAGGGAGATCTGCTTTGAGTATTACAAAAGAGGGAGATGGCTGTTTCCTCAAGTTTGGAGATGCTGTGATGAGGCTAGGTTCTGGGTAGAGTTGAGCAAACAGTAGCTTTTCCCTGGGGGGCTAGATTGTGAGAGACTCACAGGGTCCAACCTGAAGCCATTCTCAGGGTTTATGTTTACTGAATTTCAATTGATTGTCAATTCTGCTAAAGGGAGGGGCAGCCTCTGTTTCTGTTTACCCAGTGAAGAAAGCCACTCCTGGGGCTGGCAGCTCCAGCTGGGTGACTTTTCCCTGGGTGGAGGTGAGTCTGGAAGGTCAGCTTAGGTTCTTGTGACCTGTTAATGACTCTAGTTTTCTTCCAAGGCCTGAGGTAGAGCTAGCAGCTCATCTGGGCCTTCAAAGATGGAGATCTCCAGTATTGGGGGGGAGGGGTGGCCTTCAGTCCTCTGCTCCCTGAGAAGGAGTGAGGATGTCTGGCTTCTACTCATGTTGAGTCTTGGTTTCTGAGTTTTCTCTGGTCTGCGAACTGTAGGATGAAGATGTCTGCTCCTTGTCAGTTCTTGCTGGTTTGAGTAGAATCCGCTTGCCTGCCCCATCTGGCTCCTTCATACCGGACTCTCTGTGCTGCAGTTATGGCGGCTATGGCCACTGCTGCCACCACTGCTCCTGCGGCAGTGGTGATTGCTGGCAAGTGCTCAGATCTGTCTCCTTGCCTGGATTTTCCTTCTCTGGCCCAACTTTCTGTACTGTGATGGCACTCTTGGTGTGATTCTCTGGCTTAGGACTGTTCACTGGAACTCTAAAACTGCTTTCTGTGCGAGAGCTTGTTTAGCCTCCAGCTTCTCCTCTGCCATCTTCCCAGAACTCTAAAATGAGTACATTTTCTATTGAGCATTGTTACCCCACCTTTGTTTTTCCCCTACTCAGGTATTTTATTTTTTGTGGGGCTAATATGAATGGAGTTGCTTTCCTAATTTCAACCACATTTTTCTCATTGTTGGCATACAGAAAAGCCATTGATTTTTGAGGATTAATTTTATACCCTGATACTTTGCCAAAGTTTTGAAGCAGCTTGAGTAATTTGGGATTGGAAGTCTGTGGGATTCTTTACATACAAGATCATGTCATCTGCAAAGAGGGAGAGTTTTACTTCTTCTTACCCTATTTGGATCCCCTTTATGTTTGCATCTTGTCTTATTGCTGTAGCTAGGCATTCTAATAGTAAATTGAAGAGAAATGGAGAGAGTTGATATCCTTGTCTTGTTCCTGAGTTAAGAGGAAATGGCTTTAGTTTTTCACCATTAAGTATAATGCTGGCTGTAGGTTTGTCATATACAGGCTTTATTGTATTGAGGAATGTTCCATGGATTCCTAATTTTTCCACAACCTTCGTCATAAAGGGATGTTGGATCTTGTGAAATGCTTTTTCTGCATCTTGTAAGATTACCATGTGGTTCTTATCCTTGCTCCTGTTGACGTGATGAATTATATTAATTGATTTGTGTATATTGAACCAGCTTTGCATCCCTGAAATGAATCCTGTTTGATCGTGCTGTATGATTTTTTGGATGAATTGTTGAAGTCAATTGGCCAAAATTTTGTTGAGAACTTCTGCATCAATGTTCATCAAAGAAATGGGTCTACAGTTCTCTTTCTTTGATGAGTCTCTGATTGGTTTTGGGATGTGAGTTTTGATGGCTTCCTAGAATAAGTTTGGTAGTGAACTTTCTCTTTCGATTTCATTGAAGAGTTGGAGGATTAGTGGTGTGAGCTTTACTTTGAAGGCCTTGTAGCCTTCTGTAAAACCATCTGGTCCTGCAATTTTCTTAGATGGGAGGTCTCTTATTGCTGTTTCTATTTCAGTGCTTGATATGGGCCTGTTAAGCTGGTTTAACTCATCTTGGTTTAGTTTTGCCATGTCAATATTTGCTAGGAAAAGGTCCATTTCTGCCAAGTTCTCCAACTTATTAGCATAAACTTTTGAAAAGTATTCCCTTATAATGTTCTGAATCTTTGTTTTTCTGTGGTGATGTTTCCGTTCTCACCTTTGAGTTTATTTATTTTGTTGTGTTCTCTTCTTTTTCTGATTAGATTTGCTATGGGTCTGTCAATTTTGTTAATTTTTTGAAGAACCAACTCTTTGTTTTGTTAATTCTTTCTATTTTTTTGGATTCTAATTCATTTAATTCTGATTTAATTTTATGTATTTCTTTCCATCTACTGGATTGGGGTTTATTTTGCTGCTCTTTTTCAAGGAGGTTCAGATGTCTCATTAACTTGTTGGTTTCAGATCTCTCCAATTTTTTGATGTAGGAACTCAGAGCTATAAACTTGCCCCTGAGTACTGCCTTTGCTGTGTCCCAGAGGAGTTGGCCATTTGTGTGTTCATTTTTGTTGAATATCATGAACATTTGAATTTCTTTTCTAATCTCTTCCATGACCCACTCATGATTCAACAGTGTGTTGTTCAGCCTCCATGTGTTCCTGGACTTTCTTTGGTGGCTTTTGGTGTTGAGTTCTAATTTTATTCCCTTGTGGCCTGAGAGAATGCAGGGCATAAATTCAGTGTTTCTGAAATTCGACAATTTTGCTTTGTGACATATAATGTGGTCTATTTTGAAGAATGTTCCATGTGCTGCTGAGAAGAACATGTATTCTGATGCTGCTGCGTGAAATATTCAGTAGATGTCTGTTAAGTTTGGTTGATGTCAGTTTTCTCTGCTGAATTTTTGCCATTTTATTTATCTAGGTGGGATAGTGGTGCGTTAAAGTCCTCAATCATTAATGTCTTTGGATCTATGTCAGTTTTGAGGGAAAGTAGTGCTCCTTGGATAAATTTGCTTACTCCATTTCTTGGTGAATAGAGATTTAGAATTGTAATATCCTTCTGAAGGAGAGATCCCTTAATTAGTATTTAATGAACTTCTTTATCTCTTCTCACATATTTTAATTTGAAGTCTATTTTATCTGATGTTAGGATTGCAACTCCTGCTTGTTTATGCGGGCCATTTTCTTGGAAGACCTTATTGCAGCCTTTTAATTTCAGAATGTGCTTGTTTTTGTGGGCAAGATGTGTTTCTTGAAGGCAGCAGATAAAAGGATCTTGTGTTTTCCTCCAACTAGATACTTTACATTGCTTTATTGGAGCGTTAAGTGCATTAATATCCAGAGTTTGGACTGAGAGGTGTTTGATAGTTCCTGCCATGTGATCCAACTTCTTGGGTGCTGTGCCAGCGGGGTTCTTCCTACAATTCTTGTGTTCTCTGTTTGGGGGCTGTTTCTGTACAATATCTAGGCTGTCTTCAATCCCAGAGATTCGATCTTTCGCATGGTGTAATCTACTGTCAAGACCTACTTTGTTTTTGTTTCCTTTCCTTCTAATTGGTCGGCTTTGATGGCTTCATATTCTTTGCTGGAGCTCTGTTTTAGATCTTGTATGGACTTCTTTACTTCCTTAAATTGGTTCATTTTCAAATACCTTAGATGATTGGTTATGGCTTCATTGGAATCTCTTTCCTTCTGTTGGGCTCCACTCAGCATTCCCTTTTATGGCGTCCCTGGATTCCTTCAGCTCGCTGTTTGTGGAGTCCGTGAATGCCTCGATTAATCTTTGTCTATTCTGATCCTGCTTATGCAATTCCTGTATTAATCTTCATCTTTTCTTATCCTGTTCATTCTATTCCTGTATTAATCTTTGATTAGCTTCCTCATGCTTACAATATCCCTGTATTAATTTTTGATTAGCCTCATCATGCTCATGAAATTTCTGTATTAATGTCTGATTAGCCCCATCATACTCATGCATTTCCTGTATTAATATTTGGTTAGGCTCATCATGGTCACGAGATTCCTTTATTAATATTTGGTTAGCCTCATCATGCTCATGCTTTTGCCTATCTCACTCACAGGTTTCCCACAGAGTCCTTGCGGGCTTTAAATCTTTTCATTCAGCATGTTTACAAGTAGTGATGGTAGAGCATTTTGTGAACTCTCCTCTGGATTATTCATTAACTGCTCTGTCAGCTGATCATCATGAGTAGGAGTTGAGATACTTGGTCTTGCTATTTTTCCTGTGTTCCTCTGGCTCGTTCTTCCCATTTGGTATGGAAACAAACCAATTTCATTCTAGAAGACTATTTTAAGGCAAGCATCAACCAGAACCCTTTAGTTGCACAGATTCACACAGTCAAAATGAGTACAGATAAAATCTAGTTCAACAGGTACAATGTTGTTCGGCAACAAACAACTATGGAATAATGGACTAAGAACACCAAAGAAGGAGTCAGCAGACCAGAAATTAATAGGTTCAGGGAGAATTGTAGGGAGAAAATAAGATTAGAGGAATGTGAGTAAGGAAAAGGAGGTAGGGAATTTAACCAACACCTAAATGCATAGAGAGGAAGCAGAAGGAAAGGAGGAGAGAGATAAAAAAGGAAAAACAAAAAAATTAAAGATTAAAAAAGAAACAATTAAAAATTATATGAGTATAAAGACCTAATACTGAGAGAGGAGAAGGATAGAAGGAAAGGAGAGATAAATGAAAAAGGAAAAATAAAAATAAAAATTGGACCACTTAAAATTATATATGTATAAAGAACTAATACTACTATTAAAGGAGTTAAGGCTGAGAGTTTTTGAACTGAGTAATCAATTTCTGAATTAGGTATTCATAGAAAGAAGGATAACGTCTCATAATAGAAGGTGGCTATATATCTGGGGATGAGCAGAACAGCAATAAAGTCATGCAAAAATATCCCCCAAAATACCAAAAGGTTAAAGAGTAAAAACAGTTTAAAAAACACTTATACCTAAAATAAAAATGATGAAAATTAATACAATTATATATATATATATTTATTGTAAAAATAGTGTACTGAGGGGTTACAGTAACATGAGTAGGATAATGAGTACATTTCCTATTGAGCATTGTTACCTCCTCCTTTGCTTTTTCCCTACCATCCATTCCTTCCCCATCTCCTGAACTCCTCCTACCCTGCCCCCTGACATTGTGAAGTTCATTTTCAACATAGTGTCCTGTACATCTCATCCTTACAATGGGTCAACTTGCATCCTCATTTAAGCATTCTGCTGTATCCCTTTACCTCCCCAATGACAAAAATGTATACACAAGATGCAGAATACTGGAATCAAATACAGTGAAAACACGGATTATATTGTGGGGAAAGAAAATGTAAAAGAAACAAAAGAATCACATAGTGCATTATAAGTACATTAAACACAATAGCAAGAAAGTAAAAGTCACTTGTGTCTCTGTCTTGATGTCTGTAACATCATCTTATATGATCATATGTACATAGCCTTTGCCCTTTTCTGCTTGTCCTAGACATGTAGTAGTCATTGCAAGCAAGGAAAACCATGAGATCTATGTTTCTTTGGGCCTGACATAGTTCACTTAATATAATTTGTGCCAAAACTTTCCATTTCCTAACAAATTTGACAATGTCATTCTTTCTGATGGAGGCATAGAATTCCATTGTATATATCACGTTTTCTTGATCCATTCATCTACTGAGGGGCATCTGGGTTGGTTCCATATCTTAGCTATGTTGAATAATGCTGCGATAAACATAATTGTTCTGGTAGCTTTAGTATGACCTTGTTTGTGATCATTTCGATAAATACCCAAAAGTGGGATTGCTAGGTCACATGGGAGGATCTATGTGGAGTCTTTAGAGGAACCTCCATACTGCTTTCCAAAATGGCTGAACAAGTTTACACTCCCACCAACAATGCAATAGGAGTCCTTTTAGACACATCCCCTCCAACATCTGTTGCTATTATATTTCTTGATTATAGCCATTCTAACTCTGGTGACCTGGAATCTCAATGTTGTCTTGATTTGCATTCTGTAATGGCTAGAGAAGTTGAGCGTTTTTTCAATTGTCTATTGGCCATTCTTATTTCCCCTTAGAGAAGTTCTCTTTAAGTGTTTAGCCCACTTGTTGCTGGGTAGTTGTATCTTCGATGATTTGTTGTCCTTTGTCCTTGTCCTTTGTATGGCTAGTGAAGCTCTTCTCCCAATCAATTGGCTTTCTGTTGATCTTGCTGGCTATGTTCTTTACCATGCAGAAACTCTGCAGTTTCATGCAATGCCTTTTTTTCCAACCTTTTTCGATGTGTTGTGTTTCTGGGTCTCTATTAAGACATTTTTTGCTTGTGCTAAGGAGCCCTAGAGTTTCTCCTGTTCCTTCCTGTAATATTTTCAGGTTGTCTGCTTTGACTTTGAGGTCTTTGATCCATTTGGAATTGAAAGAATACATTTAAAGAAATAAAAAAATGTTTAAAAATTAGGTAGAAAAGAGTTCTTCGATTTTTTTTTTTGTGAGGTGGATCTTGTTTCTCCCCTGAGTCCATAACCAGTCTCTTGATGGAGTCTCTGATTTGCTTGTGTCTTTTGGTTTTCCTGTGGCTTGATTGCTTTCTTAAGTCAGTTTGTTTGAGACAGCAGAAAGGAGCTCTGCCTTACCCAGAACTTTATGACCCACCTTCCAGGCTAGTTCAGTGGGAGGGAGATCTACTTTGAGTATCACAAAAGAGGGAGATGACTGTTTCCTTTAGCTTGTAGTTGCTGTGATGGGCTAGGTTTTAGGTAGGGTTGTGGATTGTCAGGAATCAGTAGTTTTCCCTGAGGGGCTAGCTCCTGAAATATTCACAGAGCCCATCCTGGAGCCATTCTTAGGATTTATGTTTGCTGAGTTTCAATTGTTTTCCTTTTATCCCTCCTGGGCTGGGTCTGCTGCCAGGGTTGCATGAGGAGTGGCAGCATCTGGCTGTGTTTATCCAATGAAGAAAGTTACTCCTGCATGGGCTGAGCCACCTCTGCCTGGGAAGGGCCACTTTTCCCTAGGTGGAGCTGAGCCTGGCAGGTCAGGTTCCTGTGACCTGTTGAATGGCTCGTATTTTCTTCCAAAGCTGTGTGCTAGCTGCTCTGGCCAGATCTTTGTATCAAAGATGGAGCTCTTCTCCTGTGGTGGGAGGGGCTACCTTCCTACCTCTGCTTTGTGAAAAGGAGCGAGGATGTCTTGGGTTACTCCCTTCATTTCTGGGCCATACATGGTCTGAAACTGTCATCATAATGAATATTCCTACTCCTTGTAAGTCCTTGCTGGCGATGAGTAGAATCCGCTCACATACTTCCTCTGGTGCCTTTGTCCTGGGCTCTTTTCTGCTGATATGGCGGCCGTAACAGCAGCCACCTGCTGCAGACACCGGCAAGTGCTCAAATCTGTCTCCTTAACCAAGCTGCCTGGATTTTTCCTCTCTGGCCAAACTCTCTGTACTATGATGGCATACTTGGTGTGACTTTCTAGCCTAGAACTTTTCACTGGACCACTAAAACTGTTTTCTATGGGAGAGCTTGTTTAACCCCCAGTTACTTCTCTGACATCTTCCTCCTTCACAAGTGTTTGCTTTATCTCTCCTTAAAAAAATAACTGTAAGAAATGTGTAGCACATATATTTTTTAGAGACTTGGGATATAATTTGACAGGGCACATAGTCTAGAAGCATTATTACTTTTCAAAAAATTGCATATAGTTTTATGCTGGCTCACATCTATAATCCTAGCTATTCAGGAAGCTGAGATCTGAGGATCACAGTTTGAAGCTAACCTGTGCAGGAGAGTCTGTGAGACTTATCTTCAACTAACCACCAAAAAGCAAGAAGTGGAGCTGTGGCTCAAGTGTTAGAGTCTAGGCTGGAGTTCAAGTCCCAGTATAGGCACAAAAAGGTTGTTTTCCAAAATGCTATACAAGTGTAATTTCACCAGCAATGTGTGATGTACCCGCTCATGAAGTCCCATTCAACCATGTGTGGTCATTGCCTAATGACTTTGCCACATCTGTGGAGTAAAGGGGTATAGCTCATCAGTACTTCATACTGACCTGACTACTGGGAAAATCTTCATCATTAGTATTACTATTAGTATTTTGGAGAAGAAGGGGAAATCTGAGGCATTCACTCTCATCTGAAAAACGTAAAAATTTACCCAATTCTGGAGAAACATTCTTATAGATTTTATTGGAAATCCATTAATTGTTTCATTTTAAAATATGCATGAAACAATGCATGAAATTATGTTTGCATGAAAATAAATTTGCTTCTGGAACAAGAAAGACAATCCAAACCACAATAGTATGAGAATAAAGGCTTTCTGGCAAAGCAGATCAGATCCTAGCCTGAATGATCCCCTTTCAGCCATGCCACCAGTTTGGTCTTGAGATACAGCAAATCTCACTCCAACCTAAGAAGACAGACCTAATTTTTGAATGACAAAGTCATGGCATCAGTGCAGATAAGGAGCAGCTCCTGATAGGTGATTCTGATTTGTTTCTTGTGCATAAGGCTGGTTAGAACCTCAAGAGAAAAACCCTGTTGGTCTATCATATCCAAACCAGCACTGGGTCTGTGAAATGATTGACTGGAAATTCCTTTTCTAATGCAGAAAAACAAAAGATATGGAAACATCTAAGATTCAGAAACACGTTTGAGTAACTATCTAACAATGCTTTGGTTTAAAGGACTTATCAGGAGAAATGTCTTTCATCTTGTGAAATAATCTTGTGGTAGAAAGTGATCAGTTTTCAGCCTTTGAGAATAGTTTTCACAGTGAAATATTAGTCATCCCCCTTCCTAACATCCTCTTTCATTGTGTTTTTAGGGAAATGTGTCATTCTCCTGTTCACAACCTCAAACTGTCCCTATGACTTTTCTGAGCTCCAGAAGTTACCTGGCTCTGCCTCACACCAACGGAGAGGACATCGTGGCCATAGCTTTCCAATTTCGGACATGGAACAGAGCAGGGCTGTTGCTGACAAGTCAGCTATCTCATAGGTCAGGGAATCTTGTCCTCTTTCTTGGTGATGGGAAACTCAAGCTGAGCCTCTCCTCACGTGGACATCCAGTGAAAACCATCATTGCAGGTGAGACTACACATGAACTGTGCATGGCCATATCATCCTCATCCACGGACCTAAGATTAGTAACCATTATGATAACCAAAACATTGAATCAATAAGATATTCATCATCAGTAAGATATTTACAGTCCCACCCAAAGTGACTCAATTCCTTTTACCTTCTATGTAGGTAACTATAGGTGACTCAAGTGCAGAAGCTTAGCTATATGTAAGCATGAGTGTAAGAGTTCAAAATGAGACTCTTAATGTGTGTGGGCTCATGTTTAATCAATGTGAAACACTAGAAGATACAGGCTTGACTGTAGGGACTCTTGAGCTCTTGAGCATAGTCTTTTTTCCTTCTCTTTCCCCCCATAAACTCTTTTAACTGTCTTTCAACTAAATATCTTCACTAGTTTTCATACTACAGTTAGTCTGGTACTTAGGATGGTTTGACTTAGGATTCTTTTCAACTTTACAGTGGTCCAAAATTTATACACATTCAGTGGGAATCTCACTTTGAATTTCAATCTTACCCTGTGCCAGTGTTGCATGGTCCACAATACTTTCTTAATGCTAAACACAGCAGCAAGTAATAGCTCCCAGTCAACTGTATGGCCACTGGGGAAACTACCTCTCAACAGCCTACTGTGTGGCAAGTGCTGTCTTGGGATACAATTATTCAGTAAATTATAGAAGATAATCAACTGTTTTTATAAAATGTGTTTTGTGTGAGTTTACAAAAATTTAGGCTAATATATATGCTTTGAACATATTTAAGTTGAACTATAATGATTTGTAGGTTACCTTTGCTCAGGATATTTTTTACTATGGTTATTGATATATAATACAAATACATATATGAAATACAATTGCATATAATTAAGCACATATTAATCATATGTTAATTATATAACTATACTATAATTACATATTAGTTATATAATTATAATCATATATAACTAATTATAATATGTAATATAGGGACAATTTTTTTTGTACCTGTCCTGGGGCTTGAACTCAAGGCTTGGGACTCCTTTCCCAATACATCTGTGTTGAGCAATAGCCCTACTTCTGGCTTTTTGGTGGTTAATTGGAAGTAAGAATCTCCCAGGCTGGCTTTGAATGGTGATCCTTAGACCTTAGCCTCCTGAGTAGCTAGAATTACAAGAGTAAGCCACAGGTGTGTGCCTATGCTGAGTTTTCCCTGTGGAGTTCAGCAAATGAGCTCAGCTGGTGGTCAAATATTTATTCCTGTCAGCAATTAGAGTTATCTGTTTAAAGCTATTTAACATGGCAAAATACCACTATCAATAGCTTTATGGCTTGTAAGATACATTAGTTAACCATATTGAGATACTATTTAAGATGGTAAGAATAGAATTAGGCAGCTCACTAGCATGTTTAGATATGTCATAAAAATTCAGGCATTCACTTTTGTTGTCCTTAGGTGAATAAGACTTTTTTCTCTGTTGAACAAAGGTGTTTTCTTTTTCTTTTTTGTCGGTTGTGGGGCTTGAACTCTGGGCTTGGGCGCTGTCCGTGTGCTCTTAAGCTCAAGGCAAGAGCTCTACCACTTGAGCCACAGCACCACTTTTGTTTTTTAGTGGTTTATTGGAGATAAGAGTCTCACAGACTTTCCTGCCCGGGCTGGCTTTGAACCATAATCCTCAGATCTCAGCCTCCTGAGTAGCTAGGATTACAGGCATGAGCCACCAGCGCCTGGCAAAAAAGGTGTTTCCTAAAAATAAATTACTCACTTCTCTTTTTAGCGAAATATGAAGCATTGGCACCTGATGGGAGGATCCCTTCCCCTAAACCTTGGGCAATGGTGTCAGACTTGGCCAAGTGACACATTTTGGCCAGTGGAATATAAGCAGGAGTGAAATATCTAAGTAGAATCTCCAAAAGCCATAGTGAGATTCTGAGGCATGAAGAAGAGATGTAGGCAGTGCCTATAGCCTAGGTCCTGAATGAATAGAACAACAGAAGAAGAATAGACTTGAATCCACTGAAACAGAACCAGAGACTCAAATGAATTTTCCTTTGTCAACAAACTTAATTTAAAAAAAAGCCTTGGTTAGTGTATGGGATACTGATTTATCTTCTTTATGATACTTGATTGGAATTTCGTTTCCTGTAAGGCATGAGTTTGCAGGAGATATAATGCTCAATTCATTTGACCATTCTCTACTCTCTAGTCCATCACTTTAAATAGATTTGTTTCTTAGATTCAACATGAAAATGCTTTAGCAGAAACTACTAATAGTATTAAAAATTATAAGGTAGCAATAGTTGAAAGTACAGTAGCAAATGTGGAAATGGCAGAAAATGTGTAAAAAGATATAAAAATCCCACTACATTTGCAAATATTTAATATTTATGCTAGTTTCTGCATGTTTCCACAAAGCTTGGAGATGTATATTGACCACACAACAGGCTCTTTTAAAAAATGTTTATTTTAATGTGATACTTTAGTTTTACATTTTATGGATTTTTATATTTTATGAATTCCTAAACTGGTATTTTTGCAAATGCTTAGTTTTTGATGCTATACCTGAGCATATTTTTTTCTAAATCATTTTCTTTTAGGGATGGTGCCAGTGGCTCCTGTCTGTACTCCTAGCTACTGAAGAGGCTGAGATCTGAGGATGGAAGTTTGAAGCCAGCCAAGACAGAAAAGTCCCTGTGAAACTCTTATCTCCAATTAACCACTCAAAATTGGAAGTGGTGCTGAGGCTAAGATGGTAGAGTACTAGCCTTGAGCACAGAGAATCTCAGGGACAGTAGCTAGGCTCTGAGTTCAAGCCCCACAACTGAGAAAAATATTCTTTTAAATGATAATACATGAACCTAAGGAAACATCATTATGCTTTGAATTCTGGGAAAAAGCATCTATTTCTCACAGCTCAAAATATTAACTAAAAAAATAGACTGAGATATTTGCTGTCATGTAATGAGAAATATTTTATCACAGGATGTTCAGAGTGAGTTGTGAAGAATTCATTCTATATGGGCTCTAGGATTGGAAGAAAACAACATTGTCTTTTGATGAAGAGTATTTGGACGATCTACTCCTCTTTTCTCATTATTTCTGTTTTCTCTTCTACCCCATCCCTTACTACTTCTCTGACTTAGTGAAAAATGGGAAAAAAGAAAGAAAGGAAGGAAGAAAGAAAGACAGAAAGAAATAAAGAAAGAGAAAGGAAGAAAGAACTTTAGCAATGGTCTTATAGGCTATAATATTCTGAACAGAACATAACTTTCTTTTGTGTTTGTGCCAGTCATAGGGTTTGAACTGAGGGCCTGTGCACTGTCGTTGAGTTTTTGTGCTCAAAGATAGTACTCTAACACTTTGAGCCACATCTCCACTTCCAGCTTTTGGTGGCTAATTGGAGATAAGAGCTTCATAGGCCTTCAGCCTCATTTCCCTGCCTGGGATGGCTTTGATCCTCAGATCTCAGTTTACTGAGTTGCTAGGAGCACAGCCACTAGCACCTGTCTTAGATTTTTTATTTGAACACATATAAGGACCACACAGGCCAGTCCAGAGCTGTGGATGTAAGATAGTGACTCCCTAAGTCTACACATCTATCTTAAACCCTCTCCTGACTCACATGGAGAACAACTTCTTGGATAAAAGATACTGTATGCCAACTTATTTAATTGCCTCCTTAGAACACCTACCTCCAGGCCCAAATGTTCCCTAAGTCTCTCTCTGTGCCCCCACATTATGTACTTAGCCAGTTGACCTGGTGGACCTTAAGTGTGTTATGTGGACTTTGCAGGCAGGTTTGCTACTTATGTGCATTCACTGTTTGCCACTTATCTGCATCACCAGCCGTTAGGGGACACGCTTCAGTCATAGGAATTCTGAATAATTGATTTTGGTTATTACCAGGTGATGGATTAAATGATGGTCAGTGGCATTCAGTGTCCTTATCCTCTAAAGGGAATCATGTGAACATGAAGGTGGACAGCAATGCAGCCTCTGCTGCTCACACCCTTTCTGGATGGATGGGCCCCAGTGATTCTTATTACTTTGGAGGTAAGTGAAAGGCACAAGAAATATTGCTAATCAGCCCTCTGTATCTTTTCAGTCCCCAAATTTTATGGCAAATAGTCTTTTAACTGAAAATGTACACTGATGTTGAAGAATTATTTTTCTCTTCATTTATAATTGATGGGCAATGGTGAGTGGGCATAGACAATCACTGCCTAAAATGACTGTCTATATGTTTGGCCTTACTAATGAAATTGGTTTCATACCTCCTCCATAGCCCTTGTTCTCAGTTCTATAGCTCCACATTGTGACCACCTGAAAGGTCCAAAAATACTGATGCCTGGACTCCACCTTCAGGGATTCCTATGTAACTGGTCCTGAGGCTTGTAAAATTGTTCGGGTTATTGTTATATGCAGACATTACTGAGGGTCTCTTTTAGTGTGACTGTAAATTTATTGTCCAAAACCAAGACATTTTTGAGACTGAGAGGGATGATAATCAGTAATGATGACAGGACAGCAGGCATAAGCCAATGCTATCTGGTCACAGGAACCATCTATACATTATTTATTGCATTTGGGCCTGACAGTCCTAGAGTGTGGTTTTCTTTTTGTGAGAGGTCCACCAGCACTTTAACAATGTTTTATGTCAAATAGAAATGTATGAACTCTATGATTTAGGTATCTTTTATCTCAGCTTGACTTCTTATTTATTTTAATTTAATTTTAAGAGTTGTTCCAGAAGCAGTTTCACTGACACTTTCACTCTAGTGTATTGTGGGATACTTGGTGCCTCCTTCTAAGGGTGGAAAGTTAAGGTACCTGTGTACTTACTCTTCAGTAGTAGGCTTGAACCACAGAATTTGGAGATTCTAACATAGAATAACAATTGCTCTGTCTTTTTTTAGAGACACTGAGTCTTGAATTCCCTCAACAGTAATGGATACATTGCATTAATTTAGCAATAAACATTTACTTTTCCACTTTATGTCTCAAATGAGGACCTGGGAAAGTGAATCCCTACTTTATAGTTGGATTTTTCAGGCAGCCCTCTGCATGGACAAATAAAAGCCTGCTTGCATGTCGAATCTCTCTGTTCTGGATCGCTTTCCTAACTGGAGATGCAAAGCATTTAGGCATTTGATCTTCTTTTTCTTCTTCGAAGTTGCATATGAAGCATGTTCTCATTTTGACCACTGGATGTTGTTTAATTTAGCTCTCAACAGAAATAGATATAGCATTTTTACAGTTGCTTGAGGTGTATGATTGGAGAACTAGTGGCTCAACAAAAACAATACTGACTTAATGTCCCCATTCCCTGTTGTAAAGTTTGTCCTAAGTGCAGGAAGCAGAAGTCATCTATAGGAAGACATCCTGGCTTTTTTTTCAAAAAACATTCTACATTCCAGAAATTCTTCACAAATAAAATTTGTTCACTATTACAGAAATTAGAAAATGATAAGGAATGTTATAGAGTTCTTTATGATGGAACATTGGGTTTGAAATACCAAAGCCTTCAGTTTTAATTGGTGAGATTCATTATACCCACTATTGACTTTTCATCCTGATGCAAGTCTTGTTTTTTTTTTTTTTTGTATGTTTTTTACCTGTCCTGGAGCTTGGACTCAGGACCTAGGCACTGTCCCTGAGCTCAAGACTAGCACTCTACAACTTGAGCCACAGTGCCACTTCTGGCTTTTTATGTTTATGTGATACTGAGGAATCAAACCCAGGGCTTCATGCATCCTAGGCAAGCACTCTGCTACTGAGCCACATTGACAGCCCGTCTTGAGTTGTTTTGAATTTGATTTCTTAGGGTGCAAACATTGAAGCCTGCTTAAGCCACTGCAACAAAAGTGTGTATGTTATGAAAATTCTTAGGTAGAAAGTGAGTATACATTATGCAAAAATTAGAGGAGGTTAGAGTCTAGTTTCCTTTTTTTTGGAAAGTGTACCAGTGATTTGAAGACCAAAAAATAAAGATGAGACATCAAAGTTGCACACTGGTGGCTCAGGGCTATAGTCCTACCTACTCTGGAGGCTGAGATCTGAGAATTGTGGTTTGATGCCAGCCTGAGCAGGAAAATCCATGAGTCTCTTATCTTCAAATAGCCACCAGAAAACCAGAAGTGGTGCTGTGGATCAAAGTGGCTCAGAGTGCTAGCCTTGAGAGGAAAAGCACAGGGATAGGGCCCAGGCCTTGAGTTCAAGCCCTACGACTGACATAAACAAACAAACAAAAAGAAAAAAACTCAGAAAATTTAATGTACAATGGACAAAATATTTCACTCATAAGAATTTTCAGTTTTAGAAGTAAAAGTCTTATAAAATATAAAGTAACACTATAAATATTGACATAAGTCCTCTTTAATGACTAGAAACACAAAACCATAAAAAGAATGATGAAGCTATTTGCTACATTATAAGTTTTTGAAACACACTAAGTATCATTTTACAAATAATCATTTAATTTTAATATCATTTTATAAAAGAATGCTTCCCATCATTTTATTCTTTGCATAAAATTTGCAGTATTTATTTGAAATGTTCTAGCATTTTAATATTTGCATATGATGGGCAAGTGTTCGATAACTGCATTGTAATTTTTGTACACATTGTTATGAGTAGGGCTCTCCAGGAAGTTGCCTCTATGTGAAATTAGGTGTCTTAGTGGGATTAATTATTGTAAACAGTCCTGGAAGGTTGAGAGAAATGTTGGTAACAGATGGTCAGGCAGAGCTTTGATGATGCCTTTACAGCAGAATGCAAGCTAGATCCCACAGGAGACAGCAGAAATATCCACCAATAGAGTCCCAGCCAAGCAGTCAGTGAATGCATTGCATTTCCCCATTGCGTCAGTGGATACTGGCCAGCCCTCTCACTGCTGGATGAGAGTCAGCTACTGCCAGTCAGGGAAATTCATAGAGAGCCTTCTTCAGTTCTGAAAAGGAGTCAAGGATGGGGAGCTGGGTTCTGTTCAGCTATGTCTATTTCTCAAAGAGTTGCTTTATCCAAAATCGTTTTCCAAGTATTCCATCATCTCCTTTCTATAACTTCCCCCTTTACTGCTCATAAGTCTTATATCATGCAAATCTGAGAGTTTGTCCTTGTTTGTACAATAACTCAGCAGAGAAAGGGAGAATAATTAAGTGCATGCTGGTTCCATATGGGCTACAGGATGTTATCTGGACTAGTCCTGCTTTGATTTTAATTTCCAAGTCATGTCTTTGCTTATCATTGCTTTAAGAACATTGTCTTTCAATACTGTGAATAGTTTGCAGTGGGCTTTTGTTTTGGTCATGCTTGTTGCTTGTCTTCTGCCTGTGTCTTAATATTTAGGCTGTCCAGAAAACATCTCTGGCTCTGGATGTGGGAGCTGTCTGGAAGGGTTCCAGGGCTGCCTGAGACTCATCTCTATTGGTGAAAAAGTGGTGGATCCCATCTCTGTACAGGAAGGGGTGCTGGGGAGTTTCAGTGACCTCCAGATAGATTCCTGTGGCATTATAGACAGGTAAGAATCATTCAGGTCACTCTGTCATGTCTGATTTCAGTTTTTAATTTACTTAATTAGTTCATAAACACACGAACAGCTGGACAAGTGCATCCTTTCTTTCCTCTGTTGCTGATATTCATGACAAAGGAGAAAGTATATATATATACTTAGTTAGCTCTGCGTTATTATTACTGAGAGAATCCATTTATAAAGACAAAAGATTTATTCTGGCTCACAGTTTTGTAGGTTTCAAACTGTAGTCTGTTGGTACAGTTCTTTGAGGCCTTTGGTGAGACAGCAAAACATAGTATGCTTTGAATATCTCATGCTCAGATTCATGAAGGGCAAGAGACTGAATCCCATAACACTCCGAAGGTCACACTCCCTGAAAATCCCTGACTAGGCCCAGGTCTTAAAACTTCTACCACCTCCTGGTAGAGTTATAGACTCAGGATCAGGCCTTGGAAGCCTGGGGGGACTTCAAGATCTAAACATTGATAATAGAAACATAATGTCTTGGTTTTCTTTTAGGTTAATATTGTGCCTTGCAAAATTATAATATTTTCTTGGAAGACAAAGTCATGAATTTTCCTTTACTATGCTGTTAAGCAACTTAGTTTTTGCAAAATGCTGGCTATGCTGTGTATTTACTGATGCAAATCAATACTGACAAGTTAAGGCATCTAACAGTTGTATTACACAGAACAGGTTAGAAAAATGGATGTCCACTGAGTCTTCAGTGGAGAAGGAATAGAGTAATTACAGAGAACAAATAAGCTAGGCTAGAACTAAAAATGATTAAATTACTGGAGCTAAGAGGCTTTCTCTGTTTCTCTGTGCTATTTTGTTTTGTTTTATTTTTTCTGCTCCATTCACAGCTATGCTAATAGAATGACTAAGGACGCATGAGTGCTGTGTGCTTAGTGTTCACTCTTTAGCTAAGTTGGCCATGATTCATCATGAACCTTATGACCAAGCTGAGTCTCATATAAAGATTTTTAATATCCTTTCAACTTTGGCCATTTTAAAACTGACAATCTTTCTAAAACCAGTAACTAATTTAAAATAAGCATTTTCTGGTTTCAAAATCTAATACATAATAAGTAAAATGTTCACCATTTCTAGTTATTATTGGTAGCTGAGATTTTTCCATGTTTATATACATATATATGTATACACATATATACATCTACATGTACATATGTATATACATATATACATATATGCACATATGCATATATACATACATACACACATAGATAATTTTCAAAGAACAAAAGTATAGGTAGTGCTTTGATTACATGCTACAACAATTTCAGTGGTACAGTTGCTTTGTACAATATTGCTCTGTACAATATTGGAGGGAAGAAGTTACAACTGGCTAGCTGGTCCTTTCCCCAATGATACCTGCATTCCCCTGATACTTGTTGTTTTCTTTTGTTTTGATGTATCTGTGACCCACTGACTAGTCCTTGAGCAGCAGCACAGAACAGAATGGAGCTTCCTAAATAGTTTTGCCCCATCCTCCACTAGAATTTGCTTGCTCCTGTGAATCTCTTGTTTTGAATAAAATTTTAGAATCACATGAATTTTCTGTTAACTGTGTGCTTGCTTATGGATCACGTGGGTGCTCACAAATTGTATTTGTGAGCAATAGAGCAGCCTTTTTGTCCTGTTTCAATGTAAATTTGGTTGTTCAATGTTTAATTATATATGATGTGATGAATTTCAGTTGTTTTTTTTAAACTAACAGTTGTTGTGAAAGCCATTTGAAGATGAATTGGAACAAAAGGGAATAGGATCAATCCAAATCATTTAAATTGCTTCAGACTTGTGGACAAGGCTGCATTTATTTTAGTGAGTTTATGTGAATTAAAATACTGATAGACATGATAAGAATGAAAGCCAGTAGTCTGGGAAGTTCTGAGGAATGAGGAAACATATATAACAGATTACAGTGCTTCTAAGCAAAGTAATTTCATTAATCATATGTACCAAAAGCATATTTATGTTTTAGAAAAGAACCTTGTCCTTTTACTAAAAACTGTGTTGTTGTTCTTGTTGTTGTTACAATGCCCTATTGGTCAAAGCTGGTCACAACCCATGTTCTTGTGGAGGTGCTGGTGCTGGACTTGTGAGCGAGAGGTTCGCACGATCATATGACAAGAACATATGGTAGGAGGGAAACAATTGTGTGTCTATCTGAGGTCATTGCAAGTTATTGATACTCCTAGTCATATATATGCCGTCAACCGGTGAAAAATGTATAGAGCTAATATAAGTACAAGTATTGTCACAAATGTTGCACTTAACCAGGCTTTTTAACCTTGTTTGTGTTCCATTCATAGACCAAAGGGCAGAGCCAACTTCCCCTGTCCTATTGGGGTGTTTCTATTCACTGTTGTCCTTCATCTCTCCTGTAACAAAACAGCACGACAAGCACATTTTATAGTGACTGCCTTTGGGAAACACCAATGTTTCTCTGTCTTCCTTTAGGTGTTTCCCCAGCTATTGTGAACATGGGGGTAAATGTTCCCAGACGTGGGCTGCCTTCTCCTGTGACTGCACCGATACTGGCTACACAGGAGCTACCTGCCATTCCTGTAAGCTGCACATGTTGCTGGCTCTCCTTGCTGTCCTGATCCTGTGGAGTTCCAGTTCCCTGTCATTATTTTGTACACATGTCTGTCTTTTTAACTAAGTTGCAAGAAACAAGAGAATATGGAGTTTTAAAGACTAACCTTCCTTCGTTCCTTCTTTCCTTCTTTCCTACCTTCTTTACTTATTTCTTTCTTTTCTCTCCCTCCTTCTTTCCTTCTCCCCTTTCTTTCACTCTTTTCTCCCACCATCTATTTTTGTGCTGGAACTAAGGATTGCAATCTGGGCCTCCATTTCTTACTCAGTCAGCTGGGATTCTGCCACTTGAGTCATACTTCTACTTCTGGATTTTGCTGGAAATAAAAGCCTTAAGGATTTGTCTGCCAGAGCTGGCTTGGAACTATGATTCTCATATCTCTGCCTCCTGAGTAGCTAGAATTATGGTCATGAGCCACCAGTGCCCAGCTAGAGACTCATCTTTGCCTGGCATACTTTTAAACTAATTTTATTCCCAAATGATGTTAAAGCAGCTCACAATTATAATATCAAATATAGAATGCAAAAGAGAGAAAAAGAACAGGTGAAGGGGAAATAAACTATGGCCAAAAAAATTACTAAAGGACAAAGATGATTCATTCTTTTTTGTTTTCTGTTCCCCCAACTGGGGACACATTTAGTTCTGAATTTTTTTTTCCAAAGTAAAATGATGTGTGAGCAGCCAGATTCTTGATCATCTCAGAGGAAGCAAAATTGGGGTGCTATCATGGTAGCAGTTCTAGATAGCAAAAAAACAGATAAACTTTCTGGTCCTGTTTAACCTAGGCATTGCTAGTGATGAGAAGAATTAGCATAAACTGAGAATTTTCAGCATGTCTGCAAGATTCTAGTCCTTTGCATGTTTTAATTCCATAATTCCTTAAAACTCATGGAGAGAAGAGTTACCAGCTACCCTGAGCTTGAGGAAGGAGAGGCAGGAGGCTGAGGATGCTGCCCTGGGTGTCACAGCTGTGATCACAAAGGCCCTGGCTCCAGGGCCAGGCCTGTCAGGGATCATGCTGGTTTCCAGTCAATGTTCAAACTAACAAGACGTTGTTCAGGATGAGACATTAGCAAATACGAGCAATGTGACATGAAAATCCTGGTTTCCTAATGATCAGCCTTAGTGTTTTGGTTTTTTTTTTTTGGTACATAATTGCTGATGCTTCTGAGTGCCTTCTCTCCCCCGGCTCCCAGCACCTCTTCTCTCCCCACGTCTTTATAGGAAGAACTTGCCTTTTTGTGTCTGCTTTCTTTAGTTTCTTCTCCTGGGGAAGCTTATTACCCCTTCAAGAAATCTTCCATGTAAATTATTCTAGTACACATAAACTGAAGACAAAGCAGAGCATGGATTGTCATAAATATATATTTTCTGGAACAGAATCCCAGAGATGCTAGAATGGGTGTTGTGAAAACTTCCCAGCGTCTCCAGTGGTGTGAGTTCCACGAGAAGCCCTCGGCAGACAAGAGGGAGTGACTCGTCCACTAAACACACCATGAGCAGCTCTCCTCTATTTCCAGTCAGAATTTGCCATGTAACTCCTACTTTGGAAGACACTAGACTTCTCAGAAACCTTAGGGCAAGGATTTGGCTGAACTCCAAGAAATAAGGTTGTGGTGGTCTCTTGTACTTAGTACTGCTACCATTACACCTAGTAAAGTGCTTTAGTCAAGGAAGATACCTTCTGAATATTAACCATTAATGAATGAGTCTTTTTTTCAAGATAATGTCTTTATTGTGAAAATACCATACAGAGGGGTTACAATTTCATGGGAAAGGTAATGAGTACATTTCTTTTCAAGCATTTTTGCTCCTCCTTTGTTTCCCCTTCTCATTCCTTCCAATCGCCCACCCCCAGCCAAAACTGTAAAGTTCGTTTTTCGACATAATGACTTGTACATCTCATTGTTGCAATGAGTCCACCTGTATATCCATTTAATGATTTATTTTTCCCTTCCCATCCACAAATTATAACAACATCAAATACAATGAAAGCAGGAGTTATACCGTGGGGGAGGGTCATACAAAGCAACAAAGAAATCATCTTATAAATATGTTAGAAACAATCGCATGAAAGAAAAAAAAACATTTGAATACATCTCTTAGGGTTCATTTCCCTAACATCACCTTATCTGACTTTTTCTGCTTGACTCACATATACTAGATATTGCAAATAAGGGAAACCATGGGACCTATGTTTCTTTGGGCCTGGCTTACTTCACTTAATAGAATTTTTTCCAAGTCTTTCCATTTCCTAACAAATGGGGCAATGTCATTCTTTCTGATGGAGGCATAGAATTCCATTGTGTATATATACCACATTTTCTTGATCCATTCATCTACTGAGGGGCATCTGGGTTGGTTCCATATCTTAGCTATAGTAAATAATGCTGCAATAAACATAGTTGTGCTGGTAGCTTTAGTGTGGTCTTGTTTGTAAACATTTGGGTAAATGCCCAAAAGTGGGACTGCTGAGTCATAGGGGAGCTCTATGTGGAGTCTTTTGAGGAACCTCCATACTACTTTCCAAAGTGGTTGAACAAGTTTACACCAACAATGAAGTAAGGTTCCCTTCTGTCCACATCCCCTCCAGCATCTGTTGTTTTAAGAGTTCTTGATTTTTGCCATTCTAACTGGGGTGAGGTGGTATCTCAATGTTGCAGCCCCACAGGTACTTCAGGTAGCGGTCCTTCATGGACTGCCATGAGTGCTGAGTGACCGAGGCCTTCTCCATGGCTTTCCCTAGGACTGTGCAGGTGACCAAGCTGGGTGAGTGGGCGTTTGTCTTTGGCTCCTTTGTCAAATATCAGCTGCCTGTAGGTGTGTGGTTTTATTTCTGGATCTTCTATTCTATTCCATTGGTCTTCAGGTCTGTTTTTGTTCCAGTACCATGCTGTCTTTGTTATTATGGCTCTATAGTAGAGGTTGAAGTCTGGCATCGAGATCCCTCCCATGTTGTCTTTTTTTGCCTAGAATTGTTTTGGCTATTCTAGGTCTTTTGTTGTTCCATATGAATTTTTGGACTGTTTTCTGTATTTCAGAAATGTACATCATTGGGATTTTTAATAGGAATTGCATTCAATTTTTATATTAATTTTGGCAGTATTGCCATTTTCACTATATTGTCTGACTATCCAAGAGCATGGAAGGTCTTTCCATTTCCTAGTGTCTTCTATAATTTTTTTCCTTGCCTGGTTGGTAGACTTATCCTGTGGTGAGAGTGGGGTGTTAAAGTCTCCTAGTATTATCATATTGGCATCTATTTTATTCTGTAAGTTTGAGAGTATTTTCTTGACATATTTGGGTACTCCAATGTTTGGGAAGTATAAGTTGATAATAGTAATATCCTCCTCTTTTATTGTTCCTGTGTTAATATGTAGTGTCCTTCCTTGTCTTTTTGTATTGATTTTAATGAAAAGTTTATTTTTTTCAGATATCAGGATTGCTACACCTGCTCTTTTACTGGGGGCATTTGATTGGTAGATCCTTTTTTGCAACCCTTCACTCTGAGTTTGTTTGTATGTTTGGCTGAGAGGTGGGTCTCCTGAAGGCAACAGATGGATGGGTCATGTTTTCTGATCCAATCTGCAGTTCTTTTACTTTTGATTGCTGAATTAAGACTGTTAATATTTAAGGATATTATATAGAGATGCATTATGGTCCCTGTCATTCCCTGTTTTCCTAAGTTTTTCTTCTTTCCTTTCCTCCTGTGCTTACTAAGTTACACTTCTATTAATACCTGTCTGGTGCAGGTCCCTGTTCCTGGTTGCTTTCTTCAGGTTGTGTTCCCCCTCTTAGTATTCTTTGTAATGCTGGCTTATTGTTTATTAATTCATTTAGTTTTTCTTTACTATTCAAAATTTTCAATTATCCATCGAATGTGAATGCTAGCTTTGCCGGGTATATCAGTCTGGGCTGGCAGTTATTGGTTCTCAGGGCTTAGATGGTACTTTCCCAGGCCTTTCTTGCATTCAATGTCTGTGTGGAGAGATCTGCAGTTATTCTAATTTGTTTCCCATTGTAGTATAGCTCCTTCTTCAATTTTACTGCATGCAAGAATGTTTCCTTATTATTCAGATCTATCATTTTTACTATAATGTGTCTAGAAGTGTTTATCCTGGGATCCTGCTTGTTAGGTCTTCTATATGCTTCTGTTATGTAGGTGAGGTGTTCTTTTTTAAGATGGGGGAAATTTTCATTGATAATCTTGTTACTAATACATTTTTAAAATTAAGAATTATTACATGGTTTAGATAATCAGAGATCATTCAGCCATTACAATTTATAACTAAGAATAACTCAGTTTTTCTAATTTAGAAAACAATTTTCAGTTTCTAAAGTAGCTAGGATCCAAATTTATAGTATTCACACTGATATCTCTTAAAATCTCACTATGCTTCAGAACTCCAGCTGCCTGATTTGATGTGGGGAAGCTGTGACTCAGGATGGAACAATATAGCATTTGGGTGGGTGGAGGTGGGCATTACATAATTAATAACAGAGCCATCCATCCCAGAGTGGCCCCTCTGTGACAATTGGTGTTCTCTACAGCTATGTATGAGCAGTCTTGTGAAGCCCATAAGTACCAGGGCAAAGACTCTTCAGGACTCTACTACATCGATTCAGATGGAAGTGGACCACTGGGACCAGCTCTGGTGTACTGCAACATGACAGGTATGCTAATAAACTATCCTATAAGAGTTAACTTCCTGTAAGGCTTGCTGTGTGCAGCAGCAAATGACTTCCTGTTGGCTGCATAGTGTCTAGGCTATCTTGAGCTGAGATCAGAATCAGGCATATTTCTGTTTGTAGCTTCAATGCCAGGTGGCAGAGCTCCACATACTACTGCAATGTATCCATCTAGATACTATACTAGAATGCTATGCAGTGAAAACTGACTAGGCTTACTCTGAGACAGTCATAGTGCTTATCATTTTACGATGGCTGTAGTCAAGCAGGCTGAATTCAAACCATGTCCCTTAAAAGTCACAAATGTAAGAGTAGGTTAAAAAAGTGTAGCAGTACTCTGGCACATGTTTTGAACTAATGTGCTTTGCCTCTTTTGGAAGTTGTTGTAGTAATTGAACAAAACAAGCTTCAGTATTCCAGACTGGAGCCCAGGACAAAGCAAAACATATAGATTATTATGTCATATGGCTGCAGATAAACATATATATATATATATATATATATAAACAAGCACACACATATGCATTACACATTATGACATACTATAACAAAGATGAGGAAACATACTTTCCATCACAAAAGGAAAATAAATAATTGCCTTACAGTTTGGCTCACAATGAGGTCTGAGAATATTAATTGTAATAGTGGATGATTTTTAAAGATTTTTAAATATCTTAAATTACACCAAATCCAAATCTGTTGCCCAGACTTCTTGGGACTTCTTCCATCTGCACACAAGCATAACAGTCATCGTGGCCTGTAGCATACCCCTTTAAAGTTTAGGCAAAGAAAGTTGGTGCAAGTGGCTCACATAATCCCACCTGCTTAGGAGGCTGAGATCTGAGGATCATGGTTCAAAGCCAGCCCAGGCCAAAAAGCCCTGTGAGACTCTTAGCTTCAATTAACCACTCAAAAACAGGAAATGGCCTTGTGGTTCAAAGTGGTAGAGCACTGGCCTTGAGCAAAAAGAGCTCAGGGACAATGCCCAGGCCCTGAATTCAAGCCCCATGACTGAAAAAAATAGGTCAGGCAAATGAACATGCAGTTTGGTTTGGTTTGATTAATTGGGATATAAAAACACTAACATCATACATTGCAATATCCCCTGGTTTCTGTTTATTATGTCAAAATATATCTGCCTTCCCACATGAGAAAATAGCTCTGGACAGTATAAGAGACATTTACACAAAAAGAAATGGTTGGGTAAAAGAAGAAATATGTCTTTATTTTACATTCTCAGCTATACATACACCCAAAGTTGCCAGCTATTCTTGTGTCTATACCTCTCTCCTACATTTAAAGAACGACATAATAGGACACAATAGTCTAATGTATCATCATATGGCATATTATGAAGTAATAGACATAGTAGACATAATATGACACAACAGCCATTTTATGTGATTTCAAAGCTATCTTAAAGATGCTATTTTTAAGATACATGAAAATAACGTGTTGAAAAATATTAGAGAAACATAATGTCTCTTTCTGAAGGTCTGTTAAATAATAATAATTTAAGGATAAATCCTTCAAATTGTCTTTTTTGAAGATTAGTTTGAAAATTATCTTGAGCATTTTCCATCTCTCTACATGACTAAAAGTCTGATAATATTTTAACCATGAAACACATTACACCTGTGACACTGACCGCCAGTCTGTGTGGGTTTGTTTTCACAATTAATGATGTTCCCACATCATTGTTTTTTTAGTATCATCATCTCTGTAAATAAGTGACAAAGTGATATTAGAACTGGTACACATAAGCTAGCAAGTTTTCTATCTATCCCTGTTATCTTGGTTCTATTTGATAGAAGAAATCCAGAGGGTGCACAGAATAAATAATTATAAACACTAATGCCAGGTTCATTTATTTGTTGTTCTGTGAAACTGTTGTTATATAAATTGCCCAGGAAAAATGTGATTAAAAGAAAATAACCTATGCACTTAAAGTTTCTGCAGAACAACAAAGGAGGAGGTAACAATGCTTGATAGAAGATGTCCTCATTACCTTGCTCATGTAACTGTAAACCCTCTGTGCAGTTTTTACAATAAAAACATATTAAAAAACAGAAATTCTGATAACTCCCTTCAGCATCTGTTTTCTAGCACCCTGACAATAAAATGGGCACCAACCTTGATGACTCAGTTTGCACCTGTTCTTATTAGTTTTCATGAGTTTGGTGATACTGCCCTTCATAGGATTCAGTTGGTATTTTTTCCACCACCTCTTGGGTTCTTCCCCGGATCTGTAGCTGCATGGGATACATTAGGACTCTAAGCACCAGTGGGGCTGTTAGATGTGACCCTTGATACATGGTGCAGAAGAGGAACCAGGCAAATATGAGCCTTTTATACCATTATGGTATGAAATGTTCTGGGTAGGGTGAGGGATCACAAAAGTCAGTATGGTTTTCTTCTCTTATAAACATTTTGAAATATGTTTTAATTTAAAAAAATCTTACCCAAAGACCTCCCCATAGGTGATCAATGTAACAGGAGTACATCAAAATCTGTCAGCATATATTTCCAAGTTTTCAGTAAGTGGTGGTTATTGCCAGAAATACTTAATGAGATGTATGAATGTCCACATTGTTTCACTGTCCAACTATTGATGTGTTACTATCACCATACTATTCAATATTTATTTTAGCACTGGTACCAGTGGCTCACAAACATAATCTTAGTGAATTAGGAGGCTAATCTTGATCTGAGGATCAAGATTAAAAGCCAGCCCAGGCAGGAAACTTTATGAGAGTTTTACCTCCATTTAACCAGCAGAAAGCTGCAAGCTGTGGCACCATGGTAGAACACCATTCTTGAGCAAAAAAGCTAAGGGACCATGCTCACACCCTGAGTTCAAGCCCTCCTTTGGGCTCCCTCTGAAAGGGTGGCTATATATGTTAACTCACTACTGAAATGCTTAATTAGCATGAAGCCTTGGTTTGATCTTGAGTTTGATCTTGAGTACCCTCTACCACAAATACATAATATACATATATATTGGTTTGATCTTGAGTCCCTTCTACCACAAATACATAATATACATATATATAAATTTGTGTATACATATATACATAAAGTTTTACATTACATATGGTTACTTTATAATCAGTAAAATAAAACTAATATAATCAATATATGAATATAATAAATATATTTATAATAAAATATTATGTAAACAACATAATTATATATAATTATAGAAATATACATCTTATATTTTTATGATATGTTTCTATATGGATGACATATATAGAAATAGATGATATATTTCCATAATTATCTATTACATAAATAAAATATACAGCATGTAATTTTTTGTAATTATATTGGATTCTTTTTTTTCTGGAGGAAGGACAGTTTTATTATTTTCATGTACAGAGAAATCAACATTGCAGGCTTAGCCCAGCTTAGTGGCCAGCTCCTTAGCCTTTGCCTTTTCCAGCCTGGCAATTGGAGCTACAGATTTTGGACCCAGGACATTGCCTCCACAGTGACGACGGATCTCATCATATCTGTCATTGTAATTGGTCCTGATATCCTCCACCAGCTTCACCAGAGATCCTTTGTCTTCTGAGTTAACCTGAGTGAAGGCAACGGTGGTGCCTGTTTTCCTGTAGACGAGATGCCCCAGCCTGGCCTTCCCCTTAATGATGCAGTAGGGAACACCCATCTTGCGGCTCAGGGCAGGCAGGAATACAACCAGCTCGATAGGTCCACATCATGTGCAGTCACCACAAGCTGGGCCTTCTTGTTCTCCACCAAGGTAATAACCCCTGCTTGAAGGACTAGCGGTTGCTTAGTGGTGACGTCTCCTTTGCCAGCAGCTTTCTTCTCAGCTCGGGCCAACAGTCTCTGCTTCTTCTCTTGTTTTGTCTCTGGCCTGTACTTGTGGGCCGGCTTAAGTAGCTGTGTAGCTGTCTGGCGGTCCAAGGCCTGGGTAAACTGGTTAATTGCATGGGGCACTTTCAGCTGCTTGCAGAGGCTTGCCCTTTGGCTCTGCAGCTGGATGTAGTGAGGTCCCTTTTGGGTTGGATGCCCTGTCCAATGCCAAAGTTCTTGGGCCTTTTTTCAGACAGAGGATTTACTACCTTCTTGGCCTCCTGCTTCTTCATGACTGCAGGGGCCGGGCCGGTGCTACCTTATCCCCTTGGCCTTCTTTCCTTTGGGCATCTTGGGTGGCTGGAGAAAGCTTATATTGGATTCTTATTCCTTCTATGTATCTGCTATTTATTTGATTATCAAAGACAAATGTTAACCAGGTGAGGATTATGCTTATTAAAATATAATCATAACACATTTAAAAAAATGCCCTCTTCTAATGCTATGTTATCAAACACATTTCACTAAAAGTAATTCCTACAAAAACATGGCCATGTAAATTTTAGTCAAGAATCACTAATACTAACATTCAAAAAACTATACTTATGTTTATTCTACTCTCAAGGATATCTCTTTTTTTGCTTGTTTTGTTTTGGTCAGTCGTGGGACTTGAACTCAGTGCCTGGGTGCTGTCCCTGAGCTTTCTCATTTAAGGCTAGTGCTCTACCACTTGGAGCCAGAGTGCCATTTCCATTTTTCTGGAGGTTAGTTTGGGATAAGAATCTCATGGACTTTCTTGGCTGGGCAGACTTAGAACTGCAATCCTCAGATCTCAGCCTCCTGAGTAGCTAGGATTATAGGCGTGAGCCAACCAGTGTTCAGCTGAGATTTTTTTTTAACTAATTCAAGTGAGAGATGTTTCTCTTTTGTATATTTATCTTAGCAATTTCAACCTAGTTTTGATGTCTTTCTTAGTTCAACTCCATTTCTGCCCACCAGATACTGTGTGGACCTCAGCACAGCACAATGGTTCCCACCTAGTCAAAGTCAAAGGCTTGCAGGGAGATCACCCACAGCCAGTGATGTTCAAGTACAGGGCCAGCATGGACCAGCTGCAGGCCATAGTCAACCATGCAGATCACTGCCACCAGGAGCTGACTTTCCACTGCAAGAAGCCCAGGCTCTCAGAGCACCATGGTAAGTAACGAGCCTTAGTAGACTCTGCCATTTGTACTCTGAAGAATCTGTGTAGGCACAGGTTCCTGAGACTCCTGTCTCCATAGATCCCAGGTCACAACTGGCAGTTACAGAGATGTGTTTCCATAGGGTGAAGAACAAGGCCAGTAGGTTGCTATTTTTTGCTCAAAGTCTGTTCTCAGTCTCATCTGAGCAATAATGATCTCCTTATCAGGCTGCCTTGAGTGAAAAGATTGCTGAACCTGTGGCTTAGTAATGTGAAAGTGGGTATTCAATGAGTCTTTTTCATAGACTGAATGCAATTAGTATCTTAGTACATGCTAACATATTTGGTACCATACAGTTATTTCAGGACTCAATATAAGGTAACTCTGCTGACAGTTGTTTTTTTTAGTTCCTGTTGCAAAATATTACTAGATGTTTTATATTTTCTTTCTTTGAAATTAATCATTTTGCCAGTCAGTATATCCCATTGGTCCTTCTGGTAAACCTTCCTTCTGTGTTCGGGCAGGCTGTGGAGAGAAGTGCTGGGCACTGTCCTCTGAAGTCAAGTTGCACACCGGTCATTTGGCAGCTGTGGCTTTGGGGGGATTATTTAATTTTTCTGAGACTTCACAGTTAACACTGGCCTCACTAGGGCTTGATTGTACAGTGTCTGTACCGTGTGAGAATAAGTGCTGCTTGCTCACAGCTCTCCGGTGGATTAAATTTATAATTAGTACAAGAAGGGTTGGTACATATTTTTAGCTGATTGCCACCAAATACATGAGAAGAATGTAGTTGGCTCCAGGAGAATAAATACGTGCTGGAGAAGCTTTGGATCTGGCTTACTTCACTTAATATGATTTTTTCCAAGTCTTTCCATTTCCTTATAAATGGGGCAGTGCGTTATCTCTGATGGAAGCATAGAATTCCATTGTGTATATACCACATTTTCTTGATCCATTCACACACTGAGGGATATCTGGGTTGATTCTATATCTTAGCTACGGTAAATAATTCTGCAATGCACATAGTTGTGCTGATAGCTTTAGTGTGGCTTTGTTTGTGATCATTTGGGTAAATGCTCAGGAATAGGATTTCTGGGTCATAGGGAAGCTCTGTTTAGTCTTTTGAGGAACCTCCATACAACTTCCCAGAGTGTTAAACACTTTTTAAAGGAACAAAATAAGAAGAATTCATTATCTATACATGCACAAGTTATATAAATTTATTTATTTATTTTTATTGATTTTTTTTATTGTGAAAATACTGTACAGAGGGTTACAATTACATGAGCAAGGTAATGATTACATTTCTTATCAAGCATTGTTATGTACTGCCACCTGGAGACTTTTCAGCACATATTTAATTTAGATAAATATGTTACACACCAAAATTTTTCTGAAACATTTGTCTGTTTGTTTATTTGGTGTATGTGTGTTTGTGTGTGGTGTTTTGGCTTGAACTCAGGGCCTCATGCTCTTGCTCAAAGCTAGCATTCTACCATTTTACACATATTTTCATTTCCAACTATTTTGCTGGTTAATTAGAGATATATGTCACTTGTCTGCCCAGACTGGCATTGAACTACAATCCTTAGATCTCAATCTCCTAAGTAGCTAAGATTACATAGGGGTTGCAAGCTTTTAATTAGAAACCAGATAAGCAACTAGTGTAACCTGATATTTAAAAAATGTTGCACTCATTTACTTTGTGTTACCAGTAGATACAAATGAGTGACCAGAACATGGGCATTTACATTTGTAGAAGAAGTAATCCCACCTAGAGCTTTTAGTTTGAGCTTTCATTAGAATGTGCTAATAGGAAAGCAGTGTAAGATGGCCTCTGCCTGGGGAGCACATAACTGAAAGTTTTAAAGGAAGAGTAGATGGAAATGACACTTAACATTAGGTTTTTTTTTTTAAAAAAAGGTTTTATTGTGTAAACGTCCCAGATAGTCAGTAGACCAAGATTACAAGAGGAGATTTCACCCAGCAAGACCAGGACCAAGGTTTAACAACCTTTATGTTGTTTTGGTTTTGTAAGTGAAGAAATCTGGGAAGAACCCTTGGACCTAAAATCTTGCTGGTATTAAGGTAACATTTTCAAACTTTTAGCCTCTTCAGATTTCCTTAACCGCTCATAATTGGGGGGGGGTATAATTACAACTGACTAAGGAGGAAGTCATCTGTGACTGCTAAACTCACTGAGGATTGATCATATTGTGGCTGAAGAAAATCCACCAAAGCTGTGTATTCTAGCCATTATGAGTTCTCACATTCTTCAGCTTCTAATTTTTGTCTTTCTAGATTATTTGCTGTACAAATCCTGTAAGTTATCTTGCAAGGAGATACAAAGAATCTTTAATAGAGCTAACGACACTTTGTATCTTTGAAACTGTGTAGGGACAGATCAGGTCCTTCAAAAAAATCTCTGCCCTTTAAAGAATAAAAGGGAGGAATGTGTTTAAGGTAAACAGAGTTAAGTTTATTTAAAGGTGAAGAGAGAGACACTGAAGAAAGTAGGAAGAATTAGCAGACTGCTGGAATAGGGAGGGAATATCCCTGTTACCCAGTGAGGGAAAGCCCAAAGCTTCTTTTTTTCCTGCTAGATAGTTTGCTCTTAGTCCCCTACCTCTTGGGGGATGATGTATTTTTGGTTTGATTTGTTAAGCAGTGGTCACACTATCCAAAGACTTTCCAACTGGATGTAAGTTTTTGTCTGGTAGGCTTTCCCATCCTGGGCAAAAGTGGGAGAGTTTGCCTTCTACCCTTGCCCTGGAAACTTGGAACCTGAAAGATTATTTGAGCAGGAACAAGAAAGATTATTTATGTCCTCTGTTTCCTGTCATATGGGCCTGAATCCGGTTACCTTCTATATTGAACTGCCTAACTGGGACCAAATACCCATTTCTTACCTTTAAAAGCACTGGATAGTTCTCAATCTACAGAGATTAAGAACTAGTGTAGACATAAAAGTGTGCATTTGTGCTGCCACCTCTTCCTTTCCTAGTCACCCAGTCTCACCACAGAGTGGGGAGTAGTGCCTCCACTGTTGCCTGCTTTTATTTAGGGTGGATATGGATCCTGTAGAGTTGAAGTAGTTTGCAGGTCTGTGGCCTAATTATGATTGCTCTAAGGAGAAAGGGGTGCTAAAGACTAAGAGTCACCTAAGGCGCAGAGCACAAAGGCTCATCAGTGTCTTCTCTGTAGTTTATAGAGAAGGAGCCAAGCCATTTAGTAGGAGAAAAAGCACAAATATATGTCTAAGCAACTTTTTAGACTCAGTAGAAAATGTGTTTTCACTAATAAGGTGAAAGGAATCCACATTTGCCATTTGCATTTTAATAACATTTTTAATGGCAATTTAGGAACTCACAATTTTAATTAATTAATTATTTTATTATTTTTTTTTTTGCCAATCATGGGGCTTGAAGTCAGGCCCTGGGCACTGTCCCTGAGCCTCTTTGTGTTGAAGGCTAGCACTCTTCCACTTGAGCCACAGCTCTACTTCTGGCTTTTTCTGAGTAGTTTATTGGAGGTAAGAGTCTCACTGACTTCCTGCCCAGGCTGGCTTCAAATTGTGATCCTCAGATCTCAGACTCCTGTGTAGCTAGGATTACAGACAGGTATGAGCCACCAGCAGCCAACAAGATTTTAACTTTAATGTATAAATTAATCTTGCTATTAATCCAATGACAATTGTATTATTTCAAAATAATGTAATTGAAAGCCTCAAGTAAAATTTCTAAATAATGTCATGTCTCAATGAGTTAAAGACCTCTTGCTCACTCTGTAATTAAAAAACAAACAAACATGGGAATTTATGTCTTAAACTTTTTTTGTTTTTCTGTGCCAGTCCTAGGGCTTGAACTCAAAGCCTAGGCGCTCTCTGAGCTTCTTATGCTCAAGGCTTGTGATCTATCACTTGAGTCACAACCCTACCTTTGGCTTTTTTTCCTTTTGAGTAGTTTATTGTAGGTAAAAACCTTATGGACTTTGCTGCTCTGCTGGCTTCAAACCATTGTCTTCATATCTCAGCCTCTAGAGTAGGTGGGATTTATATGTGTGAGCCACCAGTGCCTGACAGTCTTAAATATTTTTAAACACTCAAAGATATCTTAAAAAGTTATCCTGTTACAGAATTAAATATTAGTTTCTGTAGTGTTTAAGTAGAATGGAGTAAGGACTGATACTGGGGAGACAGGTGGTAACAGGGATAAAGTAGGTGTCACAAGAAAGAACAAATACAGTAGTGATACTCACTAGACACTATATTGAAAATGAATTATACCACTTGTGGATAGGAATGGGAGGAAAATCTGGGCAAGAACTAGGGAAGGGATGGCATTGTCCAAAAAGAAATGTACTCATTGTCTGATTTATGTAACTATAACTGCTATAATAACAATAATATATTATTATACTATATGTATATGTGTATATATATATATATATATATATATATATATATATATATATATATATTAGCTGTCACATTTCTCACCTTTTTGGGGGTCCAGTCCTAGGGCTTGGGCACTGTCCATGAGCTTCTTTTGCTCAAGGCAAGCACTCTACTACTTGAGCCACAGCCCCACTTTGGGCTTTTTCTGTTTATGTGGTACAGAAGAATTAAACCCAGGGCTTCACGCATGCTAGGCAAGCACTCTACTACTAAGCCACATTCCCAGGCCCACATTTCTCACTTTTGTCTTTCAGGTGGATCCCCAGTGACTTGGTGGGTTGGAACCAATGAGACACATACACTCAATGCTCAAAACTGCACTTGTGGATTAGAGGGCAACTGCATTGACCCCCAGTATCACTGCAATTGTGATGCCGATCAGAATGAATGGTGATTTCCACATGACATTCCTGTACAAACTGTAATTTTCTTAACACTTTGCAGTTAGGTATTTTAACAGCTCCAACATTACGCTCTCTCATGTTTCAAGATTGATTTTTCTGTTTCTGTGAACAATTACACCGAAATATTTTGTGGGCACTGCATTGAATCTCTACATTGCTTATTCAGTAGATTTAGTAATTTTTTTGTTATATTAATTCTGCAATCTGGGAGCATGGGATATCTTTCTATCTTATGGTATCCTCAAGATTTAAGTTTTTGTTGTAGAGGTCTTTTACTTTCTCTGGAATTTATTTTTTATCTTTATTTTTGGAATTTAATGTTTAGGCTTTTCTTTCCCAGTCTGTTAGTGTATTAAAAAATACTACTGATTTTTAAATTAACTAACTAATTAATTTTTGACAGTCCTGGTTCTTGGACTAAGGGCCTGAGAACTGCTCAAGGCTAGCACTCTGAACCTTGGGCTTTATGCATGCTAGGCAAGCACTTGCAGCACTAAGCCAAATTCCCAGTCCCCACTCCACCCTCCCCCCATTACTGATTTTTGAATACTGATTTTTATATGCTTCTGCATTGCCATAGAAATTTGTCAGATCTCAGACATTTCTGATGGAATCTTTAATGTCCTTAAGTATAGAATTGTGTCATTTGCAATAGGACAATTTCACTTATTAATTCTTAGGTGAATCCCTTTTATTTTTTCTCTTTCTGCCCTAATCTTTATTGTTCCTTTTCTGTCTGCTAGTTTTGGATTTGGCTAGTTCTGTTTTTTTCTAGGGGTTTGAAGTGTATCACTAGGCTATTTATTTGAGATACTGCTTTTTTTACAATTAAATTTTTATGTAGGCATTCATAGCTCTAAATTTTCCTCTTAGCACTACCTTTGCTGTGTGACAATGGTTCTAGTAGGTTTTGTTCTCATTTTCACTAGATACTATATAACTTTTGAATTTTACCTTTTTTCTTCAATGAACCACTCATAATTCAACAAAGTATTGTTCAGTCTTTGAATATATTTTATGGTTTTATTTGATGTTAAGTTCCAGTTTTATTCCATTGTGTTCTGATAAAATACAGAGTTATTTTAATTTTCTTACATTTTGTACAACTTGTTTTGTGTCATAAAATGTGATCTAATTTTGAGAAAATTCCATGGACTGGTGAGAAGATGTGTGTTGTGTAGCTACTGGTAAAATGCTCTGTCCATATCTGTCAAGTGCATTTGGCTTATGTCACTTAATTCTGAAGTTTCTTTTTTGATTTTTGTTGGGAAGGTCTGGGTGACCTATCTTTCAGTGAGAGTGATGTATCAACTACTCCTACTATTTAAGTCTAATAGTGTTAGTTTAACATATTTGGTTGTGCTGACATTTGAAACATATATTAGCAATCATTATTTCCTTTTGATTAGTAACATTTTTAGTATTTGGTAATATGAAATTATCTTATTTGTCTCTTCTGAGTAATAAGTGTGAAGTCTAGGTTTTCAGACATGAGTATAGCTACTCTGGCCTGCTTTTGTAGTCCAATTACTTGTCTACCCTTTCCCCTAAAATATTGCATGATTTTTATCTTTAAGATACAATTTTTGTGGACAAGAAATGGTCAGGTCTTGCTTTCTATGCCAATTTTCCATTCTGTGTCTTTTCATTAGGGAGCCGAGACCATTGCCATTGAGTGCCAATATTGAAAGCTAGTAATTCCTGCTTTTTGTTTTGGTGTTAGATTCTTTGCTACACTTTATTCCCTTAACTGCTTATATGGTGAGATTTGTCTCTCCTATTTTTATGTTTACATGAAACATTTCATGTGTCCTCTTCTTTGTGTAGGATTCCTTCGAGTATCTTTTGCAATGTGGATTTGGTGGTCATAAATATTTGCTTTATTATGGAAGGCTTTTACTTATCCTTCAGATATGAATGAGAACCTCATTGGGAAGAATAGTCTTAGTTGAATGTGGTTAACCTTTAATGTTTGAAATACATTATTTCAATCCCTCCTTTGCTTTAAGGTTTCTTTTGGGAATTTGCTACTATTCTGATGAATTGTTCATTGCTAGTGTCTTGGGATGGGTCTCTAATAGCTTTCAGTATTATTTCCTTTTTCTCTGTTAGTGTGATATGAAGTTTGTGGACAGGTTCTATTCTGGCTGTACCTTGGTGAGTTTCTCTTCATCAAGATTTGGTAAGTTTTCTGCCTTTTTTTTTTAGTGAATGTTTCCTCTCTGTGAATTAACCTCTCCTCTTCTATGTCCAAGCACATAGATTTATGCTTTTTATAGAGGCCTGGGTTTCTGCATATTCCTTATATGTCTTTATTCTTTTTTCTTTTTCTTTTTTTTTTTTGATTGACTACCTTACCTTCAAGCCTGGTACCTTGCTTTCCATTTGATTTACTCTAGTTAAGAAGTTTTGTTGTTACAGTTATGGTAGTTCTAGGGTTAAATTCAGGGTCTGGATACTGTCCTGGACTTTTTTTCCTCAAGGCCAACTCTCTACCATTTGAGCCACAGATCCACTCTGACTTATTTTTTCTGGAGTTTATTGAAGATAAGAGTCTCACAGACTTTCATGCCCAGGCTGACCTTGAACTGTGCTCCTCAGATCTCAGCCTCTTGAGTAACTAGGATTACAGATGTGAGCCACCAGCTCTTGATCAGTTGTATATTTTATTTCTCCTGTAGAATTTTTCATCCCTTGGGATGAAAATTCTTTGATGTTTTAATATAATCATTGAATTCCCTTTTCATATCTTGCATGGACTTCCTCATTTCATTTTTCTGTTTATTTGTATATTTTTAGTTTTTCTCTTTATTTGTATTGTTTGAATTCATTTATCTATTTGTTTTCCATTACTTTGAGTTTATTTAGTTTCGTATAGATATCTTTTCTTAATGCATTTAGTTGTTTGCCTGTGTTCTCTTTAATGTTTTAGGTGTTTATACATGTCCTCTTTCATCTCACTGATCATTCTTTCCATCATTCTAAGTTTAATATTTGAAATTTCATTCACTTAACTGCCATTCTAATTCTTTTTTGGGTAGTTGTTTACTATACTAGAATTATAGGCATGAGCCACCCAGCAGCTGGTGGCTGTTGATTTTATGGAGTGTCATGTTGCTTTCTTTTTCATTTTCTTTGTTTTTGTGCTGTGATTTCCATCTGGAGTCAGTCTATTGATAGGTGATTTTAGTAAGATGATATTTTTCCATTGAAAAACCTTCTTTGTTCTGGGAGGGCTCTGTTGTGGTAGGATTAAAGTAGCTTTTCTCACTTGATATGGATGGAGTTAAACAAACTAGATATTTGCATAAAGTAAAACAACATTGGCGATATTGTCTATACTATCAGTCATGATTTTTATAAAAGAAACGAATGTTCTTATATTGTAGGATATAGTATAGTATAGTTTTCCTACTAGTTTGCAGGCATATAGCTCCATTATTGTGGGGGAAGGATACTGTAGTTGGGGATCAGTGATATAGAAGAATGACTACTAATAAAACAGAGGCTAAAAAAGCAATCAATAGAAAAATTTGTAAAAAAAACTAGTGAAAGGGAAATTTTTTAAGTCCAGAAAAATTAATGAAAGGCAATATTTCTTCTTAGTTGAGTTAAAATTGAGTAAAGAAAATAAAGGGAGGATGAAGATGAAAACATACGGAAGAAAGAAGATGAAGAAAGGGCTGTAAATTGTGTTGATTAGAAGTAAATGAAATAATAGCATGTGGGGATATAGTTAAATTATTGTAGGGAAGCATGTCATAGTCACAGCTTGCGATGGGATAGGTGAATTATGAATCTTAAACACAAAGTGTCAACCATCATAGAAAAATTTGTAGAATGGGGGTGAAAATTAATATAAAATATTGTAATAGGCAAAAGGAGAAATAGTGATAAGTGTAAAAGTCAATTTTCCTTCCTCTTTGAGCAGAAAATTGTATGCTTTATAAGGTGTGACCCAGGCCATGCAAGCCCTGTGCAGATGGCTCCCTACCTCTCAGCTGTTTCTACCCAGCATCTGTGTTACATAGGTAACTGGCACACCCAGAAGCAGTCACCTCCCCCTCCTGGTAGGACACATACTGGCCTGCCCCTGGCCTTCCATCTGACCCTAGGCTGGTCCCAGGCCCTGAGGTCACTTCCAGATCCAGTGTGGCCACACCTTTCCTTCACCTAGCCATACCTCTTCCTGTCCCTGGCTTAGGTAAGTCCTGGCTGCGGGGATGGGGGGAGGCAGTGTCACTCCTTTGGGCCATGCACTGTGGGGGAAGCAGTTTGGTAAATAAACTTCTTTTCCTGCCTGTATACTATGTGGTGTTCTCTTTGTTGGCTACCTAATGAAACCTACCTATTTAATATATCTTCCATACTTTCTGAGCTTTGTCAGTCCAGTAGATGTCTCCCATCTCTGGGCTTCTGGTTTGCGTCTGAAGTTCAGTGGTGTTTATTCACATCACTACTCTGGGACCTAGACTGCCTGAGGGCAGCCTGAGTGCCATCTTCTGTGGCTGATTACGTCCTGGACCCTGGATAGCTGCTGAGATAGGGTGGAGCAGGCCCCTTTCCACTGTGTTGTACAGTGTTCTTTGGGGGTCCAGTGGTGACAGGGATGTACACCAGTCACAGGGATGTGTTTGGGGTTTCTTCTCTCCTGTACAGCATTAGAGACACAAGTAATGCTCCTCACCCACTCAGTCCTAGGCCTATTCCAGGTGTGTGAGCCTTTGGTCACTCATTTTGCCAAGAGTCCTTCATGGAGAATTGTGTTTGCTTGTACCTAGTAGGCTGGGTGGTGTTCTTTGGGTTCTGGCCATCACAGGGATGTGTGTGATTCACAGGGAAGTGTAAGAAGCTCCCTCTTGCTCCGTATTACACTTGAGTCCACAGCCTTGAAGGAATGGTTTTTCCCAATTCCAAACAATCACATGTGTGCAAGCCTTCGGTCAGCTGTCTTTACTAAAAATCTTCTCAGGAGCGGTTGTGTTACCCTGTACTCGCTTGCTTGGCAGTGGCTTTTGGGGTCAGGCAATCACGCACATTTGTCAGCCACAGGGATATCTGCCTATTTCCCTCTTTACTCTAACTTGCCATGAGTGATTTTTTTCCCCCACGATTCTGGGCTAGTCTCAGTGTACAGGCCTTTGGTCAGCTTGCTCTGCTGGGAATCGATTTTAGGCAGCTGTATTGTTCACTTGTACTCACTGAGTTGAACAGTGTTCTTGGGAATCTGGCAGGAGTAGAGTATCTTGTTGTCTCTTTGTTATCTAAGATTCAATATTTAACTTTCTTTTCCCCAGTCACTTACTGTCTTTCACGTTTTTCCTGGTATCCTCACCTGGTTTACTAACTTTCCTGTTTCTTTGTAGACACTTGCCTGCATGTTTATTCCTGTTTTGTGGAGACACAGAAAGGTGATGCACATATTTTCCTTAAAAATACACTTTTACAAGGTTGTCATCCACTGTTCAACAAAGCAGAACTCAAAAATCTTTACAAGAGTTTGTATCATATGGATGTTTTTGTGACTGCAATGCAGCAATATAATTTTCAATGAAGAGAATTTCAGGGAATGTAATAATTGTTAGAAAACGATTGAAAATAAACTTTGAATAATTGGTGGCTTTCTATGAAGAACATGTTACTATGAGAAATATTCTAAAACCCATTGCCATGCCAGACTTTAATAAAAAAATTGTGGAATGTGTTTATGGGAATTTAAGAAGACCTAGGCATAAATCTCCTGTCTTGCAAAGACAACTAAGATACCTCAGAGGCTTTCTTTGACTTCATGTAATTTCACACAAATGCCAACCATTTGATTGTAGGTTTTGTTGTTGTTGTTGTTTTGTTTTATTTTTGTGCCAATGCTAAGGCTTCTGCTCAGGACCTGAGCACAATCCCCTGAGCTTTTTCATAGAAGGCTAGAACTCTACCACTTGAACTTCAGGTCCCCTTCAGGCTTTTTGGTGATTAATTGGAAAAAAAAAGTCTCATGGACTTTCCTGCCTGGGCTATCTTTAAACTGAGATCCTCAGATCTCAGCAGCCTAACTAGTCAGGATTACAGGTGTGAGCCACTGGTACCCAGCTGTTTGTGTTTTTCTTATTAAATTGGTGTCAAAATTCACATGGTAAAACAATGGGGACTAAGTGGCAAAGACAGTTCTAAAGGTGGCAGTGAGGCCACCTTTAGGAGGGAGAGGAGACATTGGATATCAAAATGTGTTTTGCCATAGTAATAAATGCTTTATGGCGTTAACCAGGGATGAGCAAACAGAACAATGAAATTCAACCAAGAACTTTGGCTGTCAAAACACTTAGTTCATGTTTTCAGCCACTCTGTCACAAGAAAATTTATAAATTGTAAACTTGATACAGCATGTTTTCCTTTGTAGCTTTCACGACAGTCCAAAGTGGGGAAAATCCTCTTTTATCACAGAGAAGTTCACTGAAAAACAATGAATTATAGATTGATTTTAGAGCACTGAAGACTCTTAAAAGGAGATTTGGAAAGTTGGTTGCTGAATATTTGAATGAGTCTGGTCACCATGGCAATTAATAGTCTCCCTAAAATAGGGTCACATTTAGCAAACCCCTTACATTTAGCAAAGGTGGTACAAACAGTACAACCCTGAAAGCTATTGCCATACATGTTTTAGCACATAGTGCATTCATTATGATTTTGCTTATTTAATCTCAGGGTTCTGAATCCATAATTAATGCTGAAGGCAGAATGAGAGTGTCATTTTTCTTACCTAACAAGGTATAGCTCTTAAATAATTCCTTAGAATTCAAGGATCCCTAATGACAATGAATACACTTTTATTCTTCCTCTAAAATCTTTTTTTTTCAGTCAAAATCACAATCACAAGAAAAGATAGGTAATATTTACAAATAGTTTGCTACTTAACACTAGAAATTAATTTGCTATGTAATAACTGTATGCAAATCCAGAGTAACCTTTTCTATCATCTAATGGGCAGGTTGCTGCCCACTTATTCCAAAGTCTGATATTCATGTATTTATGATAATCTGCTTTTGCTCTTCTGATAGCAGCAATCTCAGAGATTTACCAAAGCTACATCATTTTATTCAACCTTATATGTTAAACTAATGCATTTAAGAAACCCACAGTCATCTCATCCTTTTCATAGTTTACCACATATTCTACCAGTTACTTTATTGAAATTTTTGAACAGGATAAAGATCTTAGGAATTTTAATTTTTATGACACTTAAAGAGAATTGAATGACTACTTTTTTTTGTTGGTCGTGGGGCTTGAGCTTTGGGCCTGGGTGCTGTCCCTGTGCTCTTCAGCTCAAGGCGAGTGCTCTACCGCTTGAGCCACAGCGCCACTTCCAGTTTTCGAGTGGTTTATTGGAGATAAGAGTCTCACGGACTTTCCTGCCTGGGCTAGTTTTGAATCACGATCCTCAGATCTCAGCTTCCTGAGTAGCTAGGATTATAGGTGTGAGCCACCGGCGCCTGGCTTTAACTACTTATTTTGATTTGTCATTTTAAAGTTTCAGGTTGAACCATATTAAATTGTTAATTCTTTTCTTTTTCCTTGTGAAAGCTACATTTTTCTTCCTTTCTATTTATTGGTGGTACTGTTTTTTGAGCTTAGGATCTCCTACTTGCTAGGCAGGTAGTCTACCACTTAAAATTGCATTCTAAGTCCTTTTAGTTTTAACTGTTTTTTTTTCAGATGTGGGCTTGGGTTTTTTGGCCAGGCCAGCCTTAGACTGTGATCCTCTTATCTTTGTCTCCCAACTAGTGAGGGTGACAGGCTCACACCACCAGGCTTGGCAATGAAAGCTCCATTTTCATATGCTTCAGCCTGTATATACTAGATTAAGTGGTGACTTTGCAGTTGTTAGAAATTTAGACTTAATAGTTTTGCTGGGCACTGGTGGCTCATGCCTGTAATCCCAGATACTCAGGAGGGTGAAGTATGATGGTTGCAGTTTGAGGTCAGCTTGGGCAGGAAAGTCTGTGAGATTCTTATCTCCAATTACCCACAAAAAGTGGAGTTTTGGCTCAAGTAGAGTTCTATTCTTGAGGGGGAAAAAAGCTCAGAATAGCATCTAGTCCTTAATTAAAGCCCCAGGATCCCAGGATCCCCACTTTTCCCTGCAATGCAGGTGGTAATAGTCATTGAAAAATAAGCCCAATGCACTACCCACCTGTTAATTTTAAGTTCATTATACCATGTCTTCCCCTTGTTTTTGAATCTGTGCTTTGTTATTTGTTTTAAAATTTATGATCTCAACATGTAAGTGAATGCCTAGTAACCACAACAGAAATTTCCAAAACCTTTGTACAGAATCATTTCTATTCTCCCTATCCCTTAGACATCAATTTCAAGATCTTCAGCAGAGAATAACAATCTCTGCTGGTAGTATTTTTCCAATGCACACAGATCATGACCAAGTCAATAAATTAAACACAGGAAAAGATGGATAATAACTCAGTACAAAATAAAACAAATTATTCTGTAATCAAATTTATATGACTATGGCCCTTGTCTAATAATATATTTAGACAAGGATTACCATGAGGCACAAAAATGCAGGAAGTGAAAACAAGAATAAGGGGATGACTATGAGAAAATTTTGAGAATTGAAAACCCTAAATCTTGTCAGTCGTGTTTCTTTCTGTTTTGTTTTGAGGTGAATTTCTCCTTCATGTACAAAGCATGGAGGCTTGCATATGTGCAAGTAAGACTTGAATGTGTCAGTGTTTCATGAAAATTACAAGTATAAACTACTTAAATGCGTTGAAAATGTAATCTCACACCTGCACTTGCGAGCATGTTTCTGGAGCTGTTCACTTCCTTCTTAGTGGTCAGGTGCACAAGCAGTGACTTTGGGTCCTCAGATGAGCTCATATAGTCAGTGACTATGTGTGCAATTCACAAATTTAGATGACCTCTTCTTGAATATTGATAAAAGGCTCTTTATCATCTTTTATTCAGAATAACATCAAGGTAGCTATATTTGTTTCCTAGGACCAGTGACACAGTAGTTCTTTCCCATAAGGAACACCTACCGGTCACTCAGATTGTGATGACAGACACAGACAGACCACACTATGAAGCAGCTTATTCCTTGGGGCCTCTGCTCTGCCAAGGGGACAGTAAGTATGGCAAGAAGAACACCCTTGATGCCAATGAATGTGTGTCAGTGTTTCATGAGAAATTTAATTGCACAGGTTCGTAAAATTGCCATCTGAGGAATTCATATTTCATTAGGTATATGTTAACTTAGAAAAGAAGAAATGTATTTAATTACAACTGAGAAAAAAGTGAGCTAATTCATATTACCTCTGGGTGAAGGCTCATTTCTTTGTTTTGTTTTGTTTTGTTTTGTTTTTGGGTCCGGTCATGGAGCCTGAACTCTGGGCCTGGGCACTGTCCCTCAGCTCTTCAGCTCAAGGCTAGTGCTCTACCACTTGAGCCACAGCGCCACTTTCGACTTTTTTCTTTTTGCTTATGTGGTGCTAAGGAATCGAACCCAGGGCCTCATGCATGCAGGGCAAGCACTCTACCACTGAGCCACCTTCCTAGCCCTGTGAAGGCTCATTTCTATAGTAGTTAACTATATCAACAGGTATATATCTAGAGGCTTGATCTGAAATATCATTTGGCTTGCATAGGTAAGTAACCCTTATCTTTAGTGATTTGAAGAAGGAATGTTTTGAACTTCAGATAGTTTTCAGACTTCAGAATATTTGTACATTCATTATGAAAAATCACCGATATGGGAATCAAGCATTAAGTTCATTTACATAAATATATTTTATATACTCATTTCCATAAATATATTTATAAATTCCTATAGATTTATATGAATTTATACAAAATATAAAAGACCTTATATGTATTACAAATCATTTATAGTTCGCATATTCTGTATACATATGCCTGAAGATAGTCTAATACAATGGATTTAATGTGTTTGCATTTTGACCACAACCTTCCAAATGAGGCCAGGTATGGAATTTTCTACTTATGGTATCCTTTCAAGACGCAGAAAGTTTACAAATTTTGGATCTCTTCAGATTTCAGATTTGAATAAGGAATATTCAATTTGTATAGATCTAATATGTACTAATTACAAAGCATGTTGCTGTGTGTTAAGATGCCCCAATCAGAGGACATTGAGAGAGCATAACCCATTAGGTATTTCTATTATTAGATGCTTTCTAGACATTCTGAGTGTTTACACAGGAAATTTTAATGATTCTACTCCTTTATGTAAAATAAAATAAAAACATTCCTCCTTCTGTTGCCTGTAAAAAAAACTCTAGCTTCTCTCTTCTGGCCACGAATGTGATTTTGTGATGCTGCTAAATCCAAAGGTTAGTTCTCAGTTTTTCTCCTTGTTGATTATTTAGGAACCCTGGACTCCTCCCAAGATTTGCTTCTGTCCTCTGCAGCTGTTATGTCACAAATCCCATTCCATCTCTTCCCATCATCTTCTTGCTAGCAGGATGGTATGGGCACCTGGGCACTCTCCTTATCAGTGCTACGGCTTCAAATACCACCTGAAGGCCAATGACCCCACATTTATACTTCCAGATCAATGAGGAAGCTCATTGCCCAATGGATAAGAAACTTCTACTTATATTTTGTTAGGCATTTCAAACTCAAATGATAAAAACATGAAAGAAATACACAAAAGCAACCTTCTCCAATTCAGTACATGGCAACTCTGTCCTTCCTTCCTCCTTGCCATCTCACAATTCATATTTAATTCATCAGCAAATGCTGTGGCTTCAACTCCAAAAGCAGACCTGGCTCTGGAGATTTGGCTCAAGTGGTGGAACACTTGTTAACAAGTGTGAAAACATGAGTGCTACCAAAGAAACAGAAAACAAAACCAAAATAGACCTAGAATCTGGCTGTGTCTCACAGCTTCATTACCATCTTGTCTGACTTGTTGTGCTGAACTAGAACTAGACTGTGGGCCAATGCTGTTGCCCACTCTACTCAGCATACTTGGCAATAGAAGTTCTACTATGTCAGTCCACTGACCCTATCCCTACACTGGCACGGACTTCAGAGAAGAGCAATCAAAGTGTAATGTTCACCAAAACCTTGGTGGCCATGCTGACCTCTGAGTCAGGTTGTTCCTAGTGGGGACTATGAAACCACAGTCCTCCTGGGGGTGTTAAACCAGATGTCACTTCAGTAGGAAATGCTGGCACTTTTAGCCATAGTATGTGGTTAGTCAAAATACAGCAGAACAGCTGATCTTACCTTGACTGATTAGCACATGGACATACACACTCTCCTTCTGATATAACAATGAGGACCACAGTTCTGCTTCTGAATAAATGAACAGAACACATGTACCTATCTCTCTCCCACTGACAGCCCCAGTGAGACCTGGTCAGGAGGCAGGGGGGTATTGGTACAGGACCAAAGCACAAATCTCACAGGCTTTTAGCTGAAATATACATAGCCATATCTATAGAAAGAGATAAAGGGGAGTATATGTTACTGGGATTTTTACATACCACCAGAAATACTTAAAAGACAGATTCTAGGGCTGGAAAGGTGGTTCAGTGGTAGAGTGCTTGCCTTACATGAGGCCCTAGGTTTGATTTCTCGGCACCAAATAAGCAGAATGAGCTGGAAGTGGTGCTGTGGCTCAAGTGGTAGAGCGCCAGCCTTGACCTCAAGAGCTCAGGGACAGCACCCAGGTCCAGAATACAGGTCCCACAACCAACAACAACAACAAAAAGACAGATTCTAAGCATAGACTGTAAAGGTGATTAAATATGTTGTGATGATGGAAAGTCAACAGATAAATAACCATAAACTAAAAGAGAATACCAGAAATATTTAATCTAGATGTAGGCATAATGGTAGCACAGAAAAATAAAATCTGCATGGATCAAACAGGGATTTTTGGTAAATCACCAAGGTGTTATTTATAAGCAACTCACATTAAATAGACATAGAAAAATTTATTGAAAATGGCAAAAATAGAATAACTCAAATACAACTGGAAGAATTATAAGTCTGTATTAAAATCTTTATTTCAGAGCAAAGGGAGCTAAAATATGTATATATATGCATATATATATAGAGATAGATAGATATAGACAGAGAACACTACATAATGACAATGTATCCATACACCAAGAAGAGAAAATAATCTTGTTTGTATGGTTATAACAATGTCAGAATAAATATGTGTATAATATTGGCAGAAAAAAGAATGGAGTAACAGACTTGTATGTATAAAGATAAAATTCAATACTTTTTTCTCTCTAACATAGACAATCAGCAAAGGTTTTGAAAATTACATGCCAAATGCCTTATCTATATAAAATTGATTTAAATATCATAATTTGAATGATTATGATAACCAATTCAGTGTAAAATTTGTAATAAAATTCTTAGCAAACTAGGAATAGAATGAAAAATTTTCATCCAATGAAAAGATTCTATTAAAAAATGTAGTTTTGCTGGCACTAGTGGCTTATGCCTATAATCCTAGCTACTCCTGTGGCTGAGTTTTGAGGATTGCTGTTGAAGCCACCCTGGGCAGAAAAGTCCATGAGAATCTTTTCTCCAATTAATTGCAAAGATCAGAAATTGAGCTATGGTTCAAGTGGTAGAGCACTAGCCTTGAGCAAAAAAGCTCAGGGACAGTGCCCAGGCCCTGAGTTCATGCCCCAGGACTTGCACACACACACACACACACACACACACACACACTCAGACACACACACAAATTTTATTTCCAATGAAATGAATATGGATTGGAAAATGAGAAACCTTTGTTCACAAGTGTATATATGTCTGCCTATACAGAAGGAGTCCAAATGCACGCGCACGCGCGCACACACACACACACACACACACACACGTGTGTGTACATGCATACATATATTTAAACTACTGAGTTGTAACATAACTGGTGTAATATCTGTAAGTATAAAATCTATAAAACGCTGAAGGAAAGAATCAAGAAAACATAAATGACATAAATGACACACTGTATTCATGGATAGAAATCGCATTGGAAAAATGGCAGTTCTTTCCAACTGAGAAAACAATCAAAGAGAAATAAGAATGGCCCAGAAGTACATAAACAGATATTCTATGACATTAATTGTGACATGAGGCAAATTAAAACTGCTATGTGATACCACTACAAAGCAAGAAGGAAGGAAGGAAGGAAGGAAAGGAGGGAGAGGGGGAGGGAGAGAGGGAGGAAAGAAGGAAGGGAGGAAAAGGAGTGAGAAGGAAATAAAGCACACAAGAGGAAAAGTAAGTGGTGAAGGAAGTATAAAACAAGTGAGTCTCTTGTATATCATGGATAGAAGTGAAAAATCCTCCAGTCACTCTAGAAAACTGATCGACAGTTTTGTGTAGTTAAACATAGCTACTATAGGATTCAGAAATTGTGCTCTAGGGTATCTGCTGTTTAGCAAATGAAAATTTATGTTCATGTAAAAACCTATATGGAAATGGTTATGATAGCTCTGTGTAGAGTTATTGGAGCCAGGAACAAGGCCGTAAGATTTCTAGTGTGGACAGGGTAGTGTGTCAGATGACAAGGTTAGTAGTGAGAAGTGGATACATGTATGCAAACCTCAAAAGGTGCATGACACCACTTACCTTATGTTTAGAGAAAGGCAACTATAGCAATGGGAGAATTGCTGGGACTAGAGGATGAATTAGGGAGATAGCAAGAAGGAGAGTCTGGGGTGATGGAGCTTCTCTTTCTCCCAATTTTGTAATGTTTACACAAACCATTGCATATGTCAAGATTCATAACTTCTGAAGTCATTTTTACTCTATAACTTAAAAATTAAACTACTTTTTGAAAATACATATCATTTCCATAGTGACTAATCCTCTACTTAGCTGCACACATATCTAAAATCTTAATCATCAAAGGAGTCATCATTTGAACATTCATGTCATGGCTACATGTTCAGAAGAACCTCATAAAGAAGGCTTGCATAGACAAGTAATTCATTAAGAGTGAAAACAAATACTAGAAATATGAAGTCTAGTTGCTCTTTGTTTTATTTTTTCTCATTTCTCTCTTTTTTTTGTTTGGTTGTAAACAGATTCATTTTGGAATTCAGCCTCCTTCAATACTGAGATTTCATATCTTCATTTTCCTACCTTCCATGGGGAGCTCAGTGCTGATCTGTCCTTCTTTTTTAAGACAACAGCTTCCTCAGGGGTGTTTGTAGAGAATCTGGGGATCACAGACTTCATCAGGCTGGAGCTGCATGGTGAGTTGTCCATGCTGGGGAAAGTTGTGGGGTATTCAGTCATAAGCAATAAACTCTTTAGTAGTCTTATTTATAATTTTACTGTGTACTTCCGTATCAGTCTTACCTTCATTAATACAAGAATTGTGTGATTTTTGTCACCTTCAATAGTATGTTAGTTAACTTTACATCATGAAAACAAAATACCTGAGGCAATTGACTTCTAAGAAGTTTATTTTGGTTTATGGCTCTGCAGTTTCCACTGCAAGATATAGGAAACCCCCTATATTTTGACACCTGGGGAGTGGCCCATGGTGGTGGCTGTGTGTGTTCACCAGTCAGAAAACAGAGAAAAAAAGTCTCCTTCATGAGCATCCTCCCAGTGACTTAAAGATCTTACCATCTACTATATCCCCCAAAGGTTCCACTACCACCCAGTAGCTCCACTCTGGGGACCAAGCCTTTATAACATAGTCCTTAGAGGAACACTTATCTGACCACAGCAAATAGAGAGTGAGACAAGTTCATGACAGGCCAGTCTATGCCAGTTAAGTGCTACCTCAATTCTATACGCAGAGAGGGAAATAAGACAGACTAATAAAACTACTAATTGTTTACTAAATTAGAAAATTATTTGGTTGAATATACAAGTTGCATATATGATGTGAAATTTAATTCCTGACTGTCAAAATTTCATGTTTCTGAATGATATAGGACTGGGGCTGGGAAGGTGGCTCAGCGGTAAAGTGCTTTCCTCACATGCATGAGGCCCTGGGTTTGATTCTCAACACCACATAAACAGAAAAGGCCAGAAGTGGCACTGTGGCTCAAGTGGTAGAGCACTAGCCTCGAGCTGAAGAGCTCAGGAACTGCACTCAGGCCTAGAGTTCAAGTCCCACCCATGACTGACCAAAAATAATATAAAATTTGAAATATACAATTGAACTTTTAAATAGAATCACGTGTCCATATGAAGCCAGATAACATACTAGTTTTCGTGTGTGTCCAAATATCTCTCAGAGCTTCACGAGGCAAACAGTAAATACTGAAGATGGATGTCGCTAAGTTTAGTTTTAATTCTTCATCTCCAGAGTAGAAATGTATTTGGCCTTCCTAGCCAACTCCCCAGTAGCATTCTCCTATAATGCTCTTCTTCCTAATGAGCAGGCTCTGATGCCACATTCCAGTTCACTCAGCATGAAATGTTCTCCCCTCTAAAGTTAACGGAGCAGCTCTCCATTTCCAGCTCCTGAGGAAGTAGTCTTTTCCTTTGATGTGGGGAATGGACCTTGTGAAGTCACCTTGCAGTCACCCACTCCCCTTAATGACAACCGATGGCACCATGTGAGGGCCGAGAGAAATGTGAAAGAAGCCACACTCCGAGTAGACCAGCTCCCTCAGAAGATGCAGCCTGCCCCAGCAGACGGACCTGTCCGCTTGCAGCTCAGCAGCCAGCTCTTTGTGGGTAAGTGTTTATCACTGTTGGTTTATCACTGAGCTGTACTGAGAGCAGAAAGGGATCTTGAGAAAAAAAATGCAGCTCAGAAGCAATGGCAAGCAATGATGATGGCCACTGTGGCTTTGTCACAGGTTCCAGATGAAGGTTTGTGAAGTTTCCTTCTAGAAGTAGAGTCACTCCACTCAGGGCCCTTGACTTCAATTACAGAATAAAAATTTTTGGATAAGCCACAATGGCAAGAAAACGTTGTGGTGCTTTATTGAGTTAGTCAGCAAGTAGGAAAGCAGAAAGGCAGAGACACACTAGCAGATAGCGTGTGGGTGTGCAAAAGGAGACACACTGTGCATTTTGACATAGGAATATATATCATATATATGACATTAATATATGATATATGTTATATATTAATATATGTCATACATGTATGATAAAGTCAGGGTCTGACTTAAAGTTATGCTAGGCAAGTGTTTATGTTTACTCCTAAGCATTTGGTGTTACACTTTTATTATTTGAGTTCTGGATCCCTATGAGTGACTATCTCTTTAACTTTTGACCAGTATGTTTGGGCATCCCTTCCAAGAAAGAATGCATTCTTCAAAATAGATGTTTATCCTTGAGATTCAGAAACAGTGTATCTAGAAGCAAAGAAGAGAGTGCTTCTAAATGCACTGTTGTTTTCTGAATTCCTTGTTGCCTTTTAAAAATTTTATTTTATTGTAAAGATGCTGTACAGAGGGGTTACAGTTACATGAATAAGGTAATGAACACATTTCTTGTTGAGGATTGTTGCTCCTATCTTTGTTTTTCTCCTACTATCCCTTCCCTTTACCATGCTTCATTTTCCCTAATCTATCTTGCTCCGCACCATTTACAAGAGGCACCATATTTAATATTTATTACTTCTTTCCACAGACATTGTAGTACCCAATTTATTGGTGAAAAACAATGTAATGCAGCCTTAGAAAGATCACTTCCCTTGTCAAAAGAAAGCCAGTGAGGAAAGAAACCCATACCTGCGTTGAGTCTGTTTCCAAATTTGCCCTTAGTGCCCAAGACAACTCACATTAATTTCAGCTACCACTCACCAGGAACTGTTTTATGTTAACAGCCTCTTGTATGCATTTCTCCAATTATGCTCCTCAGTGAAGTTGGTGGATTTGCCTTAAATTGCGGCAGAATCCTCCAGTGCTCCCTCAGAAAGAGGAGAGCCGGTCACATGCAGATGCAGCCTACTATGCTTGGCTCTGTCAGGATGTCCACTGTCCAGCTTCTGGCATCTCTGCTCACATTTGCTGTGTTTACAGCTGGGTTTGGCTTCTTTGCTCTCCCAACTACTCTTTAAAAATCACCATTCTGCTGGGCATCAGTGGCTCATGCCGGTAATTATAGCTACTTAGAAGGTTTAGAGCTGAAGATTGCAGTTCAAAGTCAGTCCTGACAAGAAATCCCATGAAACTCTTACCTTCACTAAACTACTTAAGAAAGTCAGAAGTAGAGCTGTAGCTCAACTGGTAGAGTGCTAACCTTGAGCAAAAAGAAATTCAGGGACAGAGCTCAGGGTCCTGAAGACCAACATACTCTCTCTCTCTCTCTCTCTCTCTCTCTCTCTCTCTCTCTCACACACACACACACACACACACACACATCACCATTCTTGGTAATAGATGTCTTCCTTTTAAATTATTTGTTGTTTTAGTACTGTGTTTGGTCCCCAGATGAAAAAAATGTTTTGTTTTGCTGCCTTACTTTTCACGTTATTTGATTCTAATGTGGTTCTAATTTGGCAACTAGGCAGGTCAATAAAATTAGCTCTCACTAGGTCATTCTGACATATTTAAAGGATGTCCAAGTCAGAAATAAAATATAAATCACAAATTAGCTCATGGTCTGCTTAGCCTAAAGATGCCATAATGCAAAAGAACTCTGGAATGAATTCATGTGTGCATAGGTGAATGGCCCATGGCTTCAAGTGCAGCTAGCTCTTACTCTGATCTAAACTTCAGTTTAGATCATCAAACCTCTGTTCAATTGAAATAGTTTTATTTTCTTATTTATAATCCTGAGAATAAATGAGTGGGGTTTCTAGGAGCAAAGTTGGTATGGAAATCTGCCTTAGTATTAGCATTCCTATTGGGTAAAGTTTCTAAAACCTGAGAGACTAGTTGAAAATTCTGATTTTGGAGTCTGTGCTCCAAATCTTTGAATCCCTGGATGAGCCCAAATCTGTGGTTTTCAACACATTTTCCTAAATACAGCAGTGTCCCCATGGTTGAGAACTGTTGTCTTAGGCTCACATGGGTAGAAATAAAAACACAAAGGTATCAGTGATTTTTAATTTGTTCTTTACAAAGAAAAAGTATAAAAACATTTAAAATATAGCTAGAAATGTTTTGAGTATATTTACTAAGTTCAACTTTAAGAACACATTTTTGTTAATATTTTATTTAATGCTGTTACATTCTGTATGTATGTATGTATGTGTGTGTGTATGTATGTATGTATGTATTGTGATAGCATCTCACTATGTAGCCTTATCTGGCCCCTAACTTGTGTTCCCCTGCCTTTTCCTCCTGAGTACTAGGATTACTGGTGTGTTCCACCATGTCTGGCCCATTTGACAGTTGTCAACATTTTGTCACAACCTATATTGACAAATGTGCACTGTTTCAGAGTACTTTTTGAAAGTATCATAGGTTCTGATATCTACAAGGTCTCAGGTGGACAGGGCAGTGAAATCCTGAGAGCACTTGGGGAACATGAGCCACTAGCAGTGCTTCCCTTGTAGGGGGAACTGCCAGTAGGCAGAGGGGTTTCCTGGGCTGTATCCGGAGCCTGCGGCTGAATGGGGTGGCCCTGGACCTGGAAGAAAGAGCCACAGTGACGCCAGGTGTGGAGCCGGGGTGCGCAGGCCACTGCAGCAGCTATGGCCATCTGTGCCATAATGGGGGAAGATGCCTAGAAAAACACGCAGGGATCCAGTGTGACTGTGCCTCCTCTGCCTTCGAAGGACCCTTCTGCTCGCAAGGTGAGTATAGCTGAGAGCTCCTAAAGGAAGTGTAGATGAAACTGGATTTCAGACCCCAGGCTCAAAGTCCAGGAGTCCCAAGTCAGGTCTGGCTACTCTCCCTATGTACCAAATAAAGAGACATGGGCTTAGGAGTTTCTTGCATGGTGGAATGGGAAGACTGTACTTCAGTACGTCTTCAGCTGTCTTCCATGATACAGACCTCGGATTCAGGTTAAAAGGGAGAATCAGAGACAAGAGTGAAAGTTACGCATAGTTAAAACAGTGCACTTGAACAGCTGTGGCCTGCTTGACCATTAGTTCAGTCTTTGTAGAGGAGTTGTGGAAAAGTTCTTATTGCTTTACTCCTGGAATAGAACAGGAACACTTTGGGCTGTTTTTTGTTGTTGTTGTTGTTGTTTTTGTCAGTCGTAGGGCATGAACTCTGGGCCTACGCACTGTCCCTCAGCTCTTCAGCTCAAGGCTAGCACTCTATCACTTGAGCCACAGCACCACTTCTGACTTTTTCTGCTTTTATGTTGCTGAGGAATTGAACCCAGGGCCTCATGCATGCAAGGCAAGTACTCTATCACTGAGCCACCTTCCCAGCCCACGACTGTTTTCTTTTAAGATAATAATAAGGCATTGCTTGTTTGAGGGACAGTTTGCCTTTTGTCACTAGCTGCTTGCCCAGGAAATAGCTCAGATCTAATGCCACAAATGCAAAGAGGGATGGGTAAGGGTGAATATTTAGCTTTAACTTAATTCACAGGGCCCAACCAAAGCATCTTTTAGGTTGCATCTTACATAGACATGATTCTGGCATTTATTTGATGCTATGAAGAAAAGAAAATTCTACATGATGAGTTGAAATCCAATTATTTCTGTCCTAAATTCATGTAAAGATTTGGGAAGGACATATGAATCTATTTTTGAGAAGCCCGTGGCTACTTCTATCAGCACTGATAGGTCTTATCTGCTTTCTCCAGGGCAATGCCTGGAGGAGAGCAGTGGCCTCAAATTGCATATTTAAATTCGAAAATTAATTGTATGTGAATCAAAGCTGAAATATTTTTGTGACATTAACAATAACATGCTCATTGTTAGAAATTCTGAGTTCTAGGACTATGGGGACCTAGTTATCTATATCTAATATTTATTTGATATATCAAATAACCAGTATTTTCATTTTTGTCTTAAAATGTAAAGCAGCATAAAATAGCCAAAATGCCATTACTATTTTCTCTTTTAGAATATTAAAGACTAGAATTTTTCCAAATATGCATCACACAAATGTTTTACACTTAGACCATGCTAACTTAACAAAAATGTGGGTTGTCCAGAGGTTTCTGCATACTTTGGAGCCGGTTCGTCAGTGATCTACAATTTTCAAGAACATGACAATAACACCTTCAATAACAGCTCCAGTTCCTTAGTAGAGTCATCTCATGAAGAGCTCAAGCTGACCAGAGAAATAGCCACGCTGAGCTTCCGAACCACAGGGGCGCCCAGTTTACTGCTCTATGTGAGCTCTTTCTTTGAGGAACATCTTACAGTTGTCCTCACTCCTGATGGTGAGTGACCTCAGTGTTACATCCACAAGCTGAATCAGAAAACTATGACCATGGTGCTGTGGCCAGGAAACCAACCAGGACAGTCAGCAATGGGCCCACAGTGTGCATTTTACTGGGGTTGGGCTATTTTCCATTAATGCTAAAAAAGCCAGTGATTAGTTGGGCACCAGTGGTTCATGCCTGTAACCCTAGCTACTCAAGAGGCTGAGATCTTTTTTTATTTTTATTTTTTTCAAAAAAATTTAAATTTTTTATTGTGAAAATACCATGCACAGGGGTTACAATTAAATGGGCAAGGTAATGAGTACATTTCTTATCAAGCATTGTTGCCTCCTCCTTTGTTTCCCCTTCCCATCTCCCCATCCAGAAGGCTGAAATCTGAGGATTGTAGTTTGATGCCAGCCTAGGCAGGAAAGTCCATGAGATTATTACCTCCAATTAACTACCAGAAAACTGGAAGCAGAGGTATGGTTCAAAGTGGTAGAGCACTAGCCTTGAGTGAAAAGCTTAGGGACATTTCCCAGACCCTGAGTTCAAGCCCCATGACTAACAAAAACAAAAAAAAAATCAATGATTCAGCTGAGTGACAGTGGCTAACCCTTGTAATCGTAGCTACTCAGAAGGCTGAGATCTGAATATCAAGGTTGGAAGCTAGCCCAGGATTATAGCAAAGTCCATACAATTAGCCAGGACAAACCTGGAAAGGGAGCTGTGTTTCACGTGGTAGATTGACTAAAAATCTCAGGGACAGAGGGCTTTCCAAGCTTGCATACATGACCTGGTTTCAGGGTTCTGGGGGAAACTGGGCCTGCTTCAGGCAGCTTGAAGGGATGTGCTCTGTGTGGACTGAGAGAGGTGAAGGTGACAAACCACATGTTTCTTTTTCCCCATTATGGAGTTCTGACAGAAAATTGGGGGGAAAATCCTAGTGAATGAATCATATGATTCATTTTATAAATGCTATCAGTACATTTATAGTGCATTAAAATAAATCAGTTTAAAAGAAATTATAGAAACTAGGGTTAGAGGCATGGGTCAGTTGATATCTCTTGCATTCAGTTAAAGAAAATCAGAGAACTTAGAAGATGCTTGTTCCTGTTGTAACTGATTTGGTCCTAGCTCCCCCTTCCACCACTTCCACCAGTAGTGGGGTTTGAACTAATGCCTGGTCACTGTCCCTTAGCTTCTTCCCTCAAGGTTATGTGAGCCACAGCTCTGCTTCTAGGTTTTTGGTGGCTCATTGGAGTATTAGAGTCTCAAGGCTTGTCTGCCTGGGCTGGCTTCAAACCTTGATCCTCAGATCTCAGCCTCTAGAGTAACTAGGATAACAGGCATGGGTCACCAGCACCTGGCTGGTTCTAATTTTTGAAATGGATTCAGAACTTTTCCCTAGAAGAGCTCCTAAATGATCATTGCAGCAAAAGTAAGTGTCAGTTTGTTAGGAAAATGGAGGAGAAAGGAAGGAAACAGGCCAGACTCCATCAGGCTAGGACTATTTATTGAGGAACACTGTTTATTGAGCAGAGCCTTCCCTCAGGCTTGGAGACTGTGTTGGGGGCAGGAGGAGTCAAGGTTTTTATGGAATCTGTTTAGTATGAAGGGTGAGGGGGTTGACTATAAGTGAGGGCAGAGAACCCTTATCCAAGATCTCAAGCTTTTTAAATGTTCAACAGATCTACATTTGTCTTGCCTAGATGGTTTGACCTTCACAGGGTCCAGTTCTGTCTTCCAACCTCTAAATCCTTTCCTGGCCTTGCAGCTGGGCCTCAGAGACTTGCAGCCTAGGCCTACAATAGAGTGGTCACAGCCAGGTTCTCACTTGGTTTAATATGCTTCAGTATACCTAACTTTTATCTGTCAGTTGGTCAAAAAATCACTGGTTCTGACAGATTTTTATAAAGTTCTGTTTTTATTTAAAAGGCCATTTACTTCTTTTTCAGGAAGTTTGCAGGTAAGGTACAAGCTGGATAGACACAAAGAGCCTGATGTGTTGGACTTTGATTTTAAAAATCTGGCTGATGGGCAGCTTCACCGCTTGAAGATTCACAGAGCAGCATCTGTGATCCTTGTAGAGGTGAGACAGTGCCGCGGACCGGGTTCTGTCGGGACGACGGAGGACACCTAGGGGAGGAACCTGGAATAGGATGGGGAGATGACAAACAGACAACTCACACACAAGAGGAGTGGATGCTGAATGCTATTTAATGCAGGGGATAGCAAACTTTTATAACAGAAGTCACCATGAGAGAGGGCAAAAGTTTACACAATCTTGCTGCATGGCTTCATTCTTGGGTGGTCAGCAGCTGGTCATTTGTCTTCGGCTTATCTCTAAGGAATACAATGGGTTCGGGGTTTTGATGTTTGTCACCAATTAACCATTACCTATCTTTATAGAGGCCTTAACTTTTCCCATAAGATTTTTTCCTGTCTCTTCTTTAATAGTAAACCTCAAGGAGACCTGGATCTGGCAATTCTCTTAGTAAATAGCAGGAAATTCTTTCTCCTAAATAATTGCCTCAGCAATTGCCATACATTCTTTCTGTTCTAACTGAGCCTACAGCTTCTAATAAGTCCCTTACAAACAATTCCTTCTGCTGAAGTGACTTTGTGACACCCCCAATACTTTTATATTTACTTATAACTTGTCTACTAAACTCCATAAGAGGGGTTTCAGGGTAGCACTTAACTCTGGTGAGTTAGTCATATTTATAGGACACTCATCAGATATTGGAGTCGTCAACACTCTTCAGAAAGAGCTTTGTATAAGGGAATGCTGACAATGAGCAAGTACACAAAGCAGTAGAAGCAGTAAGAGATTAATAGGCACTCTTATGAGGGAAAGAAAGGCAGAAACACATCTTTTCCAGGGGTTTTGCCAGCCTTTTCCCAGGAGTAGGCCTCTTAGAAGCCCTATTCTCCGAGGTAGACTTCGGTGAAGTCCCAAAACTTGGAGATAGGTTTTTGTAAAGCCCCATTCTCTGAGGTAGACTTCGGTGAAGTCCCAAAACTCAGAGATAGGTCTCTGAAGCCCCTATCATGGTCTGATAGATGGTTTCCCATGCTAAGCAGACTCTACTGGGGTCAGCGTGGCAAGACAGCAGTTCAGTGATGACAGCTTTAACTAAAAGTAACATATTTAAGATACTACACCTTAATAATAGAGATACATAGTCAGCACTGTTTTTCCATTTGATGAGACATAACTTGTAATCAAGGTGTTTTGGTAGCAATCAGATTGTCAAAATTATTACTAATATCTGACCATTTAAAATACCAACCTCAGGATTGGGTAGGTGACTCAAAAGATAGAGCCAATGCCTAGTGAGCACATCCCCAAGTTCAATACCCAGTTCTGTCCTAAAATACTAACCTCTCCTCACTGGCTTTATTTTACATGCAGGGAAGTGTCTAGTTTACTGTGGTAACTAGTGGCACTATTTCTATGGGGAGTCCATTCCTACTGGATTAAAAAAAAACAAAGGCTATAGCATTGCCTACATGAGAGAAAAAAAAATCAAGACCTTGCTTTAACTGAGGTATATTTTTAGAAATGCATTAACTATTCAAAAATACCATTTGATTTTAAGTAACTTGTTGTATTTCTTTGTGTATTATACTAGTCATAAATAAACTTTGAAGAAAAATAGAGGAAACAGATAGATAATGGGGGGAAACAGAATTTGAATAACTGAAGATATTATTTATGGAGAATAATATCATCTCTTTCTGGAAGCTGTTTTTTAATTCTTTCTGATAGCACTAACATATGGTTTATCTTTATTCATTTTTCTTGGATTTCAATACTCTTCCCATCAAAATTGCTCACATTTTGATGTCTGCTTCCTGTGGACCATTTAAAAGGTTGACCAGTATGCAAGGAAACAAGCCATCCTATCATCAGGGACAGAATTCAGTGCTGTCAGATGCCTTGTGTTGGGGACAATTTCAGGTAAGTGGAAGAGTGTTTCTACATGAGACATGCTCATATACAGCCTCAGGAAAATTAGGCTCTGTTCTTTTGAGATACCATCTCGATTATAGTCACTGAAAGCGCTGATACTGAATGTTGGTCGGTTGGTTGTCTTAATTTGGTTATTTCATACAATATTTAAAAAATATCACCACTTTGACATATGATGTGACTTCTGTAATCCTAGCTACTAAGAAGGCTGGGATATAAGAATACAGGCTCAGTAAAAAAAAGTTAAAAAAAGAATACATGCTCAGAAACACTCTGAGTAGACAAATCTACAAGATTCTTATATCTGAAAAACCAGCAAAAAGCCAGAAGTGGAGATATGGTTCAAGTAGTATAGTGCCAGCCATGAGTGAAAAAGCTGAGCAAGAGTGTGAACTCCCTGAGTTCAAGGCCTAGTACCTGCAAAAATAAATAAACAAATATTACCACCCTGAATTCCATATATTCTTACAATTAGTATTTGTGAATATGTATTTGTTTTTTAAATCACAAACTTTTTTCCAGGCATAGGGACAAACATAGTAAGAAAACACACACACACACACACACACACACACACAGACAGACACACAGAGTTCTCCACTCTGTCACTTCCAGTGTCTTACAGGAGAATAAGCGATGTTCATAAACCTTCATACCACCAGGTAGGAAGTTTCCCTTCATAAATAAAGTTGACAAAGGACTGTGTTTAGAGATAATTTGGTGTTAAATTTAATGTCTTTGAAAGAAGGGACAGTAGATAATAGAAACAGATACATTATATGATGGGGATATAAGTATTAACGTAGAATAATATGTGTTATCATATAAACTTTAAATTTCATACCAGTTAATTGTAGAGGACAAACCATAGAGTTGAAGATGTTAATGTTGTTATTCATGAATGATATATTCAAAAGCATGCCACAGGAGCTGTAAGAATTAAACTTGAAATTTAGTGAAGAACTTTATAGGCCAGAACAATTCAGTTAATTAAAACAATAAGAATTTATTTCATCTTCACCTACAAACATAAATCTTAAATCAAAAGCTAGCACAACTTTTCATGTTTTTGATATGTTTAGGATTGCTTCTGAAGCTGAATGATGGTGGCTCACCTTTGTAGTCCTAGCTGTTCGGGAGGCTGAGATCTGAGGATCAGTGTTCAAGCCAACTGGGACAAGTCCATGAAACTCTTATCTCTAATTAACCCAGGACCAGCCTTGAGTTCAAATCCTAGTACCAGCACACACACACACACACACACACACACACACACACACACACACACAGACACAGATTGCTTCTGTTCTGATTGTGTTATTTCTTTTTTTTAAAATTTATTTATTTATTTTTTATTTGTGAACATGCTGTACAGAGGGGTTACAATTACATGGGCAGGATAATGCGTACATTTCTTACCAAGCATTGCAGCCTCCTCCTTTGGTTTACCCTTCACATCCCTTCCTAGCCTCCCCCCTCCCCTCCAATCCCAACCCTTCTCCCCCCCCCCACCGACGTTGTAAAGCTCGTTTTGGACATGACAACTTATACTTCTCGTTGTTGCATCAGGTCCACCTGTATCCTTAAACAACCGCTTTTTCCCCTTCTCCTCCACAAGTTATACTGACATCAAATATAGTGAAAGCAGGGGTTATACTCTGGGGGAGGGACATACAAAGCAACAAAGAGATAGTCTTAGATTGTGTTATTTCTTAGTAGTTATAGAAAACAATTCCATTTTTTCATTCAAATTTTTTGATCAGCTGTTTATATTTACCCAAATTTGAACATCACACAACATAAATGTGTTTTAAAGCATTACATTTTGAATTTCAAAATAAATAATATATATGTATGTAAAATTCTGGTGAAAGAATGAGTTGGAAAAATCATTATAAAAATGATGGTATTATGTGTTTAAACAAGCTTTGACACGTGTTCACATTTAGAGATGGGTTGCTATTCATTCCACTAATATGTACTAAAATAGACCAACAAATAGTGTAAAGAGGGAGTTATTACCTTTTAAAAGAGCTTTGTCCTAAATTATGACCAAGATTTTCAGTGTGTGTGTGTGTGTGTGTGATGGTACTGGGGCTTCAACTCATGGCCTGGGCACTATCTCCAAATTTCTTTTGCTCGAAGCTAGTGCTACACCACTTGAGTCACAGTTCTACTCTTGGCTATTCTGCTCAGTCTGACTTTGAACCATGATCCTCAGACCGTAGCCTCCTTACTTAAGTTTGCTATAGACAAAAAATATACTAATTCAGTTAAATTATGTTTTAAAGTTCATACACATTGTGGAATGGCTAAATCAAACTAACTAGCTTATATAAGTATTTATTAGAAGAACGATCATTACTAAACCATATGAAAACTTCCTAAAATCTTATGTGAACAATCTTTGTCAGTCTCTTCCATGACAACAGCCTTATTACTGATCATGTTTGTTGCATTTGACTCATTAACTGTACTCAATGTTGTGACAGAGACTTGCTTATTCAGTCCCCTTGAGATTCCCCAGCTCCATGTCAGAGCCCCTGAATGCTAAACCTTTCTAATTCTTTTTCACATCCCATCTTCCTCTTGAATAAAACCATTCATACTTTAGAGTAAATGTCCCATCCTGGTTCATTGGGGATTTCAAGAGAAGTTTTTCTTTTTTTAAATTTTTATTATTTTTTTATTGTGAAAATGCTGTACAGAGGGGTTACAATTACATGGGCAAGATAATGAGTACATTTCTTATCAAGCATTGTTGCCTCCTCCTTTGTTTCCCCTTCTCCTCCCTTCCCATCTTCCCTCCCACCCCCCCTTCCCTCCGGTCCTCCCTTCCTAACCCCCACCCCCCACCCCCAGCCAAAGTTGTAAAGTTCTTTTTTTGAAAATCGGTCCATGTGTATCCCTATTTAAACGATTTGTTTTTGCCCTTCCCTCCACAAATTATACCAACATCAAATACAGTGAAAACAGGGGTTATACCATGGGGGAGGGACATACAAAGCAACAAAGAAATCATCTTATAAATATGTTAGAAACAATAGAAAGAAAAACCATTTGAATCCTTATCTTGGGGTTCATTTCACCTAACATCAACTTATCTGACTGTTTCTGCTTGTCTCAGACATACACTAGTTATTGCAAATAAGGGAAACCATGGGACCTATGTTTCTTTGGGTCTGGCTTACTTCACTTAATATAATTTTTTCCAAGTCTTTCCATTTCCAAACACATGGCGCAATGCCATTCTTTTTGATGGAGGCATAGAATTCCATTGTGTCTACATACCACATTTTCTTGATCCATTCATCTACTGAGGGGCATCTGGGTTGGTTCCATATCTTAGCTATGGTAAATAATGCTGCAATAAACATAGTTGTGCTGGTAGCTTTAGTGTGGTCTTGTTTGCAAACATTTGGGTAAATGCCCAAAAGTGGGATTTTTGGGTCATAGGGGAGCTCTATGTGGACTCTTTTGAGGAACCTCCATACTACTTTCCAAAGTGGTTGAACAGGTTTACACTCCCACCAACAATGAAGTAAGGTTCGCTTCTGTCAACATCCCCTCCAGCATCTGTTGTTTAGATTTTATACCCATTGAGCACAAGGAAAGGCAAATATCATCATCACTGAAATCAATAATAAAGGGATGCTTTGTCTCTTGTGTTAGGTCTCTAGTGTCTCTTCTCTTGAGTCTTGTAATAATTAACTAACTTTGTTGTTTGGGGGTAAAGATAGGATCCTAGGGTGGGGACAGGACAATTCAGAGAATGTGGAAAAGGAAACAGAGGCCACCAGGTAAAGAAGAAAGGATGATCCAATGTTTGGGTCGTACTTCTGAGTTATGAACAGCCAGCCAGATTGCCAAAACCAACAGAATTGAGTGGGGCACCTAGTGGTTCATGCTTGTAACTGTAGCTATTCAAGAGGGTGAGACCTAGACAACCTTGGTTCAAGGCCAATCTAGCTTAAAGGTCTGGGAGACTTCATCAGCAAAAGCTGGAGGTGTGGTTCAACTGATAGAGCACCAGCTGAGCAAGAAAGCTCAGCATGAGTGCAAAGTTTTGATTTGAAGCCCTGGTATCTACAGGAACATTCATTTAAAACCAATTAATTTAATTAAAATTATTATAGTCCAATTAATTGATCTAATTTTTAAATTAATCAAAATAGTTGTTAATTTCAATAAAGTTAAAGTCAATTCAATAAAATAGATTGTATGATAATTAAATAAAGTTAATTTAGATAGGGTGCTGTCCCTGAGGATTTTTTTTTTTATTTTCTCAAGGCTAGCACTCTCCTACTTGAGTCACAGATGTATAAATGGCTTTTTGGTAGTTACTTGGAGATAAGAGTGTTACAGGCTTTCCTGCCTAGGCTGGCTTCCATCTCTGATCCTCAGATCTCAGCCTTCTAGATAACTAGGATTACATGAGTGAGCCACCAGCATCTGGTTAAAACCTATAGAATTGAACAAAGGAAATTTCCAAGAGGGCTACTGCCCTCAAAGAGGCATTTTGTTTTGCCAAGATCACTGGCTTTAAACCCCTGAAACAACGCATTGAAATGATGATCACTTGAAAATCAAAGTGTCCTAGGAACTCCCTTGTTTTCATCTCCTGGATGCATCTGGGAAGGGTTTGGTACCTTGGCCAAAGTTACTTTCCAATCTGTCACTGAGGCCTCCCTGGCTCTGGGCCTTTCCTTAAGGATGAGGAGACAAGGAACTCAGGGTGTTTGGACTTGATATCAGGTCTATTCAGCTCCACAGCACCTCCATGGTCCTGATTGCTGTCCCCCCACCTTTTGCCAGCAGAGCTCCCAGGGGTTGACACAGACACACAGCTGGCAGCAACGCGTGGCTTCACTGGCTGCCTCTCAGCTGTGAGCTTTGGTGGTGCTACTCCACTGAAGGCAGCTCTGCGCCCAGGAGGAGCTGCCCAAGTCACCATCCTTGGCTCAGTCATTGCTGCCAATAGCTGCATGGAGGGATCAGCGTGGGAACTTATGCCCAGCTTCACAGAGGGTGCAGGTGCGTGGCCCTTGCCTGCTCATTATCTGGTTTCTTCCTTCCTTCCTTCCTTCCTTCCTTCCTTCCTTCCTTCCTTCCTTCCTTCCTTCCTTCCTTCCTCTCTCTCTTTCTTTCTTTCTTCTTTCCTTCCTTCTTTCCTTTGTGACTTTCTCTCTTTCTTGCTCCCTCTTTTCTTTTCCTTTCCATTCTTTCTCTTTCCTTTATTCTCTTTATTTTCTTTTTGTTTCTTACTTCCTTCTATCTTCCCTCCCTCCCTCCTTCCTTCCTTCCCTCCCTCCCTTCCTCCCTTTCTTTCTTCCTCCCTTCCTGCCTTCCTCTCTTCCTTCCTTTTTTCCTTCCTCTCTCTCTTCCTTTGTTCTCTTTTCACACTCAATTCACACTGCATTCTGGGTTCTTCCAATCCTTGGAAATTTCTTCAGTACACTTCTCTTTCTCCCTTTTCCTACTGTAGGTTCTGGCTCAAACAATGAGGGAGAACCCTTAGTTAATGCAAATAGAGGGATTCTTCTGCCATCGGAGGTAAAGTATGGTGTTAGCATAAAATGAAAGATATCTATAAAGAGTCATTGCAGATTAGTAAGGTCAAAGTCAACCATTGCAAATTCCTTGATGTTTAACTTAATTTAAGGGGTCCCACTCCTTAAGCAACAATTGAGTAAATGGAAGTGTTACCCCAACACACTCTCAAAAGAACAGCAGCCAAACTAAAGAATATTGACAAGTTTTTCATTTAAAATGTTCCCCGTGGTTCCTTAAGAGATCTTACATATGCTTAAAAATCTGTAGATCTCCTGCTTGGAGAAAAAACAAATCTTTTAGTTCTTGGCTGGATGTATTTTTGCTTTTGGAGACAAATGGAACCATGCTAACAACACCCCCCACCCAAAAAAAGTGTTTTGTGGTTCTTTGTGCATAATACTGAGTTGGCAAGTAGTTTTCCACAGCCTGAAACAGGATTCAGATTTTTATGTTTTAAAATACATGTAGTCAACTGATGTCAGTGGCTCACACCTGTAATCCTGGCTATTTAGGAGGAATAAAATTGAAGGTTATGTTTCAAAGCCAGCCAGCCAGGAATGTCCTAGAGATTCTTATTTCCAGTTAAGAACTACAAAAGCTGAAAGTAGAGCTGCGGCTCAAGTGGTAGAGAGCTAGCCTTGAGCACAAAAGCTCAGGGACAGAACCCAGGCTCCGAGTTCAAGCCTCAGGACAAGGGCACACACACACACACACACACACACACACACACACACACACACACACACACATTTAGTCTACATGCTTCTCTCAGCATATTTTACTTTAACACCAAATTAAAATGTTTTGGGGTGAAGGGACTTTTTCAAATTGAAGAAGTACAAGTGTAAGAACATCAAATACTATCCTGATTGTGTATACAATATGGTGCTTGAGTCAGAATTTACCCAGGTTGACTCAGAAAGCAAATATGACATGACATTCTCCCTTCTCATTCAAAGGTGTATATATAACGGTTTCTGAAAGGAGACCATCCCTTGGATCAGGCAGAGAGACTACTGGAGAACCAAACCTCTAGCTGGCACCAGATATAGATGCAGAATGGGAACTAATGGCAGAGAGAGATTATACAGGGGAAGATGAGAAAGAGTGTGACCATAGTGAATGTGGACGTGAACGCAGGGGTCGGGGAACCTCCCACTGACTCAGGTGCACCACTTACCTGGGTTACAGGTGCTGGGCAAGAACTTCTAAGGAGGGCCACGTGCAGTCAGGTACCAAGAGAGAACAAAGGGTAAGGGTTCTGTGTGCTGTTTCATAAAGAGAGAAAACAAAGGGAAGGGACCATTTTCCCCAAGAGGGCTAATATTTTACAGTCTCTTGCTTTAATTATTGCAGACAGTGGTGACTGTGAGCCATTTGCTTTCTCAAATGAGATGATAATTCAGAGTTGTGTGGCACCTCCTGAAACCCCAGCATTCAGATGCAGGGCTATATACCTCACCCACACACTATAAATATTACTTTTATGTGAATCCATGTGGATGTCAGAGAGAATGGAGAGAATTCAGACCTTTACAGTGTCAGCGCAAATCATTAAATATTTTCACCTTTTCTATCAACTACTTTTAATTTTGCAATGAGTTAAGTATGCAGGACATATTTAATGAGACCTCTGTTTTGCAATTCCAAGAATAACAAAGACCTCATAAATATAACTTATGACTTAGCTAAAAGATAAGTGAATGCTGGCACTGGTGGCTTAAGCTCATACTCCTAGCTACTCAGGAAGTTGAGATCTGAGGATCACAGTTCAAGCTAGCCTGGCAGGAAAATCTGTGAGACTTTTTATCTCTAATTAACCATCAGAAAACTGGAAATGGAGCTGTGGCTAAAAGTGTTAGGATGCTAGCTTTGAGCAGGGGCAGCATCAAGTCTTGGGTTCAAGCTCTAAAAGTGACTAATCATCATCATCATCATCATCATCATCGTCATCATCATCATCAAATTTTAGGTGGTGATCTCAAATCATTTTATTTTTTAGCAGAAGTGTTCATTATAATGCAAAACTAATTTAACATAAATGAGGTCAGTATTTTCAAAATAAAATGCAAGTCATAGTTATGAAATCTCATAGATAAGAATGCTGAAAGGGGTAGCACTCATCAAGATGCAATATATCCATAAATTTCTTTGTTAAATAACTCCTTTGTACAATTACGTAAAGATAATAATAATAACAAATTCCTACCCACAATAAAGCACTGCTTTTTCTGGAAAATAAAATTGTATAGTTGCTAATTTCTTATTGAAGACATCAGAGTTAATAGTCAAACTGATCATGGCACAAAAGATCTGGTCTTTGAATTTTGAGTTCTTGGTGAATAGTATTAGCCAGATTTCAAAGGAAAGGAGTCACAGTAGTGAGTCCCCTGAGGATCCTTACTTGGTTCCTCATAGATAGAATAGATAAGTAGAATTCAGAACATCTCAGGACATAACCAGCTGAGTGTACCAGTCTCTCCAGTTCTCTTGTATCTGCCTTTGATCAGGCATGGCTGGGTAGAGTATATTGACTTCCAGGGTGGTGCTCATGTAGAATTTTCAGCCCTTTCTTTAACTCACCAAATCTATCTACATGTAAAATATTCAATCTATAAAAAAAATTATCTCAACTGACAAATTTCCCTGGATGCTGTATTTTATATGACATTTTTTTCTTGCAAAAGGAAAGATAGCTAAAGGAGTAGCTACACTAGAAAAAGTAAAACCTGGTAAACCCAAGCTCTTAAGGAGCACAGTGGATGGGTAGAGAGGTCATTCAGACAGACTGAAAGACAGGAGTGAAAATCTGTCAGAAACACAGTCACAGGAGGTTATGGAATGGGTCAGGCCCCCATTCAAATAATCTCAGACTTTGTACATGGTGAGTGAAGATTCAATATTTTAGGACTTCATTAAACCACATAAAGCCAATAAACAAAACAACAAAGTGAGCCAGAGTTAAAAGCATCCAGTCACATATATGAATGTAGGGATGTACTACTGCGCTCCTGTAACGTTGAAAGCAATTGTCATCAAATAGCTTGATTATTGTTAGCATATTTACCAGTCTTTGAACTTATATAAAATAATTCTAATGCAAAGCCCTTAGAACTCTCTATAAAAGTAGCTGAAGCAAGCCAGTGGCGGTGGCTCCTGCTTATAATCCTAGTTATAAGGGTTGGAAGCATGACTCCAGTGCTACAGTGCTTGCTAATAAGTGCATAGCCTGAGCTCAAACCCATACCATAAAAGGAAAAAAAAACAATAACAACAGAAGATAAACGTTTCCAGCAGAAAATGTTCTTCATAGTTTGGCATATTAGCTACTTATTGCTTCATGGCAAATTACTACCCACTTAGACTAACACCAGTCACATTCTCTTACAGTTTCTATAGGTTACTATACTGTGCTTGAGCTCTTATAGGCTGCAAGGCAAGAGTCAGCCAAGGATGCATGGATGTGTTGTTTACTTCAGGGATGTGTTGTCCACTTCTCCTTAGGTGCTGGTCATTGGTAGAGATCTGGTGTTTTGTTAGCTGATGTTGAGTTAGTACCTCGATGATAGTACCTAGAATCTGTAAACTGGCTGCTGGCTTTGACTAGCAAGACAGTTGCCCCCAACTTTGTCACATAGTGACATATTATGCATATCATCAAGTACAACTACTAATCTCTGTCCTATAAACAAAAGGGTGAAATAAGGTATGGACCCTAGTAGGAAGATATCGGGCCACATACGGGTGAATGCCATCTATATCAAATAATTGTAATTCAATAGAATAGCAGCATCAAAGTAATATTTTATTCAAGTGTTTATACAACAACCTTTTTTTTATTGTGAAAATACCGTACAGAGGGGTTACAATTACAACGGCAAGATAATGAGTACATTTCTTATCAAGCATTGTTGCCTCCTCCTTTGTTTCCCCTTCTCCTCCCTTCCCATCTTCCCTCCCACCCCCCCTTCCCTCCGGTCCTCCCTTCCTAACCCCCACCCCCCACCCCCAGCCAAAGTTGTAAAGTTCTTTTTTTGAAAATCGGTCCATGTGTATCCCTATTTAAACGATTTGTTTTTGCCCTTCCCTCCACAAATTATACCAACATCAAATACAGTGAAAACAGGGGTTATACCATGGGGGAGGGACATACAAAGCAACAAAGAAATCATCTTATAAATATGTTAGAAACAATAGAAAGAAAAACCATTTGAATCCTTAT
>NW_012267380.1:3439845-3441525 GCF_000151885.1 Dipodomys ordii
GGATGTCTGAACAAACAAGACTGAAAAAGTTAGCCGCAGGAAAGAAACTCCTGGAAGAATACCAGCGGAGGAATGGTCCTGCCCGATCTGCAGAACCCAAGAGAAAGAAGAAGACTAAAAAAGGAGGTAACCCCAAGACAAACGCCGCTGGGGACGGTCATTCAGCTGAGGGTGTGGCCAAAGACCACGCAGGCCTTGAGCCTCCCCCGCTTCTGGGCACAGTCAGAGCTGCCGGGGTCAAGAGTGACCCGGGTCCCTCCGCCACCGAGGACCTCGAAAGGTGCTACCAAGACCTGGTGCTTGCCCTCGATGCCAGCAGAATACAAAATGAGCAGCTCTGCAGAGAGATGGAACACCTCAAGCAGGTAAATAAGGAGCTGCAGGAGCGGCAGGAGGAGACCGCCTGTATGCACGAGGCACTGGGAGCAGAGCGGGAGCAGTACAAGCTATCAGTGCAGATGGTGGCTTCAGAGAAATCCAGTTTACAATCTGCCCTGGCCCACATGTGGCAGGTGGCCGACGGAAGAGACCTGGAGCGGGACCACCTCACCAGCCGCCTGCAGGTTGTAGCGCAGCGCATGAGGGAGCTGGAGATGAAGCTGTCTACGATCTCCACCACAGAGACTGACACCGAGCTCCACAACCTCGAGCTCATAAAAGCCCTGAACCGCGTGACACTGCAGCTCCAGCAGAAGAGCAAACGCTGTGAACACCTGGAGGATGAGAACATGGAGCTGCGGGATATGCTGGATGCGCTCCTGACGCAGAAGGCCAACATGGATATACAAATGCACATGTGTCAGCAGGTGCTGGTGGAGCACGCAGAGTTGGAAATACAACTCAAGAGCATGAGAGAGCTGGCCACCACCTTCAAGCTGGAGAGAGACTCCCTGGAGGAGGAACTGATGGTGGAGAGGTGTACAGGGAAGGAGAAGGCCTGGCAGCTATTAGAGGAGGTGGGCAGGCTGAGAGAGGAGAGAGAGCAAGGGGCCAGGCAGGTGTTGGAGCTGGAGGGCGAGCTGATGGAGCTGAGAGTGCAGCTGGCAGATCTGCAGCACCCTGCGGGGCCATCTCAGGCCGAGCAGCGGCTGCAGGCTCAGGCCCTGCAGTTGCAGAAGGAGCTCAAGACCCTGGAGGAGCACCTTCACCTTCAGGTGGAGGAGAACCAGAGCCTCCATCTCCAGAGCCTGGAGCAGCAGCAGCGGCTATGGCTACTGGAGAAGAAGGAGGAGGAATGGGAACAACATGCTTCGGACTGGTGCAAGATCCTGGAGACGATGGAGAAGGAGCAGGAGACCAAGAGATGCATGCTGGTGTGTAACTGCGAGCTGAAAGAGCAGCTGGCCCAGCTGCAGGACGCCTGGCAGAGGCTGAGCATTGAGAATGACTCGCTTGCCGGCCTCCTGCACGCTGAGCAGCAGGAGAAGGAACATCTCCAGGAGAAGCTGGAGCAGCAGGAGGAGACATTCAAAGAATGGAAAGAGATGGCTGAGTCCAAGCATCAAGAGGCCCAAGAGCTGCAGGAGCAGTCCCTGGCCCAGCTGCAGGAGCTCAGAGCCACCTGTGAGCAGCACCTGGCCACCCATCAGCAGCTGAGCACGGAGAAGGAGGCCCTGCAGCAGCACCTGCGGAGGCAGACCCAGCTGCTGGAGCAGCTGCAGCAGAAGCAGGTGCAGAGCA
>NW_012267380.1:3441575-3445670 GCF_000151885.1 Dipodomys ordii
GTGTTAAAATCCCCAACAATTAATGTCTTTGGATCTATATGGGATTTGAGGGAAAGTAGTGTTTCTTTGATAAATTTGGGTGCTCCATTGTTTGGTGAATAGATATTTAGAATTGTATTTTTTTCTTTAAAAAAATAGAGAGCTGAGAATGTGGCTTAGTGATAGAGTGCTTGCCTAGCATGCATGAAACCCTGGGTTCTATTCCTCAGTACCATATAAACAGAAAAAGCTGGAAGTGGCGCTGTGGTTCAAGTGCTAAAGTGCTACCCTTGAGCAAAAGAAGCTCAGGGACAGTGCTTAGGCCCTGAGTTCAAGTGAGGACTGGCAAAAATAAAAGACATCATGTACTGGCCTATACTGCCATTGTACTTTCCTATCACCTATCAGAATTCCTTTTTGTTTGTTAGTTTACACTTTTGAAGTGATGTTTCTAGAAATTATAAAAAGAAGTTTTAAAGTATTTGGAAATTACTGGAAGGCAAAAGGAAGAAACTAAGTATCTGTTTGCTAGTATTGGAGAGCAACTGTTAGAAATACCTTACTTTTGTTGAATGTTTATTTAAACATAGAATAAAGGCATATTTAGAAAGGTGGGCATTGGTGGCTTATGCCTGTAATCTTACCTACCCAGGAAGAGGAGATCTGAGAATCCTGGTTTGAAGCCAGCCTGGTAGAAAAGTCTGAGTTTCTTATCTCCAATAAACTACTCAGAAAAAGCCAGAAGTCACACCATGGTCCAAGTAGTAAAGTGCTAGCTAGCCTTATACACAATGTTAGATTATTTGGACTTTGCCAGAAAACCATGCAGACATCCAAGCAGAGAACAAAGAAAGGTTTATTGCCAGGAAAGGGGCTGGAAAGACCCCTTCTCACAAGGAAAAAGAGAGAAGAAGCACCAGCTATTGTCTGAGGTGAACTATATAACCTAGAAGGTTTAGGAGGGGTAGAAGGAGCAAGGAGGCAGAGACCCTGGTGTAGACCTGTGGGCCAGGGGCCTCATCATGGCAGACTAAGATTTATGGCTGCTGTGCAAATAGTAGATAAGGGGTCCTACAGCTGCCCACACCTGAAGGTCACTCTAAGGGACTCTTGTTGCCTTATGTGGTGGTAGCTGCCCCAGAGAAGTTTCATCCCAAGTTTGGAGGCTGATTATTCACTGCCTTTACTAAATGGACCTTGTGTTGCTTAGGAAGGGGGTATACAAAGCTGTGGAGAGGGGAATGAGTGTACTAAACTATGTGAAGGGAGCTCATTGGGCTAACACTCAGGGACAGCACCCAGGCCCTGTGTTCAAGTTCCAGGACAGTGGAAAAAGTTATGAATGTAATCCACATTTTCTTTCAAATCCTTTTTTTCCTTTTCATATCTTGAGACAGTATTTTTGTTAGCCTTTTCCCTTCATGTTTATTTCAAATCTTGGAGAATTGACACTGTTTGACAATTAATGATAGAATTAATTTGTTAAATAGTAAAAAGTGACAAACACTTGTTTAAAAACTTGATAAACACTTGTTTCTGAATTTAAAGCTTTTGGCTACAGACTTAAAAAGCTTTAGACAGCCAGGTCACTAATAGGGATTTCTTATACAGAAAAAAATAATATCTCATCTGAGTTTCAGTAGAAGATGGTGAGTGTGACCTTTAATTTTTTTGTTTTTGCTTTTGTGTTTTGTTTTTGTCAGTCATGAGTCCTGAATTTAGGGCCTGGGCACAGTCCCTAAGCTTTTCAGCTCAAGGCTAGCGCTCTACCCCTTGAACCAGTGTTTCACTTCTGGTTTTCTGGTAGTTCATTGAAGATAAGAGTCTTATAGACTATCCTGCCCACGCTGGTTTGAACTATGATCCTCAGATCTCATCCTTGTGAATAGCTAGGATTAGAGACATGAGCCACCGCACCCATCAGGCCCATTGTTTTATAAGCTGTTTCTGATACTGAGCTGATGGTAGACAGCAAACATTGAATTTTTCAACTGCTGATTGCTGCACAGTTGATGTATCATAGCCATGAGACTTGCATAGGAGGAGAATGTTAATTTGGCAAATTGGGAAAAAATTTCTATGTGGATGTGTCCTAAGATGTCACCCAGGTCTCTGTTGTTGAAGATTCTAGTGGTTTCAAAGTTGATTCTCATTAATTGGCAGAGGACCTTCAGATAGATTCTTTTTTTTATTGTGAAAATACCGAACAGAGGGGTTACAATTACATGGGCAAGGTAATGAGCTCATTTTTTATCAAGTATTGTTGCCTCCTTTTTTGTTTCTCCTTACATGCCTTCCCATTTACTACAACCCTGGCCACCCCTTGCACTCCCCACCCCTGCACAAAAGTTATAAAATTTGTTTTTTGACATAATGTCTTGTACATCTCATTGTTGCAATGGGTCTACCTGTATCCCTATTTAAACAATTTGTATTTTCCCTTCCCCTCCCCAAATTATACCAACATCAAATACAGTGAAAACAGGGGTTATACCGTGGGGGAGGGACATACAAAGCAACAAAGAAATCATCTTATAAATATGTTAGGAACAATAGCAAGAAAGAAAAACCATTTGAATCCTTATCTTGGGGTTCATTTCACCTAACATCCACTTATCTGACTGTTTCTGCTTGTCTCAGACATACACCAGTTATTGCAAATAAGGGAAACCATGGGACCTATGTTTATTTGGGCTTGACTTACTTCACTTAATATAATTTTTTCCAAGTCTTTCCATTTCCAAACAAATGGGGCAATGTCATTCTTTCTGACGGAGGCATAGAATTCCATTGTGTCTATATTACGTTACTTGGTTACGGGTTTGGTAAAAAATAAGGCAAGGCTTGTAATTTCAAACTTTTCCACTGAGAGGGTGCATAAAATTTTTACTTCTACCAACTCTACCTGTCCTTTTCTATTGTTGGCTTTTCAGTTATCTGTTCAGGTGGCTATTAGGCTAGGCACTAGGAACAAGGCTTCCATCTCCTGCCAGGCAGGCTCCCAGAGAATTGACATCAGGAGACATTCCCATCCCATCTACATTCAACAACCCACCACACCCCACTTTCTGAAAGGACCCATAACTTCTGTATAGTCTGTTAAGATCAGACCATTCTGTGAAATACAATACAGAGAAATACATAGCTGGCATGAAACTGTGGAATGAGAATTCCTAACACAGAGAATCTATTTGTAAGTATGCCACTCCATTATCTTTCAACAAGTGTGGATCATTAATTATGTCAGAGTATCTTCAAAGAATGTTATTGCAGTCATTGTTTTCATAACCAGGGGTTTTATTACACCAGGTTGCCCTCCTTCTTATAAATCCTTTTTAAAAAAGTTTTGGCAGAGCGAAGGACACAAGGAATCCTTCAGGAAAGAAAGATCCTCTGATGGAGATTCTGATTGAATGAAAGTTTTTGGACTTTTTCTTAATTGTAGGGTCAAATTCTTGCCACTCCACTTAAAGAGAATTTCATGCTGCCAGTGTAGAAGTGAGAAATGTGCATTGCTACACAGAAAATTCCAGAATCAGCAGTACAAACAAATCAGAAAACACAGCCTAGACACTGTTAAAAGAGCTGGGATCCAGGTGGGCAAGATAATGAGTACATTCCTGATCAAGCATTGCAGCCTCTTCCTTTGTTTACCCTTCACATCCCTCCCCTGCCTCCCCCATCGCCCCCACCCAATCCTCCCCCAGGCCAAAGTTGTAAAGTTCATTTTCGACATGACAACTTGTACTTCTCATTGTTGCAACGGGTCCACCTGTATCCTTAAACGACTTGATTTTCCCCTTCTCCTCCACAAATTATACCGACATCAAATATAGTGAAAGCAGGGGTTATACTATGGGGGAGGGACATGCAAAGCAACAAAGAAATAATCTTATAAATGCATTAGAAACAAAGGCATGAAAGAAAAAAATTTAAATACATATCTAAGGGTTCATTTTCCTAACATCACATTATCTGACCTTTTCTGCTTCACTCATACATACACTAGATATTGCAAATAAGGGAAACCATGGGACCTATGTTTCTTTGGACTGACTTACTTCACTTAATATAATTTTTTCCAAGTTTTTCCATTTCCTAACAAATGGGGCAATG
>NW_012267380.1:3445720-3446936 GCF_000151885.1 Dipodomys ordii
CTGGCTTACTTCACTTAATATAATTTTTTCCAAGTCTTTCCATTTCCAAACACATGGCGCAATGCCATTCTTTTTGATGGAGGCATAGAATTCCATTGTGTCTACATACCACATTTTCTTGATCCATTCATCTACTGAGGGGCATCTGGGTGGTTCCATATCTTAGCTATGGTCAATAAAGGTGCAATAAACATAGTTGTACTGGTAGCTTTAGTATGGTCTTATTTATGATCATTTGGGTAAATGCCCAAGACTGGGATTGCTGGGTCATAGGGGAGCTCTATGTGGAGTCTTTTGAGGAACCTCCATACTACTTTCCAAAGTGGTTGAACAAGTTTACACTACCACCAACAATGCAGTAAGGTTCCCTTCTGTCCAAATCCCCTCCAGCATCTGTTGTTATTAGAATTCTTGATTATAGCCATTCTAACAACCTTAAATTACTCTGACAGAAATACATACTTCTAATTGGAATTACTGGTTATTGATGTGAAGTGGAATATGACTAAAAATTTACGTCATATTTTTGCATTTAAATGTGAGGGCATTAGCTGAAATGCAATTCAGTCTAACTGTATATATGTAGAAATCACAAAGCTGCTGCAGTTTGTCAAGATTTAGAAATAAATAATGTTCTCTGATAGCACGTAGACCCTCTGGTTTGGTCCAAGTTCCTAGTTGTTCTTTGATATTATCTCCTGTTCTTTCCTCTCACCAGGTGGGACAGCAGTCGTGGTATTTATCTTGGTTTGCCTTGCTGCAATAACTATACACATTTATCAACAAAGATGGCTGTACCCCAAGAACAAAGCAGATATTGAAAAAGCTGGAGCTGAGACTGAAATCTCTCTGACAAAGTGAGCTCACCATCCACAACACATCAGTAAGAATCAGAAGGGTGTCTTCTGATTGACAGCTATCTCTGGGACTTTCTTTCCATGCCTGAGACTTTCTTCCCAAACCATGGACGCTGAGGAGATGAATATATAGCTGGCTTTTGATGTCCTCCAACCAGGCAAGAGGTGGGGGGATGGCGAGCCCTTCCACCCATTCCTAGCTTGATTTGGCAGAACTTCAGCTGAAGCCATGAGTTCTTATTTTTTCTTTTTTCATTTATTTTATTTTAAATTTTATTTGTGAACATACTGTACAGAGGGGTTACAATTACATGGGCAGGATAATGCATACATTTCTTACCAAGCATTGCAGCCTCCTC
>NW_012267380.1:3447513-3450086 GCF_000151885.1 Dipodomys ordii
ACTCTTCAATCAACCACCCCTCACAAGTGGAATTGTGGCTCAAGCAGTAGAAAACGAGCCCTGAGTCTAAAATCTGAGGGACAACACTCAGGCCCCAAGTCTAAGCCCCAGGACCGACCAGTACGTACACGCATGCACAGAGACACACACACACACACAGACACACACACACACACCATGTATGCCCAACTCAATCCTTGTAACTATTTTTGTCACTTGTTTATAGTCTTTACACTGCTTTGAGTTGCCTTTCTAAAGCACAGATCTAATCATCGCATTTGTGGAAACACACACACACACACGCACACACACACATAACATAATGGACATCTTGCCTTGGCATAAAGTCTGAACTTCACATATGACTTACAAGTCACTAACCTAGGCCTTTACCATTGTGTATTTATTCAACAAATATCTCTGGAACTCTCTGGGCCTGGCCAGAGACTACATGGCAAGGAAGATCTGCAAATGAGATTTGTGCATTCACATTAGATGAATAAGCAAAACATGAAATGACAATCACTCTGAGATTAATAGATGGTAGGCTTTGGCATGTCTTAGGGGTAAGGTAATGGAATTCTGTTAAAATCTACTCTGTTTCTCAATATCACTTTTATCAGGAGGAAGGATGTTTCAACAAATGAAAATGTATGTCCCCAGGAATAACAACAAAAAAGGTAAATTCACTGAACTAATTGTAAAGGGTTAAAACAATGGTGTTGGATGATTTTGTATTTTTAAATCATTCTCTCCTGTAATTTATTTTTAAGTCATTTCCTAATTAAAGTATAATTTGGGGGTTATGATGAAAGAGTTCTGTAATGTGCTAGGGTATATTATGTATTTGTCAAAACTTGCCACAGTACTTATTTAAAATCTAAACTTTTTTTTGCCAGTCCTGGGGCTTGAACTCAGGGCCTGAGAGCCATCACTGAGATTTCTTTTGCTCAAGGCTAGTGCTCTACCACTTGAGCCACAGTGCTACTTCCAGCTTTTTCTCTGGTTAATTGGAAATAAAAAGTCTCAGGACTTCCCTGCCTGAACTGACTTTGTTCAAACCATGATCTTCAGATCTTAGCCTCCTGAGTAGTTAGGATTAGAGGCATGAGCCACTGGTGCCAGGCAAATCCTGTACCTTTATATGAGGTGTATTATCTCTGTATTTCTAAAATATGATCTCAAAATAAAAAAATGGCCTCTCCCACATCAGTGTTACAGAACTGAATGGTGCCTTATTTTTCTCTAATCATATTTAAAATGAATGAGATCCATCATAGCAGGGGGTGAGGGTGGTAGTTGAATGTCTGTCGGCTTTATCAGAACATACAGAAAAAAAGAGCTTGAAAAGTATGCAAGGACATCACAAAACAACTTATGCCCGTTTTGTTAGAAAAATCACCATGGCTTCAGTGTGGAGGACTTTAGAGGCTGAGCGGCAGGGATATCATTAGGTGACCAATGGGATAAAGAAAGAAAGACCCAGTCAGCAGCAGTAGGATTCTTGCAGGGACAGAGAAGAAACAGCTGCTGGCTGGCAAGGCAACAACCAGGGGGTGGGGGAAACCATTTTCTAAGAAAGTTAGCAGACTGAAAGGAGCTTTCAAAGGAGCTGACTTTGAGATGGATGTGTGTGGTGCAGCAGAGGACTCATGGCCTGGGACCTTAGTAAGGACAACGGCAGGAATTAATGAGTTACAGTTCAAGAGAAAACAGGAGTGAGCTTGTGACTTATGGAAATCCAAGTGGGCCGTGGGCAACGTAAGCCTGGAGAGGAAGAATAGCTAACATGGAATTCAGGTCCTCTAGGTCGACATTTACAACCAGTTATGGAAGCAAACAGGGAGTTAAAGCTATCAAGGAAGTTACCATTCTATTGCGTTGCTGTCTGTATTCAGAAGTAAAGCACATTTGTGTGGGATCCGTGGAAGTCCGGTACAAGGCCTGTTTCTATACTACGCAGTAGAGCTAGCACTGTGGTGGAGACTTGATTCCATCACCTGTTAAAATTATCCAACTACCTCTTCCACTCCAATCTTCTTCAAAGTCTTGTCTGCATTGGAGAAGCCTTTTAATGTACTACTGATGAAAGGTAGGAAAGGTGACTAAGTAATACCTTAGTTCTGTACAGCTGACTTGAAAAATAGGAGGCTGTTAGTCTAGATCCTCTGAAGACAGATACCAAGACAAGATTTGACATGCCAGAGATTTATTGGGAAAATAGAAGGGGGGGTGTAGACAGCGAGGAGAAGGGAAAAACTATCTGACCTCAATAAAAGGAAGTCAGGAAGGAAGGGAAGAAATCAGCAAAGCAGGCAGAAAGGAAGTCACAAAAGCAGACAGGAAAGGAGGCCAGCAAGCCTGTAGGCAGGGACCAGACTCTAGTGAAGCATTAAGAGAGGGATGGAAGTGGAGCTGTGACTCAAGTGGTTGAGCACCAGCCTTGAGCAAAAGAGCTAAGGAACAGCATCAAGGCCCTGATTTCAGGCCTTAATACCAGTACACACACACACACAAAGAGAGGGTTGTATTTAAAGGGATAATTTTCTGGTATTTTCCATTTCTATCACCTA
>NW_012267380.1:3452216-3459572 GCF_000151885.1 Dipodomys ordii
CTTAAATAGTATAAATATTTAGAATAAAATGAGATTTAAAATGATACATATATCATTATATCGCTATGAAATGTAACATTAATTTTGGTTACATAGTGATTAAGTTCACTCTTCACATGTGATCCAGGGATCTGGTCTAGCTGGTCAGAAGTCCATCAACTGAGTATCAATGCACATGTCTGGAATCCCAGCTCCTTGGGAAGGTTAAGGTCGAATCATTACAGTTGTGGACTACGGTAGGAATGCAACTTTAAAACAATCTAGAAGAGGACTGAGAATGTAATTCAAGAGCAAGAGTGCTGGCAGCCCTGAGTTCAATCCCAGGAACAGGTAAAAAATTGAGCAAGCTTTTCTTCACAGGATGAGATGTGTAACTGACAGATGGTTCAGGATGTGCAAGAGGTAGAAAAATTGTGATGAAAGGGATTTCAGTAGATGGGAAGGACTAAACAGCAAACAACGACTGTTGTGTGGAAGGAGAGGCATTGCTTTCCAACATGCATCAGTGCACACAGAGGATCTCCCCAGAGTCTGAGGCAAGATTCTGACGTGAACTTCCTACAGAAACTTGGACCTCCCAGTGACTGTCTACACACTGGATGTGTAACAACTTCACTTGCATATTGCCGTATCCCACTGGGACAGTGCAATCTACATCCCATCCTCTGAGGCTTCTTTACAACTCCTACATTTCAGAAGTAGAAGTTTCTTTCCTTCTAATGTTCTCTCTTGGTTTTTCGAAATCAAGAACCAAGTAGCCAGAGATACTCTATGAAACAGGACTCTCAGCCTTCTTACTCAGGAGGTTATGATCAGGAGGATCACAGCTCAAGGCCAACCCAGGCAAAAGCCAAGTATATTAGCCTGGGCATAAACCAAGCACAATGGTAAGAGGGTGTGGCTCAGGTAGTAGAATGCCTGCCTAGTGAGCAGGTGGTTCTGACGTCAAACCTCAGTACCTTCTTCCCCCAGAAAAGAGTTGTTCCGTCATATCTAAAGGCATTGCTATAGCCTCTAGCACAGAGCGACCACTCTAATTGAGCTGCTGAAGTATAGCATAGAGAATTCTGGAATGCAAATTGGCCCTTTGCATGTTGGGATCCTGACTTGCATGAAGATTAATTTGCAGATAAACAGGTGAGAGAGTGAAACTCAAAGACAAGCTTCCATTGTATCTGTGCTGCCAGGGCATCTCTGTTGTGAGGCACTCAGAGAACACTCAGTACTGAAGAGAGCAAACACACATGGACTTCTACTCACTACAGCTAGTGGTTCTCAAACGAGGGTTCCCCAGAACAGTTACTGCTGTTGCAGCAGCAGCAGAACCAATGCGAAACCCTTGGACCTAATTAATTGGAAGTTACTATGGTTCTCTAGGGCCCAGCTATCTGTTTCAGAAACCCTCCAGATGATTCACAGGCATATTGATGCTGAGTAGCTTCAGTTTAGGAACTAGAAACTTGGTATGCTAATGATTTACTGCATGTATAAAGGATATCTTTAAGGATGGTTCCAATGACCATTTTCTGAAGGTTTCCCTATGCAAGGTATAGACCAACTCCTTTAAAAATATTATATCATAGCCAAACAGTACTTTGTGCTTTTCGGTTATTAGTCCCTGCTAGGCACTTGCTGTGGTTTCCTTGAAGGATTCATGTACTGAAGGCTTGCTCCACAGCAAGGTGGTATTAACAGATGGGAGAGAGAAGGTGGTCAGGTTTTCTAGGACACCATCCTCAGAAGGAGGCAATCTGGTGTCCTTGAATTCAGTTGGCTCCTGTGAGATGAGTGGTTTTGAAAAAGAAAGATGACCCCTCACTGGCCTCTGGCTTCCTTTCTCAGCACATGATCATCTCTCCTATGGATAGCACTCCTATCATGATGCCACCTGCTATGATGAGACTTAGACAAGGGGCCCTCACCAGAGGGTAAACAGACAAAGCCACTTCATCTGGGACATTTAACTTCCAAACGTGAGATGTACATTGACCACTCTTCTCTGTGACATGTTAAGTGTCAAGTATTTCAATATAGCATCAACAAATGAAGCTTTAAAATAAATTGACACCAAGAGGGGTGGTTCCATTCATGGCTGTATCCATACCCAAAATTATAAAAGCAGCTTTGGACCTGGATAATAGGAAGAGACTGGAAGAATTTTGAGAAGCTGGTTAGAAAAACCCTGGAGTTCTGTCAGCAGTGTGTTACAGGTGGTTCAGAGTTGGCCTCTGAAGGAGATTTGGGAATTGGAACCTGGGGAGAATACATCCTTGTGCTGCAGTAGGAAAACCATGGCTGTCCTATTACAACTCCCTGAATTTGCATGGAAGGCAATTTTAAAAGTAATTGTACAGAGGATAGTGCATGCTCTGTGAACAAAATCCTCCTCAGCAACATTCAAAGCTTCATCCCCATGTACATGCCTGAAAGGGAAGAACACTCTTAGCAGGATGTGGTGGTGCATGACTGTAGTCTTCATACCTACTGAAGCAGGAGGATTACAAGTTAAAGGCCAGCCTGTGTGACATAGCAAGATTCCATCCTCCCAACAAATAAACCACTTAAAATGTGCATGTGGAAAAGAAGAACCCATGGGCACACACACACTGTTAACTAAGACTCAAATTGTATTTCAAGAGAATCTTCTGTAGTGTGTGTGCTTGTGACTCATGCATGTAATCCTAGCTAGTCAGGAGACTAAGATGTAGGTGATTGTTGTCTGAAGCCAGCACCATCAGAAATGTCTGCAAGCCTCCCTATCTTCAAAAAGAACCTGCAAAAAGCTGGGCTGAGGGCTGGCAAGTTGGATCAGTAGTAGAGTACTTGCCTTGCATGCCTGAGGCACTGGGTTCAATTCCTCAGCACCACATGAGCAAAAGAAAAAAGCCAGAAATGGCCTGTGGCTAAAGTGGTAGAGTGCTAGCCTTGAGCTGAAGAGCTGAGGGATGGCACTCAGGCCCAGAGTTCAGGCCTCACAACTGGACCCAAAAAATAAGCTGGGCTGAGACATGGCTCAAGAGATAAGGCCCCATCCTAACAAGTATAATGCATTGAATTTAAATCCTCGTACAAGCAAAAAATATCATTCATATATGGGTAGTCTAAGTCATTCATATATGGGGAGACTAGTCAGGAGACTAAGATGTAGGTGATTTTTGTTTGAAGCCAGCACCATCGGAAAAGTCTGCAAGCCTCCTTGTCTTCAAAAAGAACCTGCTTAAAAGCTGGCCTGAGACATGGCTCAGGGGATAGGGCACCAGCCTAACAAGTGTAAAGCATTGAGTTTAAACCCTGGTACAAGCAAAAATATGATTCACATACGCAGTCCAGCAAATATCCTAGTAGGGGTGTTTTATGAGACTTTTCATCTTGATGGGCATTCAGTTGTATATGTGAAAGATTTTCTCTTTTTCTTGTCAGTCAGGCAAGTGTCCTCGGTATAAACTTAAGGCAATAAAATACTATGTAATCTAAGAAAGCTGAAGTCTCATACAGTAGATCACACTGGTAGTGTTTCCATTTTTAGATCATAGCATTGGTAAAATATTTCACAAATTTTTAAGAAAAATTTAAACTACATAAAAGCTTCCAACTACTAAAATCCAACTGGTAGCGAACATTGAGCTCAACATGCACTTTTCATTAAAAGGCCTCCTGTGGAGTATCCTGTTTTGAACTTCCAGAAAAACTGTTACAAATAAGGAAAGAAAAAGGCAATACAGGAGTGTGGCTGAAGTACACTGTATACAGTATGAGAGGTTAAGATGAAATCCCTTCAAAAATTTACAAGAACATGAAAAGCAGGGTTGGGAGAGATGGAAGATAATGAAGAAAGTGGTGAGGTTGCTGAAGATGCACTCCCCAAATATCATGTTAAATTGGAATACCTTGGAATAACAAACTAGGGATAATATAAATTAAAATAAACAAGATACAAAAGATAACATGGAGAAACAGGGGAAAAAAGAGGAATAGAGGGGACAAATATGCTCCAAGCCTATCTATCTAAATGCACACAAAGCAACAACAGTAAACCTCTCTCAGTGTACAATTAACATGCACTAATAAAACTGTGGTGGAAAATCTGTCTCTAAATCAGGATATCCTTTATTCAAAATCCTGTGAATTCACTAGAGTTCTTGCGTTGCATGCATGAGGCCCTGGGTTTGATTCTTCAGTATCACATGAGCAGAAAAACCCGGAAGTAGAGCTGTGGTTCAAGGGGTAGAGTGCTAGCCTTGAGCTGAAGAGCTGAGGGACAGTGCCCAGGCCCACAGTTCAGGTCCAGTGACCTGAAATATAAAAAGAAAATTACGTTACTTGATTACGGGTTGGGATAAAAAATAAGGCAAGGCTTGTGATTTCAAACTTTTCCACTGAGAGGGGGCATAAAATTTTAACTTCTACCAACTCTACCTGTCCTTTTCTATTATTGGCTTTTCAGTCATCTGTTCAGGTGTCTATTAGGCTAGGCAATAGCATCAGCATCTTGGAACAAGGCTTCCCTCTGCTGCCAGGCAGGCTCGCGCAGCATTCATATCAGGAGACAATCCTGTCCCAGCTACATTGAACAACCCACCATACCCCACTTTCTGAAAGGACCCATAACTTCTGCATAGTCTGTTAAGATTGGACCATTCTGTGAAATAAAATACAGAGAAACAGTTAGAGCAGCAGTTTCTCAGATACTTACCAGGAACCCTTCTTTATACACAGACTTGAAGGAAACTTTGAGAGACCTCTGCCACAAAGCACTGAGTCCTGTGGTTGTACTTGTCTGGGTCTCCCATCTCCCTTGGGCAGTACTGTCAGACCCTGTCATTAATCAGAGGACCATGTAGGTAACTTCGAAAACAGTATAACACATCTAGGGCATTTTACAAGTGTACATTCTCGTCTCCATACACACAGATACTTCCACTCCTGAGCAAAGTGTAGTCTGCTATGGGTTCTACCAAGCCAGAATATTGAGGATACAGTGGGTGGGTATATGTGCAGTCAAGGCAGAGGCCTATGAACTGCAGGAGGGAATATATGGATCCACATCAGAAGCACTGGCCTCTACCGGTGCAGTGGATGGATTCTAGGGAGGTGCCTCGGATCACTGAATGATGTCCCCAGACTAAACCTGCAGTTTTCTTAAGAAGTCTCCTGTCTGCTAGATGTTCTGGGACAGTATCGCACAGCCCTATTCAACATCAGGGCAGTGACCACACCATTTCAAAACCAGAAGTCATGTTATCCTAAACCCAAAAGTTTCCCTATTCTATAGACTCTTACTAAATTCTCAGAGTCCAAAGTGAAGTTGTTTAAACGGTCACAAAATATCCAAAATTCCATTTTTTTTAAATTCAGAGGATTATTTCCTTTCTACTGAATTTGTAGGATATTCCATTTAGTGTTTCTTTACAATTCTTTTGAGTTTGGGAAAAACATGAATAAAGTAGGTGAATCTCAAAATTGGTATTATTATGACTTAACTTTAAGATGGGCAAAGATTATTAGCAGTAAGTACTTTGGGTGTGTTTTCCCAATGTTTTCTCCTGGAAGGTACATAAAACATTTTAAAGGGACTTAAACAATATTAAGAGACTTAAAACAATTTAACTACAAAAGGCAGACATTTCCTGTGGGTTGGAGTTACTACAGACCATGCAGCTGGCATGCAGCAGTGAAATGAGAATTCCTACTCAGAGACTCTATGTGAAGTAAGCCACTCCATTGTCTCTCAACAAGTGTGGGTCATTCATTATATCAGAGGATCTTCAAAGAATGTTACTGTAGTCATTGTTTTCATAACCAGGTGTTTTCTTACACCACGTTGCCCTCCTTCCTGTAATTACTTAAAATCAAATTTTAGCAGAGTAAAGGACACAAGGATTCCTCCAGGAAAGAAAGATCCTCTGATGGAGATTCTGATTGAATGATACTTTTTGTACTTTTTCTTAATTGAAAAATAGCTGCCACTCCACTTGAAGAGAATTTCATGTAGGGAGTGTAGGAGAGAGAAATGTAAATTGCTACATAGAAAATTCCAGAATCAGCAGTACAAACAAATCAGAAAACACAGCCTAGAAACTGCGAGAAAGCTGGGATCCAGGCGGGCTGTTTGTCCTTTAAGCAAGCCTCAGAAGGTGACAGGAGTAGGTGCTTCCCTGAACCTGTCTGTTCTCTGTGCCTGAGGATGCTGTGCCTGTCTGAGCAGCCCTGCACCTCTCTGGTCTGCCTGCTGGGTGGTGTGGCAACTCTATACTTCTATGATGCTAATGCAGGACCAAGCCACCTGGGCCAGGGCCAATGATTGCTTTTTAAACATTGTTCTGGTAAGATTTATCAACAACCAAACACTCGTTTTCTTAGTGACTATAAAAGAGCAGCCTAGGTTTGGAATTCCACAATCAAAAAATGTTTTCTACCTGGTAGAGTGATAAGGCAAATTTCCTATAAACCACCTCTTGTTAGCTTCATTATCAGAAGCAGGCCAGAGATTCTGTTCATCAAAAGTATTAGGAAAGCAATGGCCTTTTCTAGGTTTCCTGTGTAAGTTTTAAATGATATGTTGCACTCACCAGTGTTTCAGGTCATTCCGGGGTTCCAGGGCTGTGTAGAAAGAAGTACAAGCATACTTAGGTAGTCTCCTGCTACAGCTCCATGTCCATATTTGGGGTCTTCTCACACTGGGTTTCAGTCCTTCAGTCCTCTGCGTGGTAATGCCTCCTGGCTCCTCTGTTTTCTTCTGTGGTTTAGGAGAGGTTATGCGCCAAAGAAGATGAGCCATAACCACACCCCACTTGCCAGCACACTACATTGTACATGCTGAGTCAAGCGAGCCTGCGGCTCTTGGTGGTGGCTGCTGCAGTGCCGATATTGGCCTGGTGTTGTCCACGAAGATGTGCATACCAGACCACAAATCCCTCACCACTTGCCAGGCTAGGAAACTGGCAAGGAGAACTCATAAATAGCTGTGATCGTAGAATGACGCTCCACAGTTCAGTATACTTCACTCTAAGGAGCTCAGTTATGAGATGAGTGATGCCTGTGCATGAGTCTTGCACAGCACAATGATATCAAGCATTGACTTTAGTAAATAGGAAATTAGTTGAAAATGAAAGGTTAGGACAGAATTAACAACTGTGGCTTTAAGAAAACACTGACATAGAACAAAATAGTGTTAGGGTTTTATGTTGCCTATTTCTGCTTGGAAACTTGAGACTAATAGTCACTAAATGAACAGAAACCTATGAATTGCTAGGAACTGGTGGATCATGCCTGTAATCTTAGCAACTCAGAAGGCTAAGATTTGAGGATCACAGATTGAAGCCAGCTGTACAGGAAAGTACATGAGAGCTTATGTCA
>NW_012267380.1:3463627-3465685 GCF_000151885.1 Dipodomys ordii
TCTGAGACATAAAAAAGCCTCTGCCACAGTATGTCAGTAGGAATGATCTTTGTTGAATCCATATCTAAAAGAGTAAAAGATCTCAGGGAAATGGCAGAGGGTGAAGAGATCCTGCCCATTATCTTGCCAGTCCACAGGAATTCCAATAATTTGTATCTTAGGAGTTTAGAACTTCTGAAGACCACTCAAACACCATTCCCGTCCTGAAAGAACAGGAATAGTCAAGCAGTACAAGTGAGAGTCCAGCTTTTGATCATATCATACAGGATGTGATGCTAACACATTCCGTGAAGACTGTATGTCAACAAGGGGCTGCTTGCAGCATACATGCTGCCTTCCACCCACTTCCTATGAGTTAAGCTCTGCAGAGCCAAGAAGAGGATTCATGAAGAAGCAAGAGGATGCCAAGACATCCAGCTTCCAGGACTCATGGTAGAACAAGATGGTTAATGGGCCTGATGAAAGAGATTATCAGAGACCCAAAGCTAGAATCCAGAAGGAAAAGCTTACAGGAATGAGGCCCTCACAAGGCCAGGAGCTGAATCCTCCTGCCCAGTTCTGGAAGATAAGTACCACAAGGAAGATCTCTTCCTTATCTGTACTGGAGAAAGGACAGCATCCTCCAGAAAGTCATTCAGGAACCAGATAAACTATTTTTTGTCAATTTTTCCTACAAAAGACAAAAATCAGGTAAAGTCATTGAAAAATTCAAAGATCCAGTCAGCCAGTACCCAGAAGCAAGACTTAATTTAACCACAAGCAGAATTTTCAAGGACAGTGGAGTTCTAGAAGAGCAGATATGCCTGAGCACTGTTGGATGAATCATAGGGAAGAAAATGGGATTTTAATATGAGTCTTATGTCTCCAAGAAAACATTGCAGAAAGCAGTATTTTAACCTCCCCTCTCTCAACATTCCCACTATCATACGGCTCACATTTCTCATTACCCCATGGAATCTTTCTACCTAGAAGGAAGCCAAGTAAAGAACAGCAGGGTCTCTTTTGCCAACCAGCCCCACTGGCCATAGCCTTCCTGTTAATGACACAAGTGTCTCAAACAATAACTACCCTGGGACAGATATGCCTTCAAAAAGCCTGTGTATCTCCTCTGCCATGCCTGCCAGCATAGGGAAACATGTCTCAGGCCATTATACACACTTCCCATTACACGGTCCTCTTATTCTTTTAGTGGTCAATCATACATACCGTGCTTCTTACATAGTTCCTTGCAAGGTGCATTTTCTAAGGAGAAACTCCTGTCCATGAACAGCAAATCTCTTTTTGTATAAGAACATTCTCAGTGAACTGATGAAGTGTCCCTACTCAATTGTGTCTTGCTTCTTAATACATACTTTTCCCTCATGAGACATTTTGTGTTTTCTTTGTGACACCACTCAGAGTAAGGCTGGTCACGATTTGGTCTTCCAAAATGCAGCTTCTTTCTTGAGAAGGAAGGGACACCTGAGCTAACGCCACTGAAGACTCACCCCAGCCTACATATCTCATCTCACCTTAGGAGCCTCCATTCAGTCACTACAATATGAACTTCAGAAAGCCTTTATGATTTGTCAGGGTGAGAAAACATAGCAAGAGAGTTTACTCAGATGTTAACCTGTTAGAACCTGTTCTTTGGCACAATTTTGTATAACTTGCTGGCTACACAATATGCACAGAAATGTTGACCTAGTCTAAGTATGTTTATCCTCAATCTGCCATTAATACTTCTTTGAGGATTGTCACAGAAGCTGTCTCAGCCACTGGATGCTAAAGCTCTGTAGGGAAGGCAATGCCACCATTCATGTTTAGTGATTTTCTTGCCTGTGTTTTTCTTCCTTGGGCTACTAGAATTTGGGTGATGACATGAGCATGGACAAGTAGATAAGGAGTCATATTTTGTGAGTGCAGTGAGCACCGACGCTAGGTCATGGAGGAGCATCTGGCAGGTGGAGTGCATTTCACTCCATCTGAATAACAGGTCAAGAGGCTATGGGCCAGTCTAGCAGGAAAGGGGGGCAGCTGGCATGACAGGCCAGGAACCAGCCAGCAGGGTCTCAGAGC
>NW_012267380.1:3465735-3468126 GCF_000151885.1 Dipodomys ordii
CTTTCATTTCCTTCTGAAGAATAGGACTCAGGAGAGGGCCAAATAATGCATCTTGTTGGCCTATCTCTAACCTGTTTTAAACTACAACAAGAAGTAGCCATTGTAAACAATACACCTGATGTACTGAAGAACGTGAACTTCGAGGGCAAGGGCTTGGCTGGTCCTGAGCGCTGCCCAGAGCACTACCTCTTTCACGGGTTCCCCCCCTAATTGGTAAGAGAGTGAATGGGCTGGGAAGGTGGCTCAGTGGTAGAGCGCTTGCCTTGCATGCTCGAGACCTTGGGTTCGATTCTTCAGCACCACATAAGTAAAAAGAAAAAAGGCAGAAGTGGTGCTATGGCTCATGTGGTAGAGCGCTAGCCTTGAGCTCAAGAGATGAGGGACAGCGCCCAAGCCCAGAGTTCAGGCCCCACGACCGGACCCCTCCCCCCAAAAAAAAGAGTGTGAATGAGGGTGGGTTCACACTAGGCATGAATGACATTGGTCTTGGGCATTTTAAGTATTCCTCTCTATAATCTGAGTGTTGTTTTGTAAGTCTAGATTAGTGAGTTACCCATGCCTGCAGGGTTTAAGTGTTCTGGAAGCTCTCACTTCTGTTGCTCTCAGCCCTGTGCTGTTATGGTAAATCCCTTCTGTTCCCTCCATCAACTTAAGCCTTTCAGGGTGCCTGGATGTGAAATGGAGATCCAAGTTCTCTGGCATGAGGACTGGCCTTCCTTGAGACTTTCCTCTGGCCAACGATAAACATTTACCTCCCTGTGTCAGGGCTGTCATGAATCTTGGAAGTCTAGGTATAACCAGACAACACGCTAAAAAACAACATCAACACAAGGTGGCTGCTGGCTGGTCTGGCAACCTGCTGACTGCCAGGCTGTCCTTGTGGTGGGAGTCTTGCCTCATGACGCGACTTCAGTCCTGGCTCTATTAACAGGATGCCCAGGCAGACAGTCCAACAGCCAGGGAAAGCCCCAGCTTGTCTCAGAGGGCCGGTTACCTCCTTCCCACGCTGCAGCGCAGCTGGCTAACCGAGCCCAAGGAGAGCCTGCACTGCTGTAAGGCATGCCAAGGATCTCCTAAGGTCTGCCTTGTGAGGATCCATTTCCTAACCTCAGAAACCTATTACTCTGTTCTTCCTATAAACCAGGGTCAAAATGAGCAGGCATCGACAAGGATATCTTGCTCATAGTGTAATAGAAATTAAGGGAAACCAGACCCAAGTTAGGTATACAATCTAGGACTTATGTGAATAAAATTGTATAAAAAGTTGGATAGCAGGAATGTCTATGTAATTACCGAGGGAGCTTTCAAGTGAGGGACTGTGGATGACTTAGAGTATCTGAGCTTTCATTATTTACTAAAAGAAATGCATGTCGGTGAGCATTAGAGAGAATTTAACTAAAAAACAAGAGGCATGTTTATATAGACTCACCTCTAAAATAAAAGTATTGAGAAACTGCCTGAAGTCACAAGGGAATTTCCACCTTAGTTCCCCCATATTTCAAGTAGATACAATAATGCCAGTTACGAGGCTAGGGGTTTCGCCAATCAGAAGGGTGCCTGCCCGGTGTGTGCAAGACCCTGGGTTCGGTCCTTAGCTCTGGAAAAAAAATAATAATGCCAGTTACAAGTCTACAATGAGGATACATTAGGTAGCTATGTAATATACTTTCATTTTCTTAAAAGAATATGCTAACTGCTACACTTGCCTTGGAGATATCTCTTTTCATTACCTTTCCATCAATCATGGGGAAGGAGAATTATAAATCTTTACTGACATCTTACCTGCTCTTCTGTAAGTTAACCAAATGGGATGGCAAAAAAGGGTAATTTTAAAAATGAAGAGTCTTAGAACTAATCTCCACCTGACATGCACTTCCAATTCTAGTTGATACTGAAAGAAGTGCTTATTATAGACAGACTTGATTCCCTGCCTTTCATCCTCTCTCCCACTCCTAACAGAAACCCTCTATTCCTCCAGCATCGCTTTCTATTCCTGAATTTAAACACGTGAGAAAACCCTCAGAACATGATTCTTGCAGAATGGCCTTTGGGACAAGAAAAGTGATGGACAACTGCAGAAATTACATCTGAGGTTTAGTCCTGTGGCAAAGGGGATACCAATTGCTTGCAAATTATCCACAAGTCCCTAATGAGGAGAAAATTGAAGAGGTTTCAGTGTTTATTCAACAAACATTACTCTGATGTATCATATAAACACCCTGGAGAAATTGTCCCTGTGAAAATACAACTTTCATTCCTTATACATATCAAATGTGATGTGTAAATGTGTAAATGCCAATTATTAGCATTATTATTATTATCAGCCTTGATCAGATAGTTCAAAAGAGGAATATATGCTCTGATCAATGGATTTATCATCCAAAGGAAACT
>NW_012267380.1:3469062-3470802 GCF_000151885.1 Dipodomys ordii
GGATTCAAAGCCAGACCAGGCAGGAAAGTCTTTGAAACTCTTATCTCCAATAAACCACTAGAAAACCAGAAATGGTGATGTAGCTGAAGTGGTAGCATGCTACCCTTGATCTGAAGAGCTGAGGGATAGCATGCAGGCCCAGAGTTCAAACCCCATGATCGACCAAAAAAAAAAAAAAAAGAATGCTTCAAACATCTGCCTTCATGAGGGGAATGTATATTGCAAAATCTTCCTTATGAATAGTCTATGATCAGCTGCATTGAAAATGAAGGCAGATGCATTTATGATGAATTCATTTAATTTATACATTTTTAAAAATGTGGTCCTGAATTCAGTCATGTACAGCAAGGTGTAATGTCAGCAAGCTGGCAAGCTGACCCTCTCAGGTAGGGATGGCAGCCTGTCTTTGTGTAAGGTCGCATCATAGAACCAGAGCCTGTGGACAGGGAATAGTCTGTGGTCTGGTTTGTGTGAGGTGTGGAGTAGTGAGGTACATGAAGGCAAGGCATGTCATTATGGTGGGGCAACAATTTATGGCTACAGCTGCAGGATAGGGATAACATGTGACGCTGGAAAGTGAAGTGAAAGCAGCAACCAGGGCAGACAAACCAATTGTGCTTAGGCCTGGCCTGATCAACCGGTTTTGGGGCAGGGCCTGAGGAACTGAGATGGAGGATACCAAGACAGAATCGGGAGGGCAGGCTAACAGAAGTACTATCCAGGCATTGCTCATGATTTTTAAATGACCCACACACTATTGCATAAACATGCACATACACACAACTGCTCTGCCCTTTTCTGGATTCTGAATTTTTTCTTCCAATATTCTACAGATAGACACTACTGATTCATTGAACACACTTTTCTTATTCAGTTTGAATTAGTTCCTCTTGCTGTAGTATGTTGAACTTGTATCTTCCTTTTGGAAAAGCAGGGATTAACCCAGGATGGTTTGTCTCTGGGTAAAGAACAGGTATTTAACTGCTGAAGTGATGTGGATATAAACTGGACACAGGTGAGACAAGAGTCACAAAGTCGTCTCAATAGAAATAAGTGTTGTGTGTAGAGATCCCTGTGTTATAGCCATACAATGGTAATACTTGATTTGAAACAGAAAATCTGCTCGTATTTCTTTTTTTTTCAAACCAGAGAGTTGTTTTTATTTTCCAAAGAGGTCGTTGCCTGGTTGTCCAATTATGCTCAGCACATCATTGTGATTCACTGCAAAAGAGGAAAAGGTAACAGTGCTCTGCTTTGTGTTACCTTTTGCTAATGATAATTGAAAATATACATTATAGGGCTAGCAGAAGAAGCATACTGCTATTCATCAAATAGGGAATTCCAATAGATTATAGTTGCTAACATTTTTGTTGTGAAAATACCATACAGAGGGGTTACAATTACATGAACAAGTGAGTACATTTCTTATCAAGCATTATTGCCTCCTCATTTGTTTTCCTTTACCATACCTTCCCATCTCCCCTCCAACCTTTAGGCCCCCCATCAGTGCCAAAGTTGTAAAGTTCATTTTTCAACATAACGTCTTGTACATCTCATTGGTGCAATGGGTCCACCTGTATCCCTACTTAAACAATTGTTTTTTTTCCTTCCCCTCCCCAAATTATACCAACATCAAATACAGTGAAAACAGGGGTTATACTGTGGTGGAGGGACATACAAAGCCACAAAGAAATTACCTTGTCACTAAGCCTTTCTCTCCCCAGTCCACAGATACCTGCA
>NW_012267380.1:3471664-3471975 GCF_000151885.1 Dipodomys ordii
GGGAAACACAGCAGTTTCTTGATTCTCAGGAGGTATTTTTCCCCAAAGTCGTGTGGTCCTTCCCTTTCTGAACAGTGTGTCCCTGGTGGCTCCTGTCAAGATGTCTGGACACCCATTAGACTTATCCTCTATTTTGTTCAACAGATTCTCTAAACACATGCCATAAAAGCTCAGATTAAAGTTTCTGTACAGTTCTTTCACCCAGCCATGATGCCCCATTCGGTCCAATCTCAATACTTCATGCCAACTTTGCCCCAGCCCCTCCTCCTTGTTGGCTGAGTCTGAGGCCCTTGCCCATGTGTAGCATTCCT
>NW_012267380.1:3472472-3472793 GCF_000151885.1 Dipodomys ordii
GTGAACATACTGTACAGAGGGGTTACAATTACATGGGCAGGATAATGCATACATTTCTTACCAAGCATTGCAGCCTCCTCCTTTGTTTACCCTTCTCATTCCTTCCCAGCCTCCCCCCTCCCCCCCAATCCCAATCCTTCTCCTCCCCCCCCACCGCACTGATGTTGTAAAGCTTGTTTTGGACATGACAACTTGTACTTCTCATTCCTATGGTTAGCCTTATGTATCCAACCAATGATATTCTTGCTATGTATGATTTAACCAATCCTGTATTCTCTAAGTTGGAAAGCCCCTACCCTTACTGAAAATGATTATGCCCAT
>NW_012267380.1:3472843-3473180 GCF_000151885.1 Dipodomys ordii
AGGATAATGCATACATTTCTTACCAAGCATTGCAGCCTCCTCCTTTGTTTACCCTTCACATCCCTTCCCAGCCTCCCCCCGCCCCCCCAATCCCAATCCATCTCCTCCCTCCCCCCCCACCGCACTGACGTTGTAAAGCTCGTTTTGGACATGACAACTGTACTTCTCATTCCTATGGTTAGCCTTATGTATTCCAACCAATGATATCCTTGCTATGTATGATTTAACCAATCCTGTATTCTCTAAGTTGGAAAGCCCCTACCCTTACTGAAAATGATTATGCCCATAACTAATGAGCCTAACCCAAAACTTGCCCATGAAATACTGACCAATTATG
>NW_012267380.1:3474065-3475402 GCF_000151885.1 Dipodomys ordii
TCCAACCAATGATATTCTTGCTATGTATGATTTAACCAATCCTGTATTCTCTAAGTTGGAAAGCCCCTACCCTTACTGAAAATGATTATGCCCATAACCAATGAGCCTAACCCGAAACTTGCCCATGAAATAGTGACCAATTATGTAGAAACCCATGAAACTTAATCCAATCATGTAACTGTTAGGATGGAACCCCCTCTTCTTGCTAGAAACCCTATAAAAATCCTGTGTTTATTGCAGCATTATTTACCATAGCTAAGATATGGAACCAACCCAGATGTTTGTTCTTCCCCAGTGATTTAACCCTGTTTTCAATGTATTTGATGCCAATGCCCTCCATCTTGTATATACATTTTTGCAATTTTCAGAGGGAAATAACAAAATGCTGAAACAAGGATACAGATTGACCCAGTGTGACAATGAGATGTACAAGACACTATGTTGAAAACGAACTTTACAACTTGGAGGGGGAAGGGAGGAGTTAGAAAGTTAAGGAGGGAAGGGATGGTAGGAGAGAAACAAAGAATGGGGTAACAGTGCTCGATAAGAAATGTACTACTCATTACCTTATTCATGCACCTGCACCCTTCTGTACAGTATCCTTACTATAAAAATATATTTTAAAAAGTCTAGGGTCTGCACCTATGAGAAAATGTAATATTTATGTTTCTGGTTCTAGTTTGTTTCACATAATTTCATAATCTCCAGTTCTATCCACTTTTCTATTAATATTTTCATTCTTCTTCATGGCTGCATAATATTACATAAATACACATCCATCTCCTTTTTTCACTCGTGGGACCTGAACTTTTGGCCTGGGTGCTGTCCCTCAGTATTTCAGATCAAAGCTAGCGCTCTACCACTTGAGCCACTTCACCACTTCTGTTTTTTTCTGTTCATGTGGTGCTGAGGAATTGAACCCAGGGATTCATGTATGTGAGGCAAGCACTCTACCACTGAGACACTTTCCCAGCAACACATCTATCCATTTTTATCCCATTCTCTTTATTCATTCTTCTATTGATGGCTGATCATAACTATCAGGGTGATTTTATGACTTAGTGTCAATAGTGCTATAGTAGAATACAGTATTTAAGAATCTCATAATAGGCAAACTTTGATTCTGTTATATAACGACATGATATAGCAAGATAATATGGTATTTCTAGTTTGCATTTTGGGGAACCTCCATACTGTTTTCCCATAGTATTTGAACAAATTTATATGCTAGCACCAGTGTGTAAGTGTGCTCTTCCACAATTCCCCTATATTCTCACCAGCATTTGTTGTTTTTTCCTGATTCTGGCTAGGGTGAGATGGAATCACAATTTCATTAA
>NW_012267380.1:3477482-3479733 GCF_000151885.1 Dipodomys ordii
CAAGGTAAAAGTGGAAAAAGATCACATCTAAAGAATTGACTAGAAAAGAAATTAAGATAAAAAGAGAGGCCTTATTTAAGAAAAAAACACATAAGCAGCTTGCAAAACAGGATAAGAGAATTTCTTCTGGGGGAAAAAAAAGATTGTTTTAATAAGTAATAGAGAAGCTGGCTCATATAGAGAAAGCTCCTAACTAGATTTCCCCTGACCAACTTATGTAAATGAAAGATGCCGCGGGTCATCCCTATTGGGTAGTGAATGATGTCCCTATGCCACACCATGATTGGTTAACATTTGTTCGTGAGGACGCTCAGTTTGCACGTCAAGTTAGGACTTCCGGGGACTGTTTAGTCTGGCGGTTGGGACAGGAATAGGCCTGGAGGATGGCTGGGAAGCTCCTGTGGTCCTTGAAGAGAACTGTGTGATACACTGTAGATGGCTGTTGTTGTTTCAGATGTGAAGACCAGGAGGCCTTGGGTCCTTCTTTGGATGTGTCTGGCCTGAGGCTCCTGAGGGCTCATGTGAATGTGCCCGCAAGTCCTGGGAGGTTCCAGGTGAGAACCTCTGCGAAACACCAGAGACCAAGGCCGATGATGCTGAAATCCAGCTTGGAGGGGGCATGATTTACTTGGTGTTTCACAGAGGCTTTTCTGCTTGGGCTGGCTTCAAACTCTGATCCTCAGAGCTCAGCCTCCTGAATTGGTAGGATAACAGGCAAGTACCAACAAATTGCTTTCTCATATATTGTTTATATTTTTGTTGTAATTTTATATTCTCCTTTCTATTTTCTGTATTGATAATATCTTTAAATATATCCAGCTTTTAATTTGCATGTTTATTAGCATCAATTAGTTGTTGATCATTACAAGGTACTTTCACATTTATATGTCCATATATGAATACAATATACTTTGTACAAATTCACACAGTCACCTTCCTGTTTCCCCTCTTCGCCTTCTCAAAAGTTTGAGTGAGATCATATTCCATTTTCAAACATATACATGAAGTATTTCAAGCATTTTCACTGTCTTTCATCCTCTCTGTGCAACTTTCCCATTACTGGGAATACCCATACCCTGCATCGAAGTACCTGCTTTACAATCCTGTCAGTTATTTCTAAAGTGCTATTTCTAAAGCGTGTGCTAAGTGTTCAAAGGAGTCTCACATTCGTGTTTCACAGCCTATATACTATAACCTGACAGACCATGTTCTACCTACATCCTAACATTCATCGGCTTTTGGTGAGTTGGATTTTTTCATGTTTATTTACAGATATAATGTATTTCACTTTTAATTAAGATGTAATACATTTCAGTATTATTTATCATCTAACAGTCTGTTTTTGCACAAACACAAATATTTTTGTGTGTACATATTATTCTTTATTAGTTTGAATTTTAGATCTAGCTAGAAATAGAGAGCCAAAAGTTGACCAAATATTCTGGATTTTCTAGGTTTATAATGACATCAACTAGAAAGGTTGGTGGTTGCATATTTTCCCTCAATTCTCTGCTCTAAAATTCTTAATGCTCCCTGTGTACTGACAAGGTTTTAAGGGCAATGTTTAACAGAAGCAATGATTCCTATTGAAGTCTTCTTCCTGATTATAAAGTAAATAGTTTTAATATTTTTACTTAAAAGTTGTGTATTAATTGCAGTTTTCATTAGTGAGGATGGACCAATCATTACCTTTCTTTTATTTTTCAGTCCAGTCCTGATTTAAAATAAAATAATATAATAGTAGAAAAAATGTAAGATAAATTTGCAACCTTCACCACTGCTTCCTTGTTTCATGACAACTGCCTATGCTTTCAGCTCTATAGATGTTCACCTATCTTCCAAAAACTTGGAGGAAAAGTCATATAGAAAGTGTAACTGAGCATCACTTTCCAAGCTTGAGGTCATTAAGAACAAAATGAAGTTTGGGTGAAGGTGTGAACTCATACAAATAACAAATGGTATAAATCAGGGTTTTAATTTTCCTTGAGAGCCTGTTATTACAGATTTACTACCATATCTTCATCAGATTGACGTTTCCTACAAGTTTGGTCATTTTTCTGTTAACTAAAAAGGTGAGAAAGAAGGAGGAAAAGAAAGGAGAGCATTAAAAATATTAAAATAATAAAAATATAGTAAGTAGTATAATATAGTAAAAATATTGTAAATAGTAAATAGTAAAAAATATTAAAACTATTTACTTTATAATCAGGAAGAAGACTTCAATAGGAATCATTGCTTCTGTTAAACATTG
>NW_012267380.1:3481146-3481447 GCF_000151885.1 Dipodomys ordii
GGGAGCCCATTCCCGCCCACTCCTTCAAATGATCCACAGCTGTCAAACTCTCCAGTCCAATTGCCTAAAAGATAAGGGCATCGGTCTCGGGAACATGGACAGGATCCCCCATCTCGGCACTGGTCTTACAGGCTGTATCGTTGTGAGGGCAATCAGAAGAATCATCACCACCCTTTGCATCTTGTGCTTCTTCTCCTTGGACCCTCCTAACGAGTCGTTCAGGTACCAAAACCAGATCCTGTTGGTACTGTGGAAAAACATGAACAGAACCTCGTGCCCATGTTAGCACGGGATCAGGCCC
>NW_012267380.1:3482284-3482653 GCF_000151885.1 Dipodomys ordii
TACAGGGAGAAAGCCAAGTGTCGCGACCGCCTCGACCCGCAAGGATGACGCGACAACAGGTTCTTCTTTCAGACGGTTTATTCAGGACCTTGTTTTCAGCTTCTTTTTTCCTACTTCTCTCCTGCCCGCTTCTTCCTGCTTCTTCCTGTTTCTCCTGCTTCTCCTTTCCATCCGCCCCCGCGCTCCAGTTATAAGCCTCCTGGATGGCCAATCCTGAAGCACCATGTGGCATATACTGATAGGGCTGCAAACTCGGAAGCAAACTAGGAGCCAGGTCATAGCCATATAAGGAGTTGTTTTTTACAGAGAGCACTCGTCACCGGGAAGACGGAAGGCAGGAGCCCGCGCCATCTTAGGTCGGAGCCGCAC
>NW_012267380.1:3488573-3488923 GCF_000151885.1 Dipodomys ordii
GGAACTTACCGGTGCACCACCCTGACCGCTGAAAGTTCTGAATCCTGTCGAGCCCCACGTTGGGCGCCACTTGTCGCGACCACCTCGACCCGCAAAGATGACGGGACAACAGTTTCTTCTTTCGGACGGGTTATTCAGGACCTTGTTTAGAGCTTCTTTTCTCCTACTTCTCTCCTGCCCGCTTCTTCCTGCTTCTCCTTCCCATCCGCCCCCGCGCTCCAGTTATAAGCCTCCTGGATGGCCAATCCTGAAGCACCATGTGGCATATACTGATAGGGCTGCAAACACGGAAGCAAACTAGGAGCCAGTCATAGCCATATAAGGAGTTGTTTTTTACAGAGAGCACTCGT
>NW_012267380.1:3489221-3489546 GCF_000151885.1 Dipodomys ordii
ATTATGGGATTTGTAGATATTTTTGTCAGTTGTAAGGCTAGAACTTTGGGCTTGGGCACTGTCCCTCAGCTCTTCAGCTCAATGCAAGTGCTGTATCGCTTGAGCTACAGCACTACTCCTGGTTTTTTGGTGGTTTATTGGAGGTAAGAGACTTACATACTTTCCTGTGCAGGCTGGCTTAAAACCGAGATCCTCAGATCTCAGCCTCCTGAGTAGCTAGGATTCCGGGTGAGTCACTAGCGCCTGGCTGATTTGTAGATTTTTACTGTGTGACATCTCATTCTCTTAGCTTCTCATTTATGTTGTCATCATTGGGCTTCCAGAG
>NW_012267381.1:0-4017 GCF_000151885.1 Dipodomys ordii
CCACTCATCTGGTCAAATCACTACTAAATATCCCCATGCTACTGATCACATGTATGGTATATATGTGCACACCAGAGGGAAAGCAGGAGGACAACACAAAACTAGAGGGGATCAGGGAAAAACATACAACAGCAGGACCCATCAACTGCACTGGACAAAATGAATTAAGCAACTCAATGGCAGCGATGGGAGGGAGGATTCAAGTGGGAAAGAGGGAACAGCTGATGCTATGCAAAACAAAAGAAATGTACATACCACCCAATGTGGAAGAAATAACTGTACTGTAAAGCTCATAGAACTCATAAATGTTATAGATCACGATAGACGATTTGTCCTATGAAAGTTAGAATGTGTTTGTGACTTTAAGTTTCACTGTCCCACAATACTGTGAAATTTGGGAAATTATGTAACCACTTAATCACAATAAAATTTTTGAAAAAAAACATATAATTTCAGCTAGTTGGCAGGCAGAGATAGGAGAATCATAGTTCAAAGCTGGCAGAGCCAAAGACTTAGTGAGACTCTATTTCAAAGAACAATCTGAGCAAATTGAGTATCAGGGGCTCACAATTGTAATCAATCCTAGTTGCTTGTGAGACTGAGCTCCTTAGATCTCAGCCAATATTGATAGAAAAGAGATTCCATTTCCAATTAACCAGCAAAATGCTGGACAAGAAGGATGGCTGAAGTGGTAGTGCACCAGCCATGACCAAAAACAAACAAACAAACAAGCAAGAACATGAGGCACAGACACTAATGGCTCATGCCTGTAATCCCAACTATTCAGGAGGCTGAGATATGATTGTAGTTTACAGCCAGCCTTGGTAGGAAAGTCTCTGAGATTCTTATATCCACTTAGCCTCTAAAAAAACAGAAGTAGAGGTGTGTGTCCAATAGCTGAGTGCTATCCTTGAGCAAAAACGTTAAAGGACAGTGCTAGGTCCTGAGTTCAAGCCCTAGTACCAACACACATACAACCCAATACAAAAATGGACTGAGGTGTGGTTCAAGTGGAAGAGCTCTTGCTTAGAAAGTGTTTGAGTTTAATCCCAGAACTGCCAAAAAAAAAAAATCAGTCCAGGGGTGGCGGCACATGTCTACCTAGAAGGGTGAGGTAGAAGAACCATAAGTTCAAGACCATCTTGGGTGACTTAGAAAGATGTTATCTTAAACTAAAAGAGGGGGAAGAGTTCAATCAGGAATGGTCAGTTTTAATCACAATGTGAAAGTATTCATTTATAATGGGAGCTAGTCATGTCTTTGATCCAACTCCTTCCCAATATTTTTTGTGTCTGTGTGTGGGTCATGGGGCTTGAACTCTGGGCCTGGGTGCTGTCCCTGGCCTCTTCAGCTCAAGGCGAGCACTCTACCACTTGAGCCACAGTGCCACTTCCGGTTTTCTGGTGGTTAATTGGAGATAAGAGTTTCCTGGACTTTTCTGCCCAGGATGGCTTTGAACGGCTATCCTCAGATCTCAGTCTCCTGAGTATCCTTCCCAATATTAAATGCATACTTATCCTGGCATTGTGGAAGGAGGTCTTGGATTTTATTTTTATTTTTATTTTTGCTGGTCGTGGGGCCTGAACTCTGGGCCTGGGTGCTGTCCCTCAGCTTTCAGCTGAAGGCTAGTGCTCTACCACTTGTGCCACAGTGCCACTTCCAGCCTTTTCTACTTACGTAGAGCTGAGGAATCGAACCCAGGGCCTCATGCATACAAGGCAAGCACTCTACCACTAAGGCACCTTCCTAGCCCCAGGTCTTGGAGTTTTTGTTCTTTACTCTCTAATGGTATACAGTTCATCATCTTCCATCTTCTTGGATATCACAACCGTGGTCTGTTAGGGCAATCTGGTATCAGGATTCTCATTTTTATTTCTAGAACTTCTAAGTATTTATGGACTTGGGAGTTCTTTACTGTTTCCTCTCTATATAATTATATAAAGTTTCAAAAGTGTTCAAAGACACATCTACACTATACCTCCTTTGCCATCGTGACCTTTTCTTCAGTATCATGTTGAAAGCGGAACTACTTTCTTAGGCTCATGGTCTCTATCTATGGCCTGGATACAATTTCAGATACTTTTGAGGCATTTTTTGTTCCTTTTTTTTATTTAGTAGTGCTGAGATTTGAACTCAAGGATTATCCCCTTGCAAGGAAGGTACTCTACCACTTGAGCTCCTCTAGGCCAGAGGCATTATTTCTCAGCTGGAATTTGTTGTTGTTGTTTTTGTGGGGATTGAACTCAGGGCCTGGGTGCTGTCTCTGAGCTCTTTTGCTTAAGGCTAATGCTCTACCACTTTGAGCCACAGATCCACTTCCAGTTTTTGAGTGATTAATTGGAGATGAGTATCACAGACTTCACTGCCTGGTCTGGCTTTGAACCACAGTACGCATATCTCAGCCTCCTGAGAAGCTAGGATTACAGGTATGAGCCACCAGCACCCAGCTTCTTTCAGCTGGAATTTCTATCATTACCCCAGATGAAACCCAGAGGGAGGAATGAGGCATTGAGTACTTTTTGGTCAATCTATGCAACATTTAAATCCCATGCCCTCAGATCCATGAGCATCCCACCTCTACCAAGAAATTTACTTCACAAGAAAATAGGTTTTCTTCTTTTTATGTAAAATTTCTGTGCTCTTTGCAAGATAAAAATATAGAAAAGCACCGAAGATAACACACTAATAGTCTACTAAAACAACTGAAACTATAACTTTTTTTGGAGACTGTTCATTTATCTCTCTCAAAAGCTCATATAAGCATACAGTATTGCATGTTTTATTCAATATACACTATACATTAAAAAATTTTTTTGTGTGTAGTCATGGGGCCTGAATGCTGGGCCTGGGCGCTGTCCCTCAGCTCTTCAGCTCAAGGCTAGTGCTCTACCACTTGAGCCACAGCGCCAATTCTGGCTTTTTTCTTTTTTTCTTATGTGGTGCTGAGGAATAGAACCCAAGGCCTCATGCATGCAAGGCAAGTGCTCTACCACTGAGCTACCTTCCCAGCCCCAACATTTTTGTTTTTATAATCTCCCCTTCCCCTTGTCCCCTCTTTTCCTTTGCTCCTTCTCTTCAAGGTAAACAATATTGACAACCTGGCATATGCTCTTTCATGTCTTCACACAAAACTAGTCATATACACCTTTATAAAGACAATAAATGTGACTGTTCAACAAAAATTGAAATCTTGCATATGTAGTTATAAAACAATGATCAAATCCTTTATAAGGGGAAAACAAAGTTGATTCAAATAGTTACAACTCATTTTTAAATTGCTATAAAATTATCCAATCATTCCTACTTTTCAATTTGGGCATCACGTGGATTTAAACTCAGGGCCTTACAGTTTATGGCCAGTACATTTCCTCATTGTCACTAATTTTGTTTCCAGTTTGGGCTTCTTTTCTTCCATAAAAAGAAAATAACTCAACATATATCTGTATTTGTAGTCTTAAGCATTGATACTCCTTTTATTTCTATGGGTCAGAGTCCCAAGTGAGATTGCTGGTTCAATGGGTATTTTCTCTTTTCTTTTCCTTTCTCTCTCTTTCTTTCTTTCTTTGGCATGGGGCTTGAACTCAGGGCCCGGGCGCTGTCCCTGAGCTCTTCAGCTCAAGATGAGTGCTCTACAGCTTGAGCCACGACCAAAAAAAAAAAAAAGAATCTTCTGCCTTGGCTTCAAACCAAGATTTTTAAGATCTCAGCCTCCTGAGTAGCTAGGAAAAAGCCACTAGTGCCCAACTTTTCTTCTTTCTTGACATGAAGGAATTTCCTTCTTCCTTTGCACTTTTTTTTGTAAAATTTAGTAGGTGACACATAAAAAGCATATGTGACACATCTGTTGTCATACTACACAGTAATACAGTGAACATAGAATATTGCTACTTAGCTACTTATGTGCTTCTTACTTTCTTTTTTTTTTTTTTTTGTCGGTCATGGGGCTTGAACTCTGGGCCTGGGCGCTGTCCCTCAGCTCTTCAGCTCAAGGCGAGCGCTCTACCACTTGAGCTACAG
>NW_012267381.1:4067-10439 GCF_000151885.1 Dipodomys ordii
TGTTCTGAAATTCTTCTTTTCCTCTCTTTCTTTTTTTGTTATTTTCCACCTCTGGTTTTTCTCTGAGTGTTCGTCTTTTTGTTGTTGTCGGTCTCTTGGGGAGATTAAGCGTTGGAACTGGAACTCTCTTTTTGGTTGGAGAGAGCTGTGGCGTTTCCCTACTGCCCCGTTGCCATCTTGGTCCCCCTTGAGCCTTTTGTTTTTGAGGTCTTTTGTTGTCACAGGCATGCTTCCCAGGGGGTGCAGTTCCCTGTTTTTCTCCCCTCTGCTGAGGTGTATGCTCAGCTTTTGACTTCAGTTGGGAGGAGTTGGTTGTGTTGTTCAGGAGCCGGATCCCCAGGCCTGGTCCCAGCCCCCACCTGGGGCACACCAGTTGGGCCTGTGCTGCTGTGTATACCACCTAGGTTATGCAGCCTGGGGTACACAGTTCAAATTTCTTCTATTGTTTGTTGTCTTGACCCAGGGGCACTGTTCCTGGCTTGGGCGTTTAAGCTCCCTTCCTGGGGTGCTCTTGCTCTAGCCTGGCCTGCTGAGTGTGCTCCACGGGCTGGTGGAGCTCTCGAACAGTTCCCAGTTTTAGTGGGTCCTGTAGTCTGGGTGTTGGGGTAGGGAGTCTGGGTCAGGATCTGGGGATTCCCTCCAGCTCTGGTCTCCCTTGAGGGATACACTGTCCCCGGTGGGGTACTCACCCTGGAGCTAGTTGTTTCTGTGTGATGTAGGTTGTCAGTTGCTGTTGCAATCCGAGTTCAGTTGGGGTGGTTGTGGGCTGGGCTGGGCTGGGCGGTGGTGGCTCTGTGTGATTCTCTTCTATCTCTGCCTCTGTGGACGCTGTCGGGTCCACAGTGTCCACGCCGCCGGTGAAGGGTGGGGGCTGGGCCTCCGTACAGGTTCTGAGCACTGGAGTTTGCACTCTCCGGATCAGCACCAGTTCCTTTTAGGTCTTTCGCTTTGGTGTTCTGTGGGTGTTCTGTGTAGCTCTGGGGCTCCCGTTGTGGGGCTGAGTTCAGGGCTCGGGGGGTTTCTCTGTTTATCGCAATGGGCGGGTCTGACACCGGTACCTCAGGCAGCTTCTGGTGGGTTATCTCGGCAGTATGCCTTTTCGAGAAAGGAGTGAGCTGCTCCCCCGCTCCAAGGCCCATGCCTGTAATTGTAGCTACTCAGGAGGCCGAGTTTTGAGGATCATGGTTCAAAGCCAGCCAGGGCACGAAAGTCCATTGGTATCTTACCTCCAATAAAACACTAGAAAAATCAGAAGTGGCACTGTGGCTCAAGTGGTAGAGTATTCGCCTTGAGCTGAAGAGCACAGGTACAGTGCTCAAACCCAGAGTTCAAGCCCCACGACTGACCAAAAAAAAAAAGAAAGAAAGAGAGAAAGGAGTGAGATGGCCAACACGTCTCCATGCCAAGGCCTCTGGGAAATCTACCTGTCCAGCCTCCACAACCCCTCCTTTGACAACCACCAGGCCCTGCTCTTGGTGATGCATGAAATCCAGCTGCAGCTCAGAAAGTGAGGTGGCAGCTGGCTCTGCCTACTGCGAAGCCATTCTCTCCCCCTTCCCCAGGTGTTCAGGAGGTGGGGGTGTGGGGGAGACTTTTGGATGAGTGTGATAGGGAGGGCCAGCTTGGCCTAGGAGAAAGTCTGGAGGCTGTTTATTGCAGATACCAGGGCTTTCTGCATTCCCATTGGCCTAGCAGTTGTGTGTGGGGGAGAGGTGTGGGGGTGAGGCAGGTGGAGGGGTGGGGGTGGAGGAGCAGCTTGTCACATGCGGGTACAACAGGGAGCGTCCTGGTGGGGTGGGATCAGAACCCAGGTGGCTGCCCAGGTGCCCAGGGAGCTGCAGCTATGGCTGCAGGGGACTTGGCTCCACACGTGCCTGGAGCTCAGTGGGGAACTGTCCGACTCACCCGGGACAGTGTCCAGCGGAGCGCTAGGAGAGAAAAAGTGTGTGTGTGTGTGTGTGTGTGTGTGTGTGGTGATCCCGTTTTTCATCGTGTGAAAGGAAACAAAACAGACTTCCTCTAGAAGGCACCCGCAAAACACCGGGTCTTGGAGAATTCCAGTAGCATGTAGGAGGCCTGGGAAGACTGGAAAGACCAAAGTCCGGCTTGCTTTGGGGACCTCATCATGGAGATCCGAATTCATGTGATTTTCTCATGTGGTCACCAGAGGGCAGTGGATGACTGTCACCGCGGATTTGCCCACTTCAAAAGGTTCCAGAAAATGATTTAGCCAGAGGGTCACGCCTACAATCATAGCTACTCACGGTTTGAAGCCAGTTAGGGCAGGAAAAGTTTGTGAGACTCTTCAATTAACACCACACACACACACACACACACACACACACACACACACGAAACTAGAAGTGGAGCTGTGGCTCAAGTGGTAGAGCTCCTGCCTGAGTGGAAAGAGGGACAGCACTTAGATCTTGAATTCAAGCCCCAGTACATACACTGGGGGGAAAAAAGTACTTCATAACCTTTGAGAACTTTTTTCTTTGGCAATAATGGGGTTTGAACTCAGGGCTTCAAGCTTGCTAGACATGTGTTTTACCACTTGAGCCACTCAGACAGCTCTTCTTGCCTTAGCTATTCTTCAGGATCAGCCTAATGGTTTTTTTTGTTTGTTTGTTTTCAGGTGGATTTCTTGAGTACTTATAAATCTTTCCAATCTTGTTGCTTCTTTGTGATATGAATCTTTGGTCCCAGGTGGTTGGCTTCTCATGACAGTTACAGTATAAATGAAATGTCAAGGTATGAGACCGGTGATTGGAAGGAGGGCTTAGCAGAAGTCTGTCAGAACTGGGGATCTCATGATTAGTATGATCCTCTGGATCTCAGCTTCCTGAGGAGCTAGGATTACTTGGGTGAGTCACCTGTGTTGCAAAGCGGGGTGGGGGTTCATTTTGTCATGACCATATATACATAGATTGAACAGTGCATATGGGAAGCTGGGGATTCTAGCCTCAACACTGGAAAAAATGGGGAGTTTAGTATTTATGCTTCTCTTATTATGAAAAAAAATCTTTTTCTTTGGTGCTTGTATTGGGTTATGAACTGGGGGCTTGGGTGCTACCCCTGAGCTGCTTTTGCTCAAGTCTAGTGCTCTACCCCTTGAGCCACAGCTCCACTTCTGGCTTCTTGGTGGTTAATTGGGTTCACTTAGATGGTACCAGGCCAAAAAAAATTCCAAGTGTTTAATATAGCTCAGTTCATTTTTTGTAGACTGATTTGTCATTCATCCATTTCTACAGAGTTTTCCAGGCTTGAAAGCAACACCTGCCAGTACTGCATAATGACTCCTGCATATTTGAAAGTGACATTCTCGCTATTCTCACACAGAATTGATTAAAATGTGGACCTTGCCATTAATCAGCTGGGGGAAAACAGCTCTCTTTGACCCCGACGTGACTTGAACACGCAACCTTCTGATCTGGAGTCAGACGCGCTACCATTGCGCTACGAGGCCGTGAGAGTGGGGTGACTTTTGAACCTTTAACATTCTCATGTCCTGCATTTCTGCTGTTTCCTGCTCAACTCCCCTGAGTTTTTGTATACTTGGCATCAACGAGGGCACATGCAGTTGAGTTCAGTGCTGCAGAGAAGATTGCAACTCTGCGATCTGAGAGGGGGAGTGCAGAAGATGAGTAGTACCTGCAGAGCAGAGCTGGAGGTGGGTTTCTGCAGTCCCAGAGCAAACCCCTGTCCAACTCCAGCTAGAAATCTTCGGGGCCAAAAATCCCACAATAGTTTCTATAGGAAGAATGCTGCATGAAAACTTTGTGGTGTGTGTGTGTGTGTGTGTGTGTGTGTGTGTGTGTGTGTTTGTGCGTGTGTGTGGTAGTGGAGAGGAGGTTGGAGAGGGAACCCCTGCTCCCAGAGCTGCTTCCTCCCAAACAATGACAGAGAAACCACTTTGAGGATGGAGCTAGAAAATGACTTTGTAGCATAGCAGGAAATAATGCTCTGAGCATTTTATCTGAGTTACAAATCTTATGTTCATTAAAACAAACAAACAAACAAAAAACCCTGGACATGAAATAAAACTGTAATAAAGATGACAATGATTCCACTACCCTTGTTAGCACTTCCATGTACTTTGTAGATTTCCTTCCAGTGCCCTCCCAAATGCCTATCTATGTTTACAAAGCCGTTTATACTTAGAATGTGGCAGTTACAGAAAAAACAAAATATAGCCTAATGAATTACTACAAGGAACAACCCTCCCTTTTTCCTTCCCTCCTTCCCTCCCTCCCTCCTTTGTCATAGGGCTTGAACTCAGGGCCTGGGCATTGACTGTCCTTGAGCTTTTCTGCTCAAGGCTAGTACTCTACCACTTCTAGCCACAGCTCCTAGTTCTCTGGTGGCTAATTGGAGATAAGGGTCTGATGGACAGCAGAGGATCACAATAGCTCAATAGCTATGTATGTACATATGGCCATGTAAAATGATGCTAATTGAAATGAACTCCAAGATATGGAAACAAAAGGGTTTTTTAAATGTACCATATGAAGTCATTTCCTTTTTCCTTCTTTTTTTCCCCTCCTTTGGTTTATCCCCCATTGCCACTGATTTTGATTTGGGTGCCCTGTGTCTTGTATATATATTTATCCAATTTGGGGAAGGGAACGAATAACAAAAAGGTGAGACAAAGGACAAAGGGTAAACTATTGCAACAGTAATACAAGACACTATATTGGAAATGAACTTTACAACTTGGGGGAGAAGAAGTGGGAGGAAAGGAAAATGGGAGAAAACGAGGGAGAGGGTAACAATGTTCGACAAGAAATGTACTCATTACCTTACTTACATAACTGTAACCCCTCTGTACATCACCCTTGTAATAATATAAAATAAAATAGTAAAAAAAACCATGGATTTTCCTGTCCAGGCTGGCTTTAAACTGCAATCCTCAGATCTCAGCCTCCTGAGTAGCTAGGATTACAGGCATGATCCTGTATTTTTTTATATGGATTTTCATTATGTTGCCCAGGTGGCATTGAGCTCATGATCTTCCTGCCTCAGTGTCCAGAGTTCTGGGACTATAAGATTGTACTACCACACCCATCTGTATGCCACTTTTAATCTTTTCCTCTCATCTTCCTTCCTTTTTCTTTCCTCCATGGATAGCCTGCACTTCTCAGGTAGTGCTACTGAGAGGTGCAGGGCACCAACATGCCTGCCTTATTACTGATGAGATTAGGTAGATCACCTAGCTAACAAGTGTCAGCTGAATTTCTCCACTGTAAAGCTAGTATTTATAATAAATACTTCATAGTAAATGCTGTCAGACTGTGCAAATATTCTCTTTTCGAACTTGTAACCACTGAGTTTAGCATCCATCTTGACTGCAACAATTATTACTGTGCTGTTTGAACTAATGGTGACTCTTTTTCCTACATTCATCTTTTTTTCCTACATTGCAATTTTATAAGAAGAAGCTGGTTTTTCTTTGTACAGTCATCCCTCACCTATGGTGGGAGTTACAACTCCCGGCCCCGCGCCCGCCATAGGTGAAAATTCACGAGGTAGCACATTAGCTAGTTGACCCTCGCTATATTGTGGTTCATTTATTGCTACTTTGTGGATTTTCACCTATTGTGGGGAGTTTCCAGGATGTAATTCATGCTATAAGTGAGGGATAACTATTCATGTATTTAAAAAACCCAAACCCATGGTACACTGAAGCTGCAATAAGTGAACCTCAACCTAGCGAGGGATGATTGTACTTTACTTACATGAGATATTTTTTTCCCTTCTTTATATCAGTACAGACTCATACATGTTTTTTTATTGTGAAAATACTGTACAGAGGGGTTACAATTACATGGTCAAGATAATGAGTACATTTTCATACATAATGTTTGATAGAAAAAAAGTTTGGTGCCATTTATAGGGCTTTAACTCAGGACCTGGGTGCTGAGTTATTTTACTCAAGGCTATTTTATTCAAAGCTAGCATTCTTCCACTCATGCTACAGCTTCAGCTTTTTGGTAGTTAACTAGAGATGAGTTTCATGGACTTTCTTGCCAGGGATGGCTTTGAGTTATGATTCTCAGATCTCAGCCTCCTGTAGCTAGAAGTACTAGAGCCACAGGCACCTGACAGAAAATCATTATGTTGTTTGGAAGTATTTCAGCTTTGGCCATTATAAGCTCTTTTAGGCTGGCTCATCTGTCCTTTTGACATGTCCCATCCTTTTTCCTCCTTTCCTCCCCTCCTTCCTTTCTCCCTTCTCCCCCTTTTAAAAAAATTTTTTACTGTGAAAATACTGTACAGAAGGGTTACAATTACATGGGCAAGATAATGAGTACATTTCTTATCAAGCATTGTAGCCTCCTCCTTTGTTTCCCCTTCCCATCCCTTCCCATCCTC
>NW_012267381.1:18189-20197 GCF_000151885.1 Dipodomys ordii
TTGTGCTTCTTACTTTCTACCTTCTGTAACTTTGTGTTTATTATTTTCTTTTTTTTAAATCACATATACATACCTACTCATCTTTATTTTCTGGAAGTTGCACAAAGCCTGGTATTTATTATGTGCTAGACACTGATCTAAATGCTTTAAAATATTAACTCATGTAATTTGTTTAATCCATACCACAACTATAATGTAATGGAGATTTCTTTTCTTTTTTCTTTATTTGGTGATAATGTGATTTGAAATCAAAGCCTTGAATTTAAATGCTTGTTAAGCAGGCACTCTACCACTTGAGCCATTCCCCAGCCTGTGGTATTATTACTAATCTCACTTTACAGATAAGAAAACTGAAGCATGAAGAGAATGAGTAACTTGCCCAAGGTAAGAAAGGCAATGAAAAGGTAAACATGAGACAAGTCTCCATCTTAATTTAAAAGTTTGTCTAAGGGATGTACCTAAGAGAGGAATTGTGAATTGTAGGACAGGAGACTATGCAGTTTTTTAAGAAAATGCCTCATTATTTCTAGAGGACCAATATATATTCTCTTCAGCAATTATAAGAGCTACTATTGACCTGCAACCCTTCTAAACATGTCAGTCCAGTAGCTATACAATGGTATCCCATTGTAATTTCAATCTTAACTTGCCTGATTATTATTGAGTTAAGTATCTTTTAATTTTCTTTTCCTTGAAATTTTCTTGTCTTCAATATAATTCAAATGATCAATTCTTTATTATTTTATGATTTACAATTTTGAGGTCTAATGTAAGGTCATATCCCAGTGACATAAAAATACTCTCCTTGGGGCTGGGAAGGTGGCTCAGTGGTAGAGTGCTTGCCTTGCATGCTCGAGGCCCTGGGTTCGATTCCTCAGCACCACATAAGCAAAAAAGAAAAAACCGGAAGTGGCATTGTGGCTCAGGTGGTAGAGCACTAGCCTTGAGCTGAAGAGCTGAGGGACAGAGCCCAGGCCCAGAGTTCAGGCCCCAGGACCGGACCAAAAAAAAAAAAACTCTCCTCGGGGGCTGAAGGCATGGTTCATTTGATAGAGCACTAGTCAATGAGCAAAAAACATCAGGTACCAAGTTTGAATTCCAGTTTCTGACCAAAACCAAACCAAAACAAAACAAAATACTCTCCTTGTTAAAGTGTCTTCCTATTTTAGATCAATTCATCTGATGATTCTTTTGAATTTTCTACCTAGTCAATATTCTATGTGCAAGATCCTAATGGTTTTGCTGTTTTCTAATCCTTATTTTGGGGGCTTTGTGTGTATGTGTGTGTGTGTGTGTGTGTGTGTGTACGTGTGCGTGTACTCTCGGGCACTGGTACTTGAACTCAGAACTTCATGCTCTTACTTATATTTTTTACTCACAATTGGAGCCATGCCTCCAGTTCTGATTAACTGGAGTTAAAAGTCTCAGATTTGTCTGCCTGGGTTGGCCTTAAACCTCAATCTTCAGCTCTTAGCTTCCTGATCAGCTAAAATTATAGATGTAAGCTACCAGCACCAGGTTTAATCCTTAGGTTTTCAACTAACTCAATGATTGATTTTTGTCTTACTGTACTGTTTAGTACCTTTGGTGCACTGTTCAATAGAGACAGGGATCCTGACTTTGAAGGAAATTCTAAGATGTACTCATCAAAAGTAATATATAAGTTGTACCTAAGTTTTCTTTCTAAGTTCAATAATTTTTCCTCTCCCTTGCTAAGAGCTCTTTATCATGAAAGGATGTTGAATGTCATCAATGTTTGCATGTGTGTGTTCTGATTTGTTGAGATGATTGTATGTTTTTTTCTTCTTAATATAAATTTTTAGGGGCTGGGAAGGTGGCTCAGTGGTAGAGCGCTTGCCTTGCATGCCTGAGGCCCTGGGTTCAATTCCTCAGCACCATATAAGCAAAAAGAAAAGAGCCAGAAGTGGCGCTGTGGCTCAAGTGGTAGAGCGCTAGCCTTGAGCTGAAGAGCTGAGGGACAGTGCCCAGGCCCAGAGTTCAGGCCCCA
>NW_012267381.1:20247-20849 GCF_000151885.1 Dipodomys ordii
TGGGCAAGATAATGAGTACATTTCTTATCAAGCATTGTAGCCTCCTCCTTTGTTTCCCCTTCCCATCCCTTCCCATCCTCCCCCTGCCCCCCCACTCCCCCCTTCTTTTTAAAGTAAGTTTTTTATTGTGAGAATACTGTACAGAGGAAGGGTTGCAGTTACATGAGCAAAGTTTCTCCCCCCTTTTTTATTTCTTCTTCTCTCTCCATACTTCTCCTAAAAGTTTGCTGAATTTCAATATCAAACTTACAAGAAAAGCAAAGCACATTATCAAGCAGGTAGGACAACTCAGGAAAGTCCAGTGAGTGTGTTGAATATGCATGTTAAAAATGCTACAAACACCTTCTCGTGGCCCTCAGAAATGTACTTGTTTTAGAAAATCTATAGACATAGGACAGGAAAGTTGAGCAGCTTGATTTACAATTGTTACATGGTTGAACTGCTGAAACTTGTTTACTGAAACATTTTGACTTGCTTTTATCCCCCATTTTTTTTTGGCTGGTCATGGGGGCTTAAACTCTGGGCCTGGGCACTGTCCCTGAGTTCTTCAGCTCAATGCTAGGGCTCTACCACTTGAGCCACTCAGACAGCTCTTCTTGCCT
>NW_012267381.1:33024-51683 GCF_000151885.1 Dipodomys ordii
CTAGCCTTGAGCTGAAGAGCTGAGGGACAGTGCCCAGGCCCAGAGTTCAGGCCCCACGACTGGAACCCCCCCCAAAAAAGAAACATATTCTATAAATTTTTAGTCAGGACTTCTTTAAAAGGCAGAGCCTGGAACAAGACTTAGGCAGGTTAATGGACTGATGCTTCTGGGAAGCAGATGGTGAAGGACAAGGAGAAGAAGGCAGGGAAGGAGAAGGCTGCTAAAAGGAATGGGACCGAATTGCCACTGTAAGTAAAGGGCATCAGTAGTGCTGGGGTCTCTGGCAGACCTGTAGGATGCCTCTCAAAGCTGCTGGGGAGAAGGCAGCTGGAACAGGTCCACTAGATCTGGTCCTCTGTTTTTTGTTTTTGTTTTTATTTTGTTGTTGTTGTTTTTGTTGTTGTTGTTTTAGGGTTTGAACTCTGGGCCTGGGTGCTGTCCCTGAGCTCTTCAGCTCAAGGCAAATGCTCTACCACTTGAGCCACAGCACCACTTCCAGTTTTCTGGTGGTTAATTGGAAATAAGAGTTTCATGGAGTATTTTCCTGCCCGGGCTGTCTTTGAACCGTGATCCTCAGATCTCAGCCTCCTGAGTAGCTAGGATTACAGGTGTGAGCCACAGGTGCTTGGCTTCGGTCCTCTCTTTTCATCTTACCTCTTCCACACATCTGGGAGACACAGGCCGATAATTAGCTCCTAAAGCATCACAGATGACCCTGAGTCAAGAGTTCAGAGAATTCTGGGATTAGAATCTAAGCTTATACACAGCAAAGCCATCCTCTATTTGTTCAGCTGTTATGAGAGAAGGGCACTGTGATTTAGAACCCCATGTCTGTATTTCCACTCATAGACTTTACTTTCACTGTTGGGATCACAACTTAGATGTGATGATTATATAGTTCATGTGTTTGTTGAGGCAAGATCCAAATATGTAACACAGTCTGACTTCAAGTTTGCCATCCTCCTCCCTCTGCCTCCTGAATGTCAGTATCTAGGTATTTCCAACCATGTCCAATTTGGTTTGTTTGTTTGTAGGTTTTTTTTGTTTGTTTGTTTGGTGCTGGTCCTGGGCTCAAACTCAGGGCCTGTGAGCTTTTGTGCTCAAGGCTAGCTCTCTACCACTTGAACCACAGCTTTACTTTTGGCTTTTTGGTGTTAAATTGGAGGTAAAAGTCTCATGGACCATCCTGCCTAGACTGGCTTCAAACCATAATCCTCAGATCTTCACCTCCTGAGTAGGCATGAGTCACCAGTATCCAGCCATGTCCAAGTTATTTATGTTTCATATATATATATATATATATTAGGTCCAGTCGTGGGGCCTGAACTCTGGGCCTGGGAGTTGTCTCTCAGCCCTTCAGCTCAAGGCTAGTGCTCTACCACTTGAGCCACAGTGCCACTTCTGGCTTTTTTTCTTTTTGCTTATGTGGTGCTGGGGAATTGAACCGAGGGCCTCATGCATGCAAGGCAAGCGCTCTACTGCTGAGCCACCTTCCCAGCCCCTGTTTCATATTTTTATATACTGACAGATTTGATTTGCTAGTATTTTACTTATAATTTTTGTATTTCATGAGATTGGCTTTAGTGCCCTCGTTTATCCTGTACTTGTCTTATTAGGAGATACCTTTCCTGGTGTTTTTTTTTTCCATTAGGAGAAAGAGCTTTATTAAAATTAGATTGATTGCTACTGAAACTTTTGTACAGTTACCTTAATCTGGCATATTCTTTGTGGGAGGATTTTAGATTACCAACTCAATGTCTAAGAACCATTCAGGCATTTTTATTTCTTAAGTCTGATAAGTTAGGCTTTCTGAACTTTGTTCTACTCTGTTCCATATTTCATGGCATACAATATTTATGGTATTTCTTTGTTTTTATTTTTAATTATAGTAACATATGTAAAAATTCTATTTATTACTTTTTAAATAAAACATGTTCACATTGTTTTGTAACCAATCTCCAGAACCAATCTCACAAAATTGAATGTACATATTAAATAACAACTCCCATTTCCTTCTTTAGCCACCCATCTGGATTTCCCATTTCCCTTGACAGCCATCATCACACTACTTTCTGTTCCTATTCTTTCTTTCTTTTTCTTTTTTCTTGTTTTCGTGCGTGCGTGCGTGCGTGCGTGCGTGCGTGTGTGTGTGTGTGTCCTGGGGCTTGAACTTAGGGCCTGGGCACTGTCCCTGAGCTACTTTTACTCAAACATAGTGCTCTACCATTTGAGCCACAGCTCCACTTTTGGTTTTTTTTTTTGTGCTTTGAGACAAAGAGTTTCATGGATTTTCCTACCTGGGCTGCCTTGAACCATGATCCTCAGATCTCAGCCTTCTGAGTAGCTAGGATTACAGATATGAGCCACCAGTGCCTGGCTGATTTTCTTTTCTTTTTTCCTTTTTCTTTTTGCCAATCCTGGGGCTTGAACTCAGGGCCTATGCACTATCCCTGAGCTTCTTTTGCTCAGGGCTAGCACTCTACCACTTTAGCCACAGTGCCACTTCTGGCTTTTGTGTTTATATGGTAGTGAGGAATTGAACCCAGGGCTTCATGTATGTGAGGCAAGCACTCTACCACTAAGCCATATTCCCAGCCCTGATTTTCCTTTTATTTATTTATTTATTTCTGGGTCTGGTCGTGGGGCCTGAACTCTGGGCCTGGGCACTGTCCCTCAGCTCTTCAGCTCAAGGCTAGCGCTCTACCACTTGAGCCACAGCACCACTTCCGGCTTTTTTCGTTTTGCTTATGTGGTGCTGAGGAATCAAACCCAGGGCCTCATGCATGCAAGGCAAGCGCTCTACCACTGAGCCAACTTCCCAGCCCTGATTTTCCTTTTAATATTGTAGTTTGATTCTATTTTTGTTTCCATTGGTTTATTTTCTCTTCTTTTTGTTTGTGCCAATACTGAGGCTTGAACTCAGGACCTCACACTTTTGCTTGGCATTTTTGCCCAAGGCTGGAGCTCTGTCATTTGAACCATGCCTCCACTTCCAGCTTTTCACTGATTAATTAGAGAATAGAGTCTCATGGAATTGTTTGTCCAGGCTGGCTTCAAATTTTGAACTTCCAATTTCAGCTTCCTGAGTAGCTAGATTATAGGCATGAGCTACCAGCACCAGGCTTGTACCTTCTTTGTTGTTATTTATAAATAGGTCATACTAGAGACTTGTCCAGAATTTTCCTTTAGCCTCTGCTATCCTGTCTTTTCTTCCTGAGGCTCTCTAGGCGCTCAAGCTCCTAATAAATCATCCTCACCCCTATTCTGATGGGTTTTGAGCCAATTACTCAGAGTGACTTCATTCTTCCCTAGAGATGTGACCTTGGGCATGTTACTTAACCTTTGTATGCCTTGATTTCCCCATCTGTAAGGTAAGAATAGCAACAATACAGAGTCAGAGTGCTGTTACTATTTGTAGTGCTGATAAGGATGGCCAGCCTGTACTAAGCATAGCCAGGTGTACACAGGTCCATATCTGTCAATATATGCTATTATATATATATATACATATATATATATACTAAAGTAGTATACTATACTATAATAGTATACTATAGTCGTCCTCTAAGATGACAGTGGACCTAGAAAGTTCTATGTCACCCAGTGCATTCCTCACATTTGTTGTGGTGTTGGTGTAGACAAACCCACAGTGCTGCCAGTTATATAGAAGTAGAGCACAGCCAGGTGTCTGTGGCTCATACTGTAATCTAAGCTACTCAGGAGGCTGAGATCTGGAGGATCATGGTTCGAAGCCAGCTGGGGCAGGAAAGTTCATGAAACTCTAATTCCAGTTAACCACCAGAAAACTGGAAGTGGAGTTGTGGCTCAAAGTGGAAGAGCACTAGCCTTGAGCAAAAAAACCTTAGGAATAGCATGTAAGCCCTGAGTTCAAGTCCCCCCCAAAAAAAGAAGAAGAAGAAGAAAAAGAAGAGGTCATAAAGCTGTACTGCACACCCTAAGTGAATTCAACACTCATCCTGTGTGGGTATATAACCATGAATCACCTAATGACAAAGGTCCTTAGAATGTCTCCCCACATTAGCAGAGTATAACACACATTGCTGTTTTACTATTGTCACTTCCCTTTGCCACCAAGTCTCCAAGCCACAGTTCCTATCCCTCTCCTCAGCTTTCTAGTCCTAGGGCCACCCCCTTAGCTGCCTTCCTGTGGCCCTTTGCCAGCCCCAGGTGAGATCAGTCTCCATAAACCCCTCTACTTTGGCCTCCTGTCTGCTGAACCCCAGCCTTACCCCTTCCTCTCTGAATCATTTCAAAGCCAGCAGTCCTCTCCAGGGACTTCCCTGGATCCAGGCTGACAGTGACAGCACTGGACATTTGTGCACAGCCTTAAGCAGAGAGGGAAGGGCAAGACCTCCCTGCATCCTCTCAACCCAGGAACAGAGCTGGCTCTCAACCGCCAAAACTGGAGCCTCCCTTTGGAAAAGCTCCTGCTGAGGTCTCCTTGAGGAAGCACAAGGGGTCAGCTCCTGTGCCACCCAGACTCGGGATCTGGGGCAGACTAGGAAGAGTCAAGACAAGACATGTGGTGAAGGCTTTCCTGCCCATCAAAGTCCATCCTCTTGCCGGTGAGATGCTTCTATAGATTCTTGAACTGGCTAGGAATTCTTCTTAGAAACAGATGCAGCCCCTCAGGCTTTCAGCCTTCCAGATCAGAGGGCAAGAGTGAGAACACTGATGCCTAGTCCCTCGCAGTGGGCCTGGGTCTAGGGATAGGTTAAAGCCAGACTGGCCTCTGCTTTCCTGGGCCTGGGGCATGGGCATTTCAGTGGATATCACTACCTATGGCCCCGGGCCTTAGAGGCTCACTGCCTTAGCTGTAAGGCAGGGCCAAGTTTTGGCTGGAAACCAAGCAGGACATTATGTTATATGAAGATGTATGCTAGGCTATACCAGAAGAGTCGAGTTTCTGCCCAGGATCCCTTAGACAAGCCTGGATCTTGTGACACTATGGTGACTCCCTGGCCTGACTATTATCTTCCCAGTGGGATCCCCAACATGTGTCCTGTGGGGCTTGGGGTTCCCCATATCTATACCTTGGAAGTGTCATTGTGTCCTGTGTACACATAGCACACAGGGTCACGCATACACATGCTTCGTTACACTCATTCATGAGTGAGCTTGCCCACACATGTGCGCCCATGGCTAGTCTGGCCCCTGCCTGGGCTGTGCTCCTTCTTATCAGCTGCTGCCCAGTTTCCTCCGCCTGGATTCTTGGGGGCATGAAGGCCTGTGCACGTGGCTTCCCGACCTCACATAATGAGAGGAAATGCTGTCATCAGCTCACAGGAGGGATTTCAGGCTGTGATTCCAGCCACTGCTCCCTAACTTGTGCTGCTGATCATCCCCCTCCAGGAGCCCCTGGCTGTTCCCCAGGACCCTGTGGAGCCCACCCGAGATGTCTGTTTTTGGCTTCTGGAGCCTGCTCACAGCCCTTCTCATCCTGCTCTGCTGCCTAGGTAAGCCAGATGCCCAGATCCCCGCATGTGGCCCTCTAGGTGTGGTCCTGTCCGCTGGACACCAGGCAGGACATGCCCCAGAGCTTCAGAGAATAGTGGTGTGTCAGAATGAATGGTAAGGGGTAGGAGGAAACTCAAAAGGTAAAGGGACACAAGGGCCTAAGGGAAGATGAGAGGGTGTGCCATTTAGAAAGGGCCTAGGGGGTAGCAGAGGATATTGCCTGGTCAAAACGAAAATGAAATCCCTTTTAGTGGATAAAAGGGGAGAAAAGGCCATCATAAGCTTTGGGCAGTCTGACACATGCTTTCAGGACTTTTTTTACTGACTGTTCATGGCTTCTCAATCAAAAGGGAGACTAGACTCCTTGATGGGTAAGGAAACTGAGGCTCACATAGAGAAGCACATAGCCCCAGGCTTTGCAGCCTTGGTGAACTCACCATACACCCGGGAACTCTGGATTCAAATCCAGATCTGTCTACTTATTAAACCTTCTACCTGCTTTTTGTTGCTGGGGTTAGGGGAGAGGGACTGGGGATTGAACTCAGAGCCTCACCTTTGTAGACAAGCATTCTACCACTTGACCTTCCTACCCTTTCCCCAGCCCTTTTTGCTTCTTAATTTGTTTTCAGATTGGTCTTATGCTTCTGATTCTCCAACCTTCACCTCTCAAGTAACTGGGATTCCGGTTGTGCACCATGATGCTCTCTTGCTACTTCCCTCCTAGAGGCCACTGTCTGAAGGCTGAACAAGCCATGCTGAGGGAGGTGGGGGTGTGGTGGGGGAGGAGCCTAGGACACCAGCTGAGCCTAGCTGGTTGGGGACCCAGCACCTTCCCGGTCTTCAGATAGTGGAGGTGGACACTGAGGACTCAGACACCCTCTGAATGTCTGTTTTGTCTGGGACTTTGTGGTATGAAACCTGGGCCTTGCCTTCTAGAAGTTCCAAAATGTCTAAAGGAGCATGAACATACAACAGGATGTTCTGAAAGTAGTTCATTACCTTTCTGTCCCCATCTCCCCTGCTTTCCTCCTCATTGGTTACCATTACTCACCTTGATCCTATTGCTCCCAACATACCAAGCATGCTTCCAATGGAGGCTCTTTGCATTGGCTCTATCCTTCACCTGGAAGTCCTCACCCAACACCTTTGTCATTGTCCAAATGCACCGTCTCTCAGTGAGGCCTTCTCTGACCACAGTTTAAAGTGGTGTCCCCTCCCTACCCACTTCTCCAGCATTTCCCTTTCCTGAGGTTCATGTCCTCCCAACATGCCAGATGTTCTGCTTGATCTTTGTCATTGTCTCTCTTCCTGGCCTGGCATAGTGCCAGAATCTGAAAAATGCTTAAAATGCATTTATGGAAGAAAGGAAAGGAGGGGAAGAAGGACTAACCCAGGACCATAGCCCAGAGCTCACCTCCATTCTCAGAGGGGCCTTCTTCAAAGAGGAGGGCATGCATTGGCTGGGCCTTGAGAGAGGTGGAAGGTGAGTTTGAGGGAGGTGGTTTTGGAGCTGATAGGCAGAGGGGCTGGAGGAAGGCACAGCCAGGGACAGGGAGAGGTTTCGGGGCAGCCTCGTGGATGTAGCCCTGAGGCCTAGGTCTGACACAGGGAAAGGTGCAGAGGGTCAGGCCATGGCCTTTCTTCTCGGGCCCATGGCCCTTGATTCGAACTGCTGGTGGGAGAGAACTGTGCTGGTAGGCAGTGAGATGCTTCCTGGCATTTCTGTCTTCCAGGGTCCGGTGGACAGGCATTTGAGGTATACATATGGCCAGAGAAGCTGGCAGTTGAGATCAAAGGGTCTACGGAAGTCAACTGCAGCACCAGCTGTCCCCAGCCTGATAAGGGAGGGCTGGAGACGTTCCTGAAAAAGAGGGCCATCGAGGACCACCACCCTCAGTGGCAGCGGTTCTTGATCTCCGACGTCTCCCAGGACACAGTGCTCTACTGCCATTTCACCTGTGCCGGAAAGCAGAAGTTCAGGAATCTCAGCGTCAGCGTGTACCGTGAGTGGCTGGGTATGGGGGGGCCTTCCTTTCTTGGGTCTACAGAATGTTCCAGAAACTGCTCTGTTATGGCTCCCTGGGATCCTGGGTATGAGAATAGGCCAGTGAGCTCAGAATCTTCCCATCTCCTTGATTGGACTCTTTGAACGCGCTGGCATCTCAGAAGCAGGCCACTCAAGTTTTGAAGTCACTGGAACCAAGGTTTATACAAATCCCAAAGTCCTTTCCCAACACAGGGTTGCTAGTGCTTCTCACATAGCTCAGCTGCCAAAGCACTCTACATCTATGACAAGCGGTGGGGGGACATCATGAGAACTAGGCTTTCTCTAGAGCCTTTTATTCTATGAGGGGAAAAGCTGAAGTGTCATGTGGTGTTCTTATCTTCCCCTGAAAACACATGGCGAACACACACACACACACACACACACACACACACACACACACACGCTCCTATGACACAATTCTCTCAACACTTTGGCTCCAAGGTTGAGGCCCTCCACATCACCAACATCAAGGGCTCAAATGTCTAGAAAGATGTGCTGATTATTATATGGGGTAGGTGTGGGGAAGGGAAAATCTAGAGTACCAGCACAGGCCCTGTTTGGTAGGTAAGGAAACATGGGGGTGGGAAGGTGGCTCAGTGGTAGAGTGCTTGCCTTGCATGCAAGAGGCTCTGGGTTCAATTCCTTGGCACCACATAAACAGAAAAAGCTGGAAGTGGTGCTGTGGCTTAAGTGGTAGAGCACTAGTTTTGAGCTGAAATGCTGAGGGACAGTGCCCAGGCCCAGAGTTCAAGCCCCATGATGGACAAAAAAAAAAAAAAAGGAACATGATGGTCATGAACTTGACCTTGGAGAAGCAAGACAGGTCTGATCCTAGTCCCTACCTCCTCCTCCTCCTCCTCCTCCTTTGCTTTTGTCAGTCATGGGGCTTGATTTCTGGGCCTGGGTGCTGTCCCTGAGTTCTTCAGTTCAAAGCGAGCGCTCTCAGTGCCACTTCTGGTTTTCTGGTGCTTAATTGGACATAAGAGTCTCACGGACTTTCATGTCTGGGGTGGCTTTGAACCGTGATGCTCAGATCTCCTGTGTAGCTAAGATTATAGGCATGAGCCACCAGTGCACGGCTCCCTACCTTCTAAGTAAGAAATTTCACAATCAATTCCTTAAGGATCCCATTTCAATGAGCTCTCCCTTCCAAGTCTCTCTCAACATAATAATAATAGCTTTAATGTTTGATATCTGTATTTAATATCCAGAGAGGAAGGAGACAGATTCAAACTTTTATATCTTTCCAACTGGCTGTACAATTTCTGAACTTCCTCTTTGTCAACTCTTAATTACCTCCTTCTTGTCTAATCTCCAAATTTCATCCATAAAACTACCATAAAGCTGGGCACCAGTGGCTCCTGCCTGTAATCCTAGCTACTCAGGAGGCTGAGATCTGAGGATCGAGGTTCAAAGCCAGCCTGGGCAGGAAAGTCCACCAGAAAACTGGAAGTGCACTGTGGCTCAAGTGGTAGAGCACTAGCCTTGAATTGAAGAGCTGAAGGACAGTGCTCAGGCCCAGAGTTCAAGCTCTGCAACCAACAACCACCACCACCACCAACAACAACAAAACACTACCACATAGTACACTGTGTGGTACTGCATACTGAAATCCTTCCTACTTCTCTCTACACGACAGCAGATTAGGTCCCTCACCCTTAAGTCTATCTAGGGACTTGAAATATTAAGAGATGGCCCTGGCCAGACCACACCTCTCTCCTTTGTCTCTTGCAGAGCGTCCCACACAGGTCATGCTGAAGCTGAAGCCCTCGAGGGTAGGGGTGGGCAAAAACTTCACCATCGAGTGCACGGTGCCAGAGGTGAAGCCCCTCCAGAGCCTCACCCTCACCCTGTTCCATGGCAAGAATATCCTTCAGAACCAGACCTTCAGTGGTGCAGTGCCTGCCTCCCAAGAGGCCACCACCACCTTCAAGAGCACAGCTCAGAGAGAGTATGGCCTCCTGAACTTCTCCTGCCAGGCTGAGCTGGATCTGCGGTCTCTTGGTGGGAGCCTCTTCCAGAGCATCTCGGAGCCACAGACCCTTGAGGTCTATGGTAAGAGCCACCATGGCCACCCTCGGGAGGCAGACAAATCCAAATTCTCATTTTCAGATGGACAGGGAGTATACACTCAATCTTGAGACCTTATTCCCCTTCATCTTCAGTTCTTTAGGACCCATTGTTCTAGAAGTCAAAAGAACTCCACTAGTTCTCGACATTCTTTTTTTTTTTTTTTTCAGTTGTGGGGCTTGAACTCTGGGCCTGGGCACTGTCCCTGAGCTCTTCAGCTCAGAGCTAGCGCTGTACCACTTGGAGCCACAGTGCCACTTAAGGTTTTCTGGTGGTTTATTGGAGGTGAGAGTCTCACGGACTTTCCTTCCCAGGCTGGCTTTGAACTGTGATCCTCAGATCTCAGACTCCTGAGTAGCTAGGATTACAGGCGTGAGCCACTAGCACCTGGCTAAGTTCTCAACATTCTTGAGCCACATGGTGTTGATCAAGGCCGCCTGCTGTTTTTGGCCTTGGTGCCTCTCTTAATAAGGTTGGACTGCCTGCTCTCTGACATCCCCAGGGCTCTGCTGTTCATGACTGTGTGGACCAAAATGTTCTGTGTCAGCTGGGAGTTTCCCTGAAGCTCACTGGGATCTGCCTGAGGATGGGCTTCACCTGGATTGTGCCAAATCCATTCCATGGTGGCCAGCCACTATATGCTAGTCTTTGGGGATGCTGGCAGAGGGACATCTGCCAGGTCTGGTTGGTGGGGTCATTTTTCTTCTAGCGAGGCGGTCTTCTACAATGCCAGGATGATGGGGGGGGACAGGTAGACACCCAGGATCTTGGCACCTGATGACTTGTGTTCTTTCCCAGGGCCTGTGCAGGACAACCAGATGGTCATCATCATCACCGTCGTGTCAGTTCTGTTGTTCTTGTTTGTGACATCTGTCCTGCTGTGCTTTGTTTTGGGCCAGCATTTGCATCAGCAGCGGACAGGTACCTATGGGGTGCTAGCTGCCTGGAGGCGGCTGCCCCGGGCCTTCCGGGCACACCCTGTATGACCTGCCTAGCCACCAGCACGGTAATACTGGAACTCAACATGACTTCAGCCCTGGTTGAAGGACTGTGACAGCGGCACATGACTTTGGGGACACTCTTTTCTAGCCTAAATACAGACCCATGGACATAACCCTGTGTTCTCCATGTCTGTTCCTGCATGTAGAAGGCACCAGATGTGGCCTTCTCTCCCTCAGTATCTCCCTCAGTCTCCTTCCTGCTCCTTCACAATGGTTTCCAGAGCCCAAGTCTGCCCTGAGCAGCCCCTCACTGACCAGTCCAGGCCCCGGAGGACCACTTCACTAGGAGTGACTGATTCCTACAATGGGGGGACCATCCCCAGTGGGCTTTGGTCCAGAGGGCACTCAGGGACCTCAAGCCATTCCTAGGAGCGGTACACAGCCCTGACTCCCTTTCTGCTAGTGGTTGGCTCTCTGGGGTGAAGGCATCACTCTAGGCCCAGCTCAAGGGTCCAGAAGGACTCTGTTTAGCCAGCCATTAAAGAAGCCTTAATCTCCTGGGAGAAAGGAGGAGTCCCTTCATTTCATACTCCATTATTAAGCCAAAAGGTGACTCTACAGTCTTTATTGTCTCAGAGACAGAAGTGGAGGGCAGAAATAGGCCGGGGCTCTGGTCCAGGCAGACAACAGTGGGACCACATGGGTCTCACACAGCTTCTTGGCCCTAGACAGGGCTTGCAGGAGCAGACACTGGGTCAAGATGGCAGTGGGATGGAAGGGGCCTGATCCACTGGGAGAGGGCTCAGCAGGGAAGAAGGACTGAGGTGTAGGTACAGAGTTAGCAGACAGAGAGAGCTGTGGAGGACTCCAGGATTATTGAAGCCGATAAGGACCTGGGGAGCATCCTCTTCATGGCAGGCTCTCGGCGTCATAGTAGTCTAAGGAGACAGCATCTCATCTACCCTCCCTCCTGCCTCAGGAGCCACCCTGAACTTCCACGGCCCCTGCTGAAGGGTACAGGACAGTGCCCACAGCAGCAACAGAACGCATTCCCTTCCCACCTCCCCTCAGGGCCCATGGCCCTCCTGCTCTCCTCCCAGATCTGGCTCCACTGCCTTCCCACCAGGCACTCTACCTGAAGCTGGGGGTACATCTGCACCCACAGTCTCTGTGGCACTGGGAGGAGGAGGTGGGGGTACATCTCTCCTGAGGTGGGAGAAGGAGAAGAAAGACCCCTTTAGAGGCCCTCAAGGGTTTTACCCACAAGCCCCTGCCAGTTCTTTTAGCCCAGCCTTGGCCCTAGAGCGGGAAGAAGCAGGCAGTGCCCAGATCCCTCCCAGCCTTACTTACATCCTTCTTTGCCCAGAGCCAGGAGGCAGATGCTGAATCCTAGCTGCATCCTGCCTGTGAGGACGGCTTGGAGGAGGGGACAGGGGAGGGGCTGGCCAGGGTGATGGGGGGCTCAGGGGAGACATGAGCCAAGGCAGGTAGTGGTGGTGGAACACCAAAGGCCCTTCCTCTTGGGTGTCCATCTGCTCCTCCCATTCTTCGCATTGTCCCCCCTGGTAGACCTGAGCATGAGCAAAGGGTGAGAGGAAGATGATGACTCTGATCAGCCTCTCCCTGCTCCATTCCTCCATCTCCCAGCTCAGATATGTGTTATCACTATACACAAGCAAATGTGCATTCACTATACATGAGCAAGGCACTTTGGAGATGCTTATTCTTTACTTTGTAGGTGGGAAAACTGAGGCTGCAAGAAGTTGAACAACTTGCTTAAGATCTTGCAGCTAATAAGCAGCAGAGCCTAGGCTTGGGGGGTATGGTGGATGGTAGAGCACCTGCCAAGCAAGTGCCAAGGCCTTGAGTTCAAACCCCAGGGCTGTCATAAATAAATAAGTGGTAGAGCAAGTGTGACCCAAGAGCTGGGATAGGGAATCTACTGAGATGCCCCTGCCCTTCAGTGATGGGGGTCCTCACCCCGGGGTCTCCTGGGACCTGGGAGGAGGAGCCACAGCAGTTCCTCAGGGTCTCCTTCTGTTTGGTCTTCCGCTGACCCCTTGAACCTTCCTTCTCCATCCAGCCCTCACTCTTCCCAACCTCTCAGGACACCCATTGCTGGCAGAAGAGGCTGGGCCTTCCTGTGGCCGCTTCTAGTGCTTTCCTCTATTCCCACTCCTGACTGTTACCACTGTCTGTTGGGAGCATCCTTTAAAACCTCAACCCAGGATTAAAATTCCACCTAGTTCGCCAGGGCTGCTTGGAAGGCCACCAGGAGCTCTCTTCCAAGGACCCTTCCCCATCCCCCCTGTGGGCATGAACGCTGTGTCCTCCCTTGTGCCTGTCTTACTTATTCATGTATTCATTCACTTGCTCAACAAGTATCATTGAAGCCTCTGGTGCCTAAGGTCCAATGGTAGCTGCTCTCCTGGAGTCTGAAGTCCAAAAATCTTGAAGGGAACTTTGGGGGTTGAAGACCCCTCCCTTCCTGAAGGCCATAGCAAAGGGATTTACCCAGAGAGGTAGATACTGGCTTCCTGTTCCTCGATGCCCAAAACTTTTCTACTAGTAGGGGACCCTAGTAAGATCTCCACTCGGGGCCCATACCCCTACGCACCTGTGGGCCAGGCAAGTCTGGCTTTGGGCTCAGTGCCTCCGCTACCAGGCGACTCAGCAGCAGCTGGTGCATTTGTGCGTTCTGCAGCATCATCAGCTCCAGCAGGTCTACAGACCCGGGGTTCAGCAAGCATGTCCGGGGTTCAGCATGTCCCCCTGTGTTTCTCCAGCCAGCCACAACTGCCTGCCCCCCAGTCACTCCCATGCAGAGCTCCCATGCAGGCCCCAAAAGTGGGGGGAGGAATATATGAGACAGTGCACAGGGCAGAGAGGGAAAGGAAGGGTGACCCCCCAAATCTCACCTTCCTTCACACGGCTGGGCTGCGGGGGCATGGGTGGAACCCACGGGAGGGGCTGCAGGATGGTCACCCAGGGCTGGGGGTCATGAGCCAAGAAACTTAGCCCGCCACATGGGAAAAGCCTGGAGTATATCGTGCAAGCCCCAACACACCCTTCCGGCGCCTCTCCTTCCCCAGGGCCTCCTCTTTCCCTGTTCCAGCTTCTTGGGGATTGAGGGAATCTCTTTTCTCATCCTCTTCCTACATGCTCTTCAGAATCCAGCCCCTCCGCTCCAAGATACCCCAGTAAAGGCAGCCTCTGCTTCCTGGCTCAGTGCACTTACCGTCGGGGCTGCACTCTGTGGCGGGGTGCTACCCCAGTTTCTGCTGTCCCCAGACGCCATGGTGAGTCCTGTGAGTCCTGGTTACCCAGGTAACACAAGTGAAAGAGCTCCTCCCAGCATGCCTGGGCCTGTCCAGGTGCCTGGGCCACAACCCAAATTCCCACTGGAGCCCAAGATCTGACTCCACCCCCTCCCCCAGCTCCTCTTCCAAGCACCTCCCCTGAACTGGGGCTCTCTAGGCTTCTGGCTTTACTGTATTCCTCCCTGTACCTGGCACCCTTGCACACTCCCAGTACTGCACCTGTGGGAACTTTTCCTTGAGTAAACGAGTGAGTGAGTAGGCCAGTAGGCTTCATTTCCAGGTCCCAGAGCCCAAAATCAGCGGTTGAGTTCAGTAGAAACACAGAATGTTTATAGGAGCAGGTTCGGGGTGCTGGGCAGGTGACTGAGGAAGGCCCAGCATCTGCTCCCTGTCACTCTGTCATTCAGGAGAGAGGCATCCTGAGGACAGAGTGGTTTCTGGGCAAGACCAGAAAACAAACACTGGCCAAATTCACAGGAAAGGGAGGGACTTTGGCCCCAAACGGTATCTACCTCCCTGTGGCTGTTTATTCCCTGCTTCCTGGCCAAAGTGAGCCTTGAGACCCCACCCCCACCAAGGCAGCTGATCATTAGTGTCCCCAGATCTCCCCTAGGTTACTGAGGCATGCATTCTTCTGACAGGAAGTTAGCAAGGTCTCCTTTGCTAAAGAACAGGTGAGAGGGGAGATCTATTTCCGCAGCTGTGACCATCGGCTGAGAGCAGCAGTCAAGGAAAATCCTGACAGGAAGCTGGGATTAGCACCCAGGGAGTCAGTCGCCTGGCTCCTACCTTTCACTTAACTTCTTTTCAGCACAGTTGGAATCCAGATCCAGAAGGACCATTGCCATCTCCCCCCTTCGCTCTCTAGTTCTGCCTCCAGGAGAGAAAGCTGTGAGCAATGCTTTAGCCAAATCACTTCAACAGTCATACACAAGCTAAGATATGGGTTCTATGGTCACAGGCCCTGACTGAGTGGAACACACTCCCTCCCCCTCTCATGCCAGAGAGAGAGAGAAAAACCAGTCATGGAGATTGCCATAGACAAATCTTGAGCAGGAAAGGCCCTGTGCATGCGAAGGTCCATGGGAATACTGGACAGCATCCTTCTGGATTCCAGCACTGAGACGTTGTGAAAACACAGAGAGAAGTACAGAGCATGCAGTCTCCAGTAAGTGAGACATACAGGGAGGGATAATGGGGCTGGAGGTGTAGCTCAAGGGAGCATAGTGGAAGGAAAGAAGGAAGGAATAAAAAGGAAAGCAAGGAAGAAGGAAGGGAGGGAGGAAGGAAGAAATAAGGATATGAATGAATGAATAAAGATACATTTGGTTCAGAGAAATGAAATACTGAAATAGACACTGAAGAAAATTCATCTGGGCATAATACAGCCAACAAATTCAACCAAAAGGGGGAGGGAGGGAGGGAAAGAAGGAAGGAAGAATATCTCTGTCATGGGGAAGCATGTAAAGATACAAGAAAGGTGGTCCTTGAACAGCACGAAGCAGCACAGGAGTGGAGACAGTCCGGGCTGTTTACATCTAGGCAGAGGCACAGGTGCAGGAGTGAACAAGGCCTTTGATGACCTGGTAGATATACCTGTCTTCTCCACAATGGTGGCAGAGCCAACCCAGGTCAGACTAGAATGCCAATATGGACCATAGGTATCACCAGGTGGATGATGAAGAGCCATGGGCGGTTTTGAGCAAGAGAGAAATAAGGGGGGGGGGAAATGGGCATATTTAGGAAATGGGCATATATTTACTTATATCAACCACAATTGGAAATAATGTCTCCTAGGGACACAGCTTCCGACTGGAATAGTCATTTTGACATAGAATATCTTTTTTGTGTGTATACTGATCCTGGGACTTGAACTTATGGCCTTGTACTCTCACTTAGCTTTTTCTCTCAAGCCTGAGCCATAACTCCATTTCTGGCTTTCTTTTTCTTACCTCACTTCTGGCTTTTTGCTGGTTAAATGGGAGATAACAGAGTCTTTCGGATTTATTTGCTCAGACTGGCTTCAAACTGTAATCCTCAGATCTCAGCTTCTTGAGTAGCTAGGATTATAAGCATGAGCCACAGACACTCAGCTGGTATAGAATATCTATAAAAATAACTTTATCTATGTGGAAAGGTGTCTAAAAGATTGAATGGAAAAAAATCTGTAGGCATAGTTAGTTCTTGCTTTTTAAATTTCTTTTAGTGATTTCCTTTTCCTTTGACAATCTCTATTTAAAATCCTTCTAACTACAGACTCACTTGGACAGCTTTTTTTTTTTTTTGCCAGTCCTGGGGCTTGAACTCAGGGCCTGGGCACTGTCCCTGAGCTGCTTGTGCTCAAGGCTAGCACTCTATCACTTGAGCCACAGTGCCACTTCTGGCTTTTTCTGTTTATGTAGTACTGAGGAATCGAACCCAGGGCTTCATGCATGCAAGGCAAGCACTCTACCACTAAGCCACATTCCCAGCCCTGATCAATCTTTTCTAAAGATCAATCTGATTGGTAAGATTTTAATTTTTAATTCACATGTATACAGAATGTAGTTTAGTGAAGCTGCATGTGCTTAGCAAGCGAGAAGAAACCCTTGGCCCATTGTCCAGCATCAGAGAGATGGAGATGGGGATGGGGGGAGAGAAAGAGAAAAAGAGGAAGGGAGGGAGTGGGAGGGGAGAGATCCAACTGCAGAGAAGCTGTTAACTCCTCCCCCCTCCCCCCCATAGTCTTCCGCAGTTGGTCTCCACACTTACCTGACTCCACATTTTCTGCCTACAGATGAGACAGGTCAGAAGGCCCAGGATGACTGTTCTCCCCAGTGGAACAACATTGAAGTGTCTTTTATACAGATTCTCAGGTGCACACCATGGGCTTATGCTTTAGTCACTCTGAATGGAAGTTGCTCACTCCTGAACTCACCCCTGGTTGGCCGTCTCCTTCTCTTTCCTCCTCCTCACTCTCACACAGTGCTCCCTGGATCTCTTTCCACACAAAATCATGTGCTCCCTAACCCTTTCCTCAGGATCTGCTTTGGAAGTTTTTTCTACAAAGATATAGTCCAACTTTCTCTACTTTCTGCCCCTCCCTCCCCTCAAAAAGTATAACCTCATAAATAAAAAGATACATTTGATTCAGAGAAATTAAATATTGAAATAGACTGAAGAAAATTCATCTGAGCACAATATAGCCAACAGATTCAACCAAAGCAAAGCTGGAGGCAGGGAAGTCAGCAAGAAGGTGGGCCACACACACACACACACACACACACACACAACACACACACACACACAACACACACACACACACACACACAAAGACCAAGTGTAGTGGTACGCATCTGCCATTCCAGCACTCAGGAGGCAAAGGCAGGAGCATCTCAAGTTTGAGGCCACCTTTGGCTTCACAGGGATTTTTAGTCCGACCTGAGCTGCATAGCAAGACCTTGTCTCAAACAAAACAAAACAAAAACTCTGCATATGCACACTATGCAAAACTTGTACTTCAAGGCTGAGGTGAAAATGATCTGAGTAGCCATGTCCAATTGGAGTTCTTCCTTAAAGGAAATCAACCATTTGAAGAAGGAAAGCACACATTAGAGTCTATCTGAATTCTTGCTTATTCTTCTCCCTTTTGGTGCCAATATTGGAGCTTGAACTCAGGGCCTAGGTGTTCTTCCTTAGCTTTTTTGCTCGTGTGGTGCTCTACCACTTGAGCCACAGCTCTACAGCTGGCTTTTTTCTTGGTCGGTTGTGGGGCCTGAGCTCTGGGCCTGGACACTGTCCCTCAGTTCTTCAGTTCAAGGCTAGCACTCTACCACTTGAGCCACAGCGCCATGTCTGGCCTTTTCTGCTTATATGGTGCTAAGGAATCAAACCCAGGGCCTCATACATACAAGGCAAGCACTCTACCACTGAGCCACCTTCCCAGACCTTCTATGTGTGGCTTTTTTGGAAGCTAATTGGAAATAAGAGTCTCACAGACTCTCCTGTGAGGCTGGCTTTGAACCCTAATCCTCAGATCTTAGCTTCCTGAGTTGCTAGGATTATAGGCATGAGCCACCAGCTCCCAGATATCCATGTTCTTTCATTTGTAGAGCTAACAGCAGACCAGCAGAGCAGAGCAGGCAACTTGCTGGTTACTTCTTGCATAGTATTATGTTCTTTCAGACATTGGACACTCCACCTACTTCCTTTACTTTTTTTCCCCTCCCACTCAGCAGGAAGTCTTGCTTGCATCTTTTTATTTTGCTTTGTTTGGTGTGTGTGTGTGTGTGTGTCCCAGACAATTTGTACTGAAATTCAGTATCCCAAGACATCTTGTGCTCCTTATTGCCTATTTCTGGGAATAAGCTAAAAATGGAAATGATTTATACTCAAATGTGTTCCTCACAGTGTTATTTTTAAGAGTGAAAACTGAACACTACCCAATGTCCAATAATAGGGGAATGATTGAGTAAAAGAAGGTAATTCACTCAAAAAAATGTTATATGCTCATTAAGTACCACGGGACTGGGAAGATTAGCTACCTCCACGGAGAAGAAAAGCCCCTTTCTATGAATCTGGGTGGCGATTTCAATGCTCATTTTTGGCACGGAGTAAGAAATATCATTAGAGAGTAATCAAGCCATTAGTCCTTTTCTTAGGCACAGTTCCTAAAGAGGCAAAACTGGAAGGAGTTAGAATATGAAGGTGGAAGAAAAGGAATTAAATACTGCTCTTCAGAATTCTGTGACTGACAAATGCTGTGTGGGAAAGAAGAAACCTTTAGGCTTTGCTTATTTTTTCCTTCCTTCTTTTTTTTTTTTT
>NW_012267381.1:51963-59641 GCF_000151885.1 Dipodomys ordii
TCTACTGCTTTGGGCCACAGCTCTACTTCTGGTTTCATTTTCTGGTAGTTAATTGGAGATAAGAGTCTCATGGATTTTCCTTTCCCAGGCTGGCTTCAAACCATCACTCTCAGATCTCAGTCTCCTGAGTAGCCAAGATTTCAGGTGTGAGCCACCAGCACCAGCTATGTTAAACATATTCTGGAGAAGGAATTCTATCTGCCTGCTAGAAGCTCTACAGTATTGCTACAAATTATGGTCATCCACATGAAGTAGGGAACAAAAATTTTGTCCAAAAAGTATGAACCATCTGATCCTTCAGGAAAGGCTCCATGGAAACAGACTTGACTGCAAAAAACTGGGCAGTGTGTTGGGAACACAGGGCCCCAGGGTTGAGGGCAACTATTCACCAAGTCCCTGAGCCACAAAGGAAGCTCCGTTCAGAACTTAGCTTGTGGGAACACCAGGAGCTGAGCTGCCAAAAAAAAAAAAAAAAGATGATGGCAAGGCTAGTCCCACATGAGTAAGGCTGACTGCTTTGAGGAAAATGGAAAAGTATGTCAGGCACTGGTGTCTCATGCCTGTAATCATAGCTACTTAGGAGGCTGAGATCTGAAGATTGCAGTTGGAAACCAGCCAGAGCAGGAAAATCCATGAGACTTATCTCTAATTAACTACCAGAAAACTGGAAGTGGAGCTGTGGCTCAAAGTGGTAGAACACTAACCTTGAGCAAAGAAGTTCCAGGAAAGCTCCCAGGTCCTGAGTTTAAGCCCCACTATCAACGGGAAAAAGAGAGATGGGGGGGGGTGGAGAAGTACCAGATTCTCAAAGCCTTACCTCTTGCCGGCCCTTGAACAGATGCCTGAGGATGACCGGTGAGATGACACATTATACAACTGTTCCACTAGGGGTCGCCATACTCCGAGACTAGAAGTGGGGAGGGGGGGGAGTGGCTAAACCAAGCCTAGCTCTGAGGGACAGATGTCTCTCTTGGCAATGGGGGATGGTAGAGAAAGGGGTAGAGAAATGCTCCCTTGAGACAGCTAAGTGGTCTAGCCCAGCTGGGTGTATGGGGAGGCGTGCAGGCAGGCATTCACTTCAAACAAATCTATTAATTTCCATAGGCAGCCCTGGGTTCACCCAAACAGGACCATGTATATGGGTACAGTGACTCATGTGTGTGAGAATATAAAAGTACATCTGCACGAGTGCCACGTGGAAACACATGTGCCAGGCCCAGGGAGCTCACATCCATCATCCTACCTACTTAGAAGGCCAAGATCTGAGGATTGAGTTTTGGAGCCAGCCTGGGCAGAAAAGTCCATAAGACTCATCTCCAATTAACTACCAAAAAGCTGGAAATGGAGGTATGGCTCAAGTGGTAGAGAACCAGCCTTGAGTGAAAAAGTCAAGTTAGAATGTGAGGCCCTGAGTTCAAGCCCCAGAACTGGTACCACACACACACACACACACACACACACACACACCTGTGTCCATGTGGCATTTGTGTCTATCTGAGCATGAGTGTGTAGGGAGCCTCTGGCCGTAGGGTATATATACAAGCCATACTTGAACACACATACCTTATGCGAGCTGGGAGCATGTCCTATATGTCTGAGTTGAAAGTATGTGTGTGGCTGGGTGTAACAGTGGAAATGTGTGTGGATGGGGTGATATATGTGTGTAGCTGAGCTTGTAGAACTGTTGGTGTGTGGAAAACTCACATAAGAGTGTGCACCAGAATTGACTGTGTGAATTTGTGATCCAACCTGGGATACAGGCATAAGAGTTGAGTGTGCAGATGGATTCAAGTGTGTGAAAATGAGCCTGTGTGTTAGAGTGGGAAGAGGATGGGGGAGGGGAAGTTGTATATGTGTGTGTGATGAGTGTGAATGGTGTGGATGGGTAAGTGTGAACAAGTACATGTGAACAGGCGAGTGTGCATAGTCAGTCACTTGTGGGCCAGGAGCCCTGGTGTTCCCAGGCCAGGGCAGTGTGGCTGAGGCTCCCACCTGAAGATTGGCCCAGTCCTCAGGTTTCACTCATGACATCAGCAGGCAGCTGTCCCTGCCGGCCTGGCCCGGCCCCCCTGGCCAAGTCCCCCAGAGCTCGAGCTCCAGCCCCAGCCTGAGGTGGGCACAGCGTTCCAGGCTCCTCAGCCACCGCTCTGCTCCTGTCTGAGGGTGAGTACTGTGCCCCTCTGCCCCACAGGGCACCCCCAGGGCCAAGCCAAGCTGGCTTGGCTCTGAGGAAGTCACCACTTTGCTCTGGCACTACTGACCTCTTGCCCACACCAGGCTGCCTGTGCCCAGGGCTTCGCTCCGCCTGGCTGCCCTCTTGGGTCTCCTTCCGCTCTCTCCCTTTCTTGCTCCCCATACTTGCCTTTCTGTCCTGTCCTTGGTCCCCTCTGCCCCTGGTTGGTTGGTTGGCTGTTTTTACCTTCAGTAACTGTCCTCACTCTGGTCACAAATGGCCCCAAGACGAAAGCTTGGCTCTGAACAAGCACACTGTGACCCAAGGGACAGGGATCAGGCTGTTGTTGCTTCAGGAGGGGGTGAGGGTGGGGGAACAAGAAAGAGACTCCCTGGCCAGCCTGTGTGTGGCTCAGAGGCAGGGTGGGGGTGGCTGGTGGGGGGTGGCGGTGGCTCCTTTGCGCTCCTGAAACAGGAGTCTGTGAGATCCCAGCTAAGGACATCCCAGGCTACCACCGGCCCAGGCTCTGCCCAGTGCCCCTCTCTCCTCCAGTCTGGGAAGGGGAGGGGGGCCAACAGGAGTGACCCCTCACTTAAAAGAGGAAGATGAGGGGACCTAGAACCAGAGGGCTGATCTTGAGGGGAAGTAAATGAGGCCACAGAACTCAAGGCTTCTAGGAGGTCCCTGAGGGGACTCAGAATAACACATGGGGGCCCAAGTATAGGACCAGAAGAACATCCCTCTAATCTCCCTGCTGGTGGGGGTGGAGGCAAGACACTGGGAGGTGCTGGCTGCTACAGAAAGCAGAGTAGAGTGAGCAGAGTTGGGGGACCACAGTGCTGGAACAGAAGTGTGGTTGGGTGGGGCAGACATGTTGTTGCCTATCAAAGGGGCCACTTGTTTAAAGGGTTGAGAAAGCCCAGTCTAGAGGGTCCTGCGGTGGGGGCAGGGCTATCAAAAGCTTCCTAAGAATGCTCACAAATTTGTGGGAGACCCCAGTTCTCTTCCCAATCCATAAGCCTGACCCATGCATGCCCTGAGTCCAGCTATCTCTCCTCCTGCTGGGGCGTGAGGTCAGGGCAGAGGGACTGGCCATGTCTGAGGACTCAGGAGTATGCCCTCCAGGCAAGGACCTTAGCTATGTCCTCACCTGCCCATACCTCTGGTAGCAGGGGCTGGGGAAGGTTAGGGACCAAATTAGTCTTGGTGGCCCATGCACAGACTGGGCAGGTGCTGGTGTGGAGAGGAGGAAGGGCTGAGGCAGGCTGCCTCCATCTGTGGTGGAGGCCATGGCTCTCTCCTAGGGCTGGGCTTGGCTAAGCAGAAGCAGAGACTGGAGCCAGGTATTTAGGGGAGGGGAAAGAGGCCAGAGAAAGCTACTTCTTCTGGGATCTTCTAGATTCTTCTAGCATCATTCACCCTCAAATTCTCTGCCCCTGGCCACCTGTGTGACCTGGAGTCACCACTCTAGTATTTAGAGTCACATTATCTATTGGCTAGGCATAGCCAAGGGCCTTTGAACCTGCTAGGTCAGACAGGGCATTCAGGCAAAGAAAAGCCAGGTCATCCAAGGACCTGCACAGCTACCAGGCCATGCGGGTCACAGGCTTTAATCCCTGCCTCTGGGTGTCTTAGCAGCTCACCCCCATCTCTACCTCAGGCATTCCTCAAAGATTGTGCTGGAAGCCAGACACTGGTGGCTCACACCTATAATCCTAGCTACTCGGGAAGCTGAGATCTGAGGATCATGGTTTGAAGCCAGCCTGGGCAAGAGAGTCCATAAGATTCTTTTTTTTTTGGTTGGTCATGGGGCTTGAACTCGGGGTCTAGGCACTGTCTCTGCGTTCTTCAGCTCAAGGCGAGCGCTCTACCACTTGAGCCACAGCGCCACTTCCAGTTTTCTAGTGGTTTATTGGAGATAAGAGTCTCAAGGACTTTCCTGCCCGGGCTGGCTTTGAACCTCGATCCTCAGATCTCAGCCTCCTGAGTAGCTAGAATTACAGGCGTGAGCCACTGGCACCCGGCTCCATAAGATTCTTATCTCCAACAAACTACTCAGAAAAGACTAGAAATGGCACTGCAGCTTAAGTGGTAGAGTGCTAGTCTTGAGCCAAAGAAGCCTAGAGACAGTGCCCAGACCCTGAATTCAAAGCCCCAGGACTGGCACCCCCCCACACACAAAAAAGATTGTGTTGGGATATTAGGGAGTTTAGGGAAGGTACAGGAGGGCTTGGTATAGGCAGCACCTGCCCTGCTGAGAATTTCTGGGTAGAAACATGCATGGGATGGTGGCTCAGGACCTGGCTGGCCCAGTGTGAAGCCTGCTCAGCTGCCTGCTCCCAGGATTTCTCTTGCCCCCAGACAAGGCCAGGGAGGCCCTCAAGTGGGACACGGAAAGCACTGGATCTCCCCAGATACTGGTGTTTTCTGGCCACTGGAACAGAAAGGAAGTGTGATGGTAGCATGGAATGGGCAGGAATAACGCAGCCAGAATAGGTGCATCAGAGAAGACTCCAGAAGGAGGTATAAAGGGATCTGAGAAAGGACTAGAACTCATGGAGCAGTAAGAGGCTTCTCCAGGTGGCAAGTCTGGCCTTGAGGCCTCCACGTGGGTGGAGGATGGGACAGAGGAGGATCAGTGATCTAACTTAGGTTAGACCACTGTCAGTTCCTGCACCCATTTCGGGGGGGGGGTTACATTCAGGCTTGCAGGAGGTCCCATACTGGGCTGGGACCATTGCTGGGGTTCTGGCAGTTCCGGTCACGCTGGCAAGAGCCCCCAGCCCTAGAATGGCGGAGATAGATAGGCCAGTTAGCTATCCAGGGTGACTCTTTCTGTAGGTGCTCACCGGGCTGGGGGCCGGGATCCCTTCACCTCCACCACCCTGCCTACTCTTCATGTGTACCGTCCCATTCTGCCACGTCAGCAATGGCTATTTTTATTCTTCTCTGTTTTCAGTCAACAGCCTGTGTTGGGGTTGGGGGCAGGTGGCGGGGGGAGTGAGGGGCTCAGAGCTCACATGATAGGGGCAAAGAAGCCACTGTTCTCCTTACTGGTGGGTCACAGCAGAGGAGGAAAGACAAAACCCCAGTAGTCACTGGACCCCACTCCACTTTGAACTGATTTATGTATAAACCTGGTGGTTATGAGCCGGCCAGGATCTCTAAGTGCACTACATGAGTATCACTCACCTTCACTGTGCCTCTGTTTCCTTGTCTGTCAAATGGGGTGATTGTGCTAACAAGCTCATGGACCTTACAGTACCCAGAATGGTGTCTAGTATTTTTGTTGTAAATGTTCACAAATCTCATCGTCACTACCACCAGGCTGTGGTCCTGAAATGAAGTCTCTGATCCTGAGGTGAGGAGGGAAGGAAGGGGCTACAGGAATGATCTGACATAGATCTGGTCTCCCTTCAGAGCTGGGAGTAGGTTGCGAGATGTATTTTCTTCCTAATCCTCCCATTTAGGTGCAAGGGTCCTTTAAGAAAATGGGCTGCTGTGTCTTCCTGAGAGGCCTGAGGTCCACCGAGGCTGTGGTAAAGGTTTTTGTAGAGATTGTGGTAAAGGTTGAAAGCCAGCAACACACGGATCTTCTGCTCTCTCTTAGTAAGATCTGACTGAGCCTCTTATCTTTGTTGTTGTTTTGCTTTGTTTTGTTCTTAACTCTCATCTTGTTTTTGTTTTTGTTTGTTTGTTTGCCAGTCCTGGGGCTTGAACTCTGAGCCTGAGCACTGTCCCTGAGTTTCTTTTTGCTCAAGGCTAGTACTCTACCACTTGAGCCACAGCACTACTTCCGGCTTTTTCTGTATATGGGTACTGAGGAATTGAACCCAGGGCTTCATGCATGCTAGGCAAGCACTCTACCACTACTAAGCCAACTTCCCAGCCTCTCATCTTTTTCTAGGTTTGTGGGTGAGTTCTTGGGCAGCATAATATTGGAGAAGGATCTCCAAAGAGGAGGGGGCAAACAAACTGTCTGGAGTAGTTTCTGCGAGGGCAAAGTTCTCAAGGTTTGGATGGATAGGCAGGCATGCACTTCTCCAGGCAGCCCTCCTTGATTGCAAGTGTAATTAGAGGGCTGGGGATATGATCCTGGCTTCAGCAACTCAGCTTGGTGATCTCTCAGCCCTCTCTTTCTGATCCTGGGGAAGTTAATAGAGAGAATTGGGCACCATATGGAGGTTCCTCAAAAGACTTCACATAGAGCTCCCCTATGACCCAGCAATCCCGTTTTTGGGCATTTACCCAAATGTTTACAAACAAGACCACACTAAAGCTACCAGCACAACTATGTTTATTGCAGCATTATTTACCATAGCTAAGATATGGAACCAACCCAGATGCCCCTCAGTAGATGAATGGATCAAGAAAATGTGGTATATATACACAATGGAATTCTATGCCTCCATCAGAAAGAATGATATTGCCCCATTTGTTAGGAAATGGAAAGGCTTGGAAAAAATTATATTAAGTGAAGTAAGCCAAGCCCAAAGAAACATAGGTCCCATGGTTTCCCTTATTTGCAATATCTAATATATGTATGAGTCAAGCAGAAAAGGTCAGATAATGTGATGCTAGGAAAATGAACCCTAAGATATGTATTTAAATGTATTTTTCTTTCATGCATTTGTTTCAAATGCATTTATAAAATTATTTCTTTCTTGCTTTGTATGTCCATCCCCCACAGTATAACCCCTGCTTTCACTATATTTGATGTCGGTATAATTTGTGGAGGAGATGGGGAAAAACAAGTCGTTTAAGGATACAGGTGGACCCGTTGCAACAATGAGAAGTACAAGTTGTCATGTCGAGAACGAACTTTACAACTTTGGTGGGGGGGGAGGGTTGGGGGGGCAGGGGGAGGCTGGGAAGGGATGTGAAGGGTAAACAAAGGAGGAGGCTGCAATGCTTGATAAGAAATGTACTCATTATCTTGCCCATGTAATTGTAACCCCTCTGTACAGTATGTTCACACACACACACAAAAAAAGGCCTGTGGGGGGGGGGAGAATTGGGCACCAGCTAGGGACAGGCAGGTTGGCTGGAGTGGGGGTGGGGATGAGGGTGTGGGTGCTGCAGACAGAAAAGACAATCAGGGCCCCTGGGGTGAGAGAAGCAGCTATTTGTGCAGTGTGGACCTGTCCAGAGGCAGTGCAGGCGGGGCGGGGGGGTGTCAGGCCCAACTGCAGAAGATTTGTGCACACCCCAGTTTGGAGAAGGGATACGTATGGTATCCACATCTCCATGTTGGGGGCTCTTTAGAAAGATCTGACTCAGGGCTGGGTGTGGTAGCACAGGCCTGTGATCCCAATGACTTTGGAAGCAAAGAAAGGAAAGAGGTTTGAAACTGATGCTGGGGGCGAAACCAAACAAAAACAAAATACAAGACTCTATCCAGGGGCTGGGCAGGTGGTTCAGTGGTAGAGCGCTTGCTTTGCATGCCTGAGGCCCTGGGTTCGATTCCTCAGCACCACATAAGCAAAAAGAAAAAAGCTGGAAGTG
>NW_012267381.1:60806-122490 GCF_000151885.1 Dipodomys ordii
GGAAGTGGCACTGTAGCTCAAGTGGTAGAGCGCTCGTCTTGAGCTGAAGAGCTGAGGGACAGCGCCCAGGCCCAGAGTTCAAGTCTCACGACCGACAAAAAAAAAAAAAGAATCTCACAGACTGGCTGGCTTTGAACCAAGATTCCCAGATCTCAGCCTCCTTAGTAGCCAGGATTACAAGTGTGAGCCATCAGTGCCTGACTAAAATAAATATCTTTGACTTAAAGTTCAGATCTGCCTGAGCACCAGTGGCTGAGATTTGAGGGTCAAGTTTCTCTACAGGTTGCCCAGCCTGTAGGGAAAAAGCCAAGCAAGAGCATGAGGGCCTGAGTTCAAGCCCCAGTACCAACCAACACACACTGCTCAGACCTGGGAGAGAAAACATACTATCGAGCTCTGCTGTTCCTGGTGAGAAAGGCTTCTTCCACATGAGCTGGAAGAAGGTAAGCAGGAAGGGAGCCAGTGCACAAAAACCAAACAGCTCATTTGTAGGTACTTATTTCATTGGGTTCTGAGTCAACTAGCAGCACTGTGGGTAGAAGGAAAGGGTCGAGCTGAGGAGGGGCAGAAAGTTGAGAGAAGAGTGAAAAGAGTACCCAGTGTTCTTGGAACCCTCAGGGATTGGCAGGAAATGGGGCCGATGTATTCTGAAGGGAAGGACTGCAAATACATCCTAAAGAGCATCCAACCTTGGAATACAGTTAGGTTAAAACGAATGTGGCCACCATGGTCATTCTTACCTTTTGGGTAGAACAAATTAGCAGGTTGCTTGAGTCTAGTACCTTGAAAAAAGAAGCTTGTTTTGACTCTCTAGGCTCCACATAGAAAATGCAATCAGCATGAGACCCTTTCCTAGAGGCCCCCTATCACGTGACCCCAGTTGGTTTCCAGAATTCTTGGGGCCTCTGAGTGTCCAGGGGTTTCCGCTCTGGGTTCCTGGCTCCAGGCTGCCCTCAAAGGTCCCTTGGAAAGAATTTCCTTTGCAGAGAGTGTTAGGCCAAGAGGGGAAGGCCACCCAGGGTGACTTCCTCCAGGCCCTAGCATGCCAAGGCTGAGGCCACTCTGCTCTCCTTCCTTTCCAGGCCAAATACGGGCAGAGAAATTACATGGCTACCCCCTTCCCATCCCTACACCAGTAAAAGCTGGGACTTGAAACTGACAGCTAGGGGGGATGTGGGGTCAATGTTTCACTACTTGGATTTGGGAAGTAGTTGTATGCCTAACATTGTCTTTGCTCAGGATGGAAATGTTTGTTTTCCTAGACATACTCTTCTCCTAGAAAGTTCTATGCCTACACCCCCCACTGCTGGTGACACTAGAGGTGGCCACATGTAGCTCTAGGTAATTTTGCTCCGCTAGACAGTGATGGGTGACCAGTAACTTTGCTGGTGATGAAAGGTGCTGGTGATGAAAGGCATGACAGGTTGGCAAGAGGGTCAGGGGCTGGGCCCTGAGCAAGGCCAGAAGGCTTCCTGCCATCTCTGCACCTGCAGAGATGAGCCTTAAAGTGAACAGGGAAGACTGTGACGGGCAGGTCACATCCATTCTCAATCTTCAAAAGAATATTTCAGCCAAGAAAGTGCTGGTGGCTCAAGTCTATAATCCTTGCTACTCAGGAGTCTGAGATCTGAGGATCACAGTTTAGAGCCAGTCCAAGTAGAAAAATCTGAGATTCTTATCTCCAATTAACTAACACAAAGCCAGCAATAGATGTATGGCTCAGTACAGCACTAGCTATAGTGAAAAAGGCTAGGAAGTGTGAGTCTCTGAGTTTAAGCCCCAGTACTGAAACATGCACAATGCATGCACGCATGCACATGTACACACACACAGAGTATCTCACAGTAGCTTTTATATCCTAGGCTGGCAGGGCATGGCTGAGACCACTGGGAGATTCAGTACGATGCAGTGTTTCTAATATCTGAAAAACTCTCCTTAAAATCGGCTTCATAAGAGGGAAGTTTCTAGAAGTATATAATACAGCAGGTAGGGTAGGAAGGAGTTCTAGCTTGAGTTTGGCTTGGACAATGGATAACCTTTTGTGAGGGATGGACTTGAACTGAGGGAAAATCAAGATCCAACAGGCCTTTACAAAAGACTGGGGTGAACAAATGCAAAGGGAAAGGAGGATGCAGGTAGAAATCAGTGTAAACTCCTACCCTTGAATTTAGGAATATACCCTGCAACTCTGTCGGAATCTTTAGTCAATTCTGACTTTATATATAGGTAGTCATAGCTTCTGAAAACTAAGACATTTTAATTTCTTCCTTCCCAATCAGTATACCCTTTATTTATTTTTCTTGTCTTATTGCATTAGCTAGGGCTTCCAGTCCAGGGTTGAAAAACAGTGATGAGAGGAGATACCCTTATCTTATTCCCAATTATAGTTGGACAGCTTCTCAGTTTTTAACCATTAAAATCAATGTTAGCTGTGGGACTTTGGGTGAATTTTCCATATGGGGCTTTGGGTGAATTTTCCATACCAACTCTGGAAGTGGTCCTCTATCCCTGCTTCACAGACAGTCTTCATCAGGAAATAGTATGAGATATTTTTCAAATGCTTTTCCTGAATCTATTTATATGACTATGTAATCTTCTTTAGCCTATTGATATGATGGCTTGTATTAATTAGTTTTGAAGGTATGCAAAGCAAGTTTAACATTTTTGAACCTGAGATAAATCTCACTTAGCCATGTCTATAATTCTGTTAATATATTGTTGGAGTTTTTTTCAGTCCTGGGGTTTGAACTCTGGGCCTGTCACGGTCCTTGAGCTTCTTTTGCTCAAGGCTAGTACTCTGCCACTTGAGCCACTGAGTCATTTATTGGACATGGACTTTGCTGCCAGGACTGGCTTCAAACTGCAATCCTTAGATCTCAGCCTCCTGAGTAGCTAGGATTATAGGAGTGAGCCACAGGCACCTGGCTTGTTCAATTTTTGAGGTATGCGTATTTGTTAATATTTTTGAGGTACTTGTAAATTGAAGAAAGAAAAATCAGTTGCATCACTTAAGGGAAAGATTTCAAGTAATAGCAAACTCCATGTTGGGATTGGACTGCTGAAGAAGTAATGCCTTCTTGGGATGAATGAACACAAAGGGTGTCCAAGACCAGGGAGAAAAGGCCTCTGTGGTCAAACTATATCTGGAATTGGGTGTACCGATCTGGCTGCTCCACAGGGAGAGACAATGCTGGGCTGGACCCGATCCAGGAAGAGATGCCTTGCCCTTAGTGTCCTTACCCTGGGCTCCCTGCCTGCAGACAGCTGGCCTCAGCCAGGCTCACCATTCTTATCCCTTCCTCCCCCACCCTCGTCCCTGTCCACTTACCATCTAGTCCTCCAGCACAGCCTAACTTTACCCACCACTTCCTCCCAAACTTCCTTTTCCAGGGAGGTTCCAATGGGACTTTTCACTAGCTGAATGGGCTCCAGACCTGGCTCCTGAAGAGCTGTGGTTTTTGTTTTTGTTTTTTGGTCTTGGCTCAGCTTCTCACTTATCACTCTCTAAAATTATCTTATTTACTTCCCTATTTACTGTGTGCCTCCTTCCTCTGGAATGCAAGCTCAGGGAGCACAGGGACTCCGTTACTGGTGTGGTCTGATCAGAGCCCAGGATGAAGCAGAGGCTCGGGAAGCATTTGTTGAATGAATAAATATGGGGTCTGCGGGAGCATCTGCCTCTCCCTGAGCTTCAGTTCCCCTTCATGAAACAAGGAGATTGGATTCTTCACTTTCTCAGCCCTCCCTTGTAACTCCAACATCCTCCAGTGTACTGGGAAGAGATTACCTGGTGACCTCAGGCCCTCATCTGCCACATCCCAGGGACCAGACTGGGGCAGAGATGGGTGGAAGGCTCTGTTCACTCCTCATTGTGGCCCCAGGAGCCATATGGATATCTGCCGGCACATTGCCTACCTCAGGTTATACAGATCGTCCGTCAGTGTCCCCACTAGGAAGTCGCTGTCCATACTCCCAGATGTCCTGTTTCACCTCTGCTGCCTGCCTACTGAAAACCACACAGCTCGTCCCATCTATTCTAGACTCCCAGCTTACATGCTGGCCAATCATGGTCCCGCCGACCTCTCACCCCTGGGAAAGACTGTTAAGGCTGTAGGATGAAGCCAGACCCTCAGGCCTGCTGCCATCAAGCCCCAGCCTCACTGCCATTTCACCATTTCATTGAATCCATGCCCTGCCTCTGCCTTTGCTCTGGCTGTTTCCTCTCCTGGAGACATCTTTTCCCTCATTTCCCTGTGCTCTTAACCTACCCATCCTTTGAGACTAAAAGATTGCCTCCTTTCTCCTCCCATTTGGAAGTAACCACTCACACACCTAAACTCCCATAGCACCATCAACCCTCCTCTTTTTTTTTTCCTTGTTGTTTGTGGGGCTTGAACTCAGGGCCTGGGTGCTATCCCTGAGCTGTTGTGTTCAAGGCTAGCCCTCTACCACTTTGAGCCACAGCTCCACTTCTGGTTTTTGAGTTGTTAATTGGAAAGAAGAGTCTCACAGGGACTTTTCTGCCCAAGCTAGCTTTGAACGATGATCCTCAGATCTCAGCTTCATGAACACTCCTCTTGAGACACCCTCTTCTCTTATCATAGTCCTGTGTGCCCACATCCACCTACCTCCGGTCCTCTGCAGGTAGGACATGAAGCTGTACATCTTTGTGTCCTGGTCCCAGCCAGCACAGTTCTGGCCTATAAACAGGATGGATCAGTTGATGGATGAATAGATAGACAAATGAAACACAGACAGAAGAGTCTGTGAGATCTCTGGAAAGGTCTATGTTTAAGGCCTCATCCATTCATTCAACTAACACTTGAGTACCTACTGTGTGTCTAGGGCAAGGACCAACCATTGTAACCTAGACAGATACAGCTGCTGCTCTACTGGCATATCAATCTAGTGGGAGAGAAGAATCAATTAGGCAAACAAGTAATGAAAAATTGTGGCTGGGCTCCCATTGCCTAGAATCCTAGCTATTCAGGAGTCTTTGATCTGAGGATTGCCATTCAAAGCTAGCCCAGTCAAGAAAGTAGGTGAGACTCTTTTTTTTTTTTTTTTGGGTCCGGTCGTGGGGCCTGAACTCTGGGCCTGGGCGCTGTCCCTCAGTTCTTCAGCTCAAGGCTACACTCTACCACTTGAGCCACAGTGCCACTTCCGGCTTTTTTCTTTTTGCTTATGTGGTGCTGAGGAATCAAACCCAGGGCCTCGAGCATGCAAGGCAAGCGCTCTACCACTGAGCCACCTTCCCAGCCCCAAGTAGGTGAGACTCTTATCTTCAATTAATCTCAGAAAAACTAGAAGTAGCCAGGTGGTTCAAGTGATAGATCGCTAGCCTTGAGCAAAAAGAAACTCAGGGACAGCGCCCAAGCCAAGAGTTTGAGCCCTAGGCCTGGCCAAAAAAAAAAAAAAAAGTGATAAATGAATGATGTAAAAAAAAAATACCAAGGACAGTGGAAGAGAGTAAAGGAAGAGAATTTCTTGGAGGAAGGGACATTTGAGTTTAGATCAGGGTGAAGAGAAAGAACAGCATGTGAAGACAAGAGAGACGTGCGAGTGCCAAGTTCAGTAGGGAGCTAGGTAAGGACTCTAGGAGGCCAGTGGGACTAGAGCAGAGTGACCAGGTGGAAGATCAGGAGACAAAGGTGGGAGGCAGCAGGACTGGGTCCGGAGGGTCTAGAAGACCACCTCGGGAAGTTCAGGTTGTATCCTAAGAGTAATAGGAAGTTACTCATACGAGATCATTGAAGAAGAGAAACATTTGTTTTTTGGGTATACTGGGGTTTGAACTCAGGGCTTTGTGTTTGCTATGTAAAGGCTTTACCAGTGAGCTATAGCTCCACTTTGGGTTTTTTGTCTGTAAAAGCTTAATGGCTACTTTGCTGGAGTGATTTGAGAGGGACTGGCAAACCCAGCAGCAGGAAATTGACCACTGCCAAAGATCCTTGTAGTTTGGGGAGAAAGGGCTAGGAAAAATGCAAAGTGGAATTTGGGTGCACTTTAGAGACGACATTGCTAGAACTTTGAACAAGGAGAGGAAAAGGAGAATTCAGAGAGATGCCTTGGTTTTGGACTTGAGCAACTGGATAGAGGAATCACCATTTCCTGGCTAGAGGAAGAAAGTGGAGAGGACCATGGAAGAGCACAAACCTTTTGTCCCAATGGAGCTGTCTAGAAGGCAGTGGGGCTATTCCAGCATGGAGTTAAGAGAGAGGTTTACCTTGTTCCTATGTTACTATTTACTGTCATAAGACTGGTGCCATCCAGTGAGCATGAGCCTAGAAGTGCTCTAGAGATTGGATAGAGAAAAATAGGGTCACTCAAGGGAAATTGGTGAGGAACAGCCAGGGAAGAAGAAGAGAAACCCTAAATGTGATTTCATGGAGGCTGAGAGGATAGAATGTTCTAGAAGGGGGCTATGGCCAACTCAGTTGAATGTGTCTGAGAGGTCAAGGGAGGTGAAGACAGAAACGTGTGCACAGGTTTTGGCAGCCGGTGTGAGCGACTTGACAAAAGCTACTTCCGCTGAGTGGAGGAGATGACAGCCAGTTGGCCTGGATTGTGGAGTGAATGCAAGGTAAGGAAGTAGAGTCAGCTGATGTAGACACTTTCCAAGAATGTGGTGTTTTTTTTGTTTTCTTGTGTGTGTGTGTGTGTGTGTGTGTGTGAGTGAGACTAGGAGCAGAAAAATAGGGAAGTGGATAAAGGGAGGTGCTGGGAACATCATTTTATCATAGCTGCTATTAAGTTTAAGGTATCTGCTCACAGACAGCACAATGTCAATGAGCAGAAGGAAAAAAAAAGATAACTAAAGAATAAGACCCTGGGAAGAGGAGTCAGGTTCCTGGGCCGAGGTGCGTGGCCTGGCTTTGATGATGATGATGATGATAACCTGACAGGAGACAGGAGGAAGAGGAATGACAGCGGAGATGGCTCTGTGAACTTGACAGTGATGGCACCGACTTTGTCAATGAAGGAGAAGGCAGGCTCATCAGCTGGAAATGTTAGGGAAGAAAGCGGGGCTTTGAGGACACATAAGAACATGAAATACTTATTCTCAAAAAGTGGAAAAATCAGCCTACCAGAAATTTCTGTACTTACAGGGCTAGCAGGATTGAGGGCATATTCCCACACAGTGTGAGCACAGCCCACTATCTTTGTCTGGCAACCTCCAGCTGCTGGGGAGACTCAGGAAAAGCACAGCAGAGGTTCAGGATGGGGTTTCCCAAGGTGGGGCAGTGGAGGGAGAGAAGAAGCAAGGGTTAGAGTGTGGGCCTGGGAGGGGTTGGCCAATCAGTCTGAGTGGGAAGGGAAGTGGATGGGGTCTGGTGGGAGGTGCAGGGCCCACAAAGGCCTGAGCAAGCCTGAGGATCACAGCAACAAGTCCAATTAGGTTTTAAATCAGGATATGGGGGGCTGAGGTAGAGAGATCCTCTGATTCATTCATTCATTCATGCAATAAATTTAGACAGGATCCACCCAGCTAAAAGCTTGGGAAGGAGGGCTTTCTGGAGGATGTAGCTTTCACACAGGTTGAATCTGGAAGGAAAAGCTGGAGCTCTCAAGGAAGATAGAGGATGGGTACTGGGGAGGGGAGCAGACCACAAGCAAAGGCCCCACAGGGGCTGGAGTTGGAAACTGTTTGGCTGATTTGTGAAAATGCAAGTCATTCATAGCCAGTGGAGAAGGGTCAAATGCTAAGGTAGGAATCAGATAAAGGAGTAGCCATGTGGAGGTGTTTAGGGATATATTGAAGGATACCCGACAGACAGACAGACAAGGGGGAAATGGATGATCAGACTTGTGATGCAGATGGTAGGGAGGGAGGGACAGAGGACAGAGGGACAGAGGTATGGGTAGAGGTTATATGAATAGAGAAGGTGAGGGGTGTGTGCTCCTAGCTGTAGCCTTGGAGAATGTAAAGGACAAGATATGCTGGAGAGAGACACCCTCAGGGTATGGGAACCACCAGGCATTTGGCAGACACCAGCCACGCTGGCCTTCAACCAGCTAAACCAATGAAGATACCTTTCCCATCATGTAACAAGACTTTTATGACTTCTAGACATAAAGGGGCTGTAGGATTAATGAATGAAATATCCATTTTGAAGATAGGATGGCATGTGATGTTCAAGGAATACCTTCCAGCAAGGGAAGCAGAGGGTTTCCAGAGCAGAGACCACAAGAGGGAACAGAGGGTTGGGCCACGTTGCTCTTAAGAAGGAAGACATGTTCAGTATGGGCTGCTCAAGGGCTCTGCTGAGAAGAAACCCTGAGCCTTGTGCCTTAGGGTCTTGTGCCTGAAGTGAAATCAGTTTCCTCAGCAGAGGCTGGACTGGAGCCAGGCTGTGGCTCTGGGTTTTTGGTGATGGTGTCCTTGGGCTGGTGGGAAGAGCCAAAATAGCACCAACATCTCATATGGAGCTAGAGCGGGAAGATCTAGGGAATCTATTGCCAAGTGGAGACTGTGAAGTGGGTGGATCCCACCAAGGCCATTTGGCAGGCCAGTGACCCTGTGCGATGACAAGTAGAGGTAAACGTGCAGGGATGGGGGGCGGTGTTAGCGAGCAAGGTGGTGAGGATCTGAGTGAGGGGGCACCCATGTGCACACGCACACCCCCCCATACACACACCCCCATACACAGGATGGGGTGGAGTAGCAGCTGGGGAATGCAGTGGGCAGGAACTAGCAGAGTCATCCCTTGGAAACACAACTCCCTGGAGGCTGGCAAGGAGCAGCTGGAGAGCCAGCCACAGGGCGTAGCCAGCTCTGCCCAATGGCCCTGGCCTCTCCCTGGCATCTTCCCCATTTGTTGATCAAGGCTGAGGAGTATGCCTGCTGGCTGGGGCAAGGACACGGCTGCAGGGCCTGGGCCTGGGAGAGAGCTGCACAGCATGTAGCTCCGGGGGTCTCTGAGAATACCTTATGTTGGAGGGAGTGTTCTTCCATGTGGGCCTGGGGTATTCTTGGTATGCCTGTCTCCTGATGTGGTCAGGTATGTGGTTCTGGCTTTAATGGTTCCCCAGCATTGTCCTTCCAGAGACCAGAAGAAGCCCAGGTCCAGGGGGGAGTCCACCTAGTGCTCACAGGCCCCAGTGTTTCCCCTGTTCATGCACGGACCACCAGCCAAAGCAGTTAGTCCCCAGGAGCTCTATCCCTGTCCCCACTGGAGCTGTCTGTCCCCTCATCCCTACGAGCTTGCCTATGCATCTTCCTCTTCTTCCTCACTAGCACCCACAGCTCTCCTGATATTGCCCCATGCGCATACATCCCTGCTCTTCCTGCTCCAGCTCCATGGACCAAGGGTTTGAATCCCATGGGATCTGGGAAGGGGAGGGGGGAAGCTGTTAGGATCATGTGCAAGACTTTGGGATCTTTTCTTATTCCCTCTTAACCCAATATCAAAAACTGAAGATGAGGCAAGGAACTCCACACCCCAGCTCCTCCTTTTCCCTTCTCTTCAGACCAGAGAGAGTAAATACAAGCAGATGTGTCACATGTGTCTATTCCGGCTCTAACAGTCTGCACCAGTCAATCACAACCCACTCTGTGTGTGGGTGTGTGTGTATGCGTGTGCATGTGTTAAATCTAGCTAAGACCTCAATGGTCTTCACTCACATCTCCAGGAAGCCAGGATCCGTGGATCCGCATGGCTGCATCCAAGGAGTCCATTTCCCAGTGGTGCTTCAGGCCGATCTCACCAGGCTTCTTAACCTGGCCCATTCATCCAGAGTGTCACATGGATTCAGCTAACTTGGTTCTCTATCTTGTTCCCATAGGCCAGCCATGGATTCCAGAGCTTGAGTCCAGGGGTTTTACCCCCAATCCCCAAGGCTGAAGAGGATCTGATTGGTTTGCTGTCATTTCTCAGGGCAACCCACCCCACTGCTGGGAGAGTACAGTGTGTGGCTGAGGGTGGGGGTGGGGTGATGCTCTGCACCCAGCTCCTTTACAGCAGCAGAATCACCACCACCCTGCAGGTGCATCTTCTGGTCCTGACAGAGTCCACTCACCCACCTCCCTGGCCCTGCCCCTGGGCAGGTAGGAGGTGAGGAGTGGACGGCAGGCCCAGGCCAGAGTGGCCACTCAGGGGCCTAGCACTGCCAGCTGCAGCTATTCTGCTGCCCACCAACCTCCTGGTCCCTGAGTCCAGAATGCAAGAATGGCTAGCACATCCCTGCCCAACCTGGTGCCCATTGGCCCAGATTGCTTGCGCCCCTTCACCCGGGAGTCCCTGGCAGCCATAGAACAGCGGGCAGTGGAGGAGGAGGCCCGGCTGCAGCGGAACAAGCAGATGGAAATAGTGGAGCCAGAGCGGAAGCCACGCAGTGACCTAGAAGCTGGCAAGAATCTGCCTCTCATCTATGGGGACCCACCACCGGAAGTCATTGGCATCCCCCTGGAGGACTTGGACCCCTACTACAGTGACAAAAAGGTCTGGGACCTGGAGGGCTCCCTCTTGTCTGTCTATCGTCCATCTGTGTGTCTGTCCTTGGGCCTCATGGGCCCTCTCCTTCTCTCAGACCTTCATCGTGCTCAACAAGGGCAAGTCCATCTTTCGCTTCTCTGCCACGCCTGCGCTCTACATCCTGAGCCCCTTCAGCATCATCAGGCGTGGGGCCATCAAGGTGCTTATCCACTCATATCCTGCCAGAGTGGGAGAGAGGGAAGGTTTGGGATGGCAAAGCTGAATGTTCTCGGCCTGGAGACCCTGTCCTCCTCCCCTCCCCTGCGTCCCCCTCACTTTTCCTTGACCCACCCCTACGCTGTTCAGCATGTTCATCATGATCACCATCTTGACCAACTGTGTGTTCATGACCATGAGTGACCCGCCGCCCTGGTCCAAGGATGTGGAGTAAGTGTCCTGTGCGTGCACCTGAGGATGACCAGTCCTATGTGATCACACTTGAACTCCCTGGGGGAGGGCAAGGCCCACTGTCACCCTGTCCTTCCCACCAGTGCCCTAAGTTCCTGAGTGGTGTGTTTCATCTGTGACCATCCATGATGACTGGCACTGCACACAGGCCTCAGCCCAGGTGACATGCCTGGCTGGCCTTCTCCTCGCCAGGTACACCTTCACAGGGATCTACACGTTTGAGTCCCTCATCAAGATGTTAGCCCGGGGCTTCTGCATCGATGACTTCACATTCCTGAGGGACCCCTGGAACTGGCTGGACTTCAGTGTCATCATGATGGCGTGAGCAGGGGCCGGTGGGCATCCTGTGCCCTCAGGTGGGTGGGAGAAGGAGGTCAAAGAAGGCAGCTGAGTCCAGTGCCAGTGGCTCACGCCTGTAATCCTAGCTACTCAGGAGGCTAAGATCTGAGGATCTCAGTTTGAAGCCAGCCTGGGCAGAAAAGTCCCCATGAGACTCTTATCTCCAATTAACCACTCAAAAGCTGGAAGTGGTGCTGTGGTAAAGCACTAGCCATGAGCACAAAGAGGCTCAGGGACAGTGCCCAGGCCCTGGGTTCAAGCTCCACAACCAACAAAAAGAAAAAGAAAGAGAAAGAAGGAAGAAAGGAAGGAAGGAAGGAAGGAAGGAAAGAAAGAAGGAAGGAAGGAAGAAAAAAAGAGGGCAGCTCCTTTTGAGGGTGGATGTCAATCAAGAGCCCTGGCCAAATGCAAAGTGAGTGATGCCCAAGTTCTATCTCAGAGGCTCTGCTGGTGTCCACATGCAGCACAGTGCCACTGGGCAAGCTGGGATGTCTTTGTGATCACCACTGCGTGGGGCTCTCTGTGTCTGACCTCCCCCTTGCCTTCTTGTGCTAACCTTGATGACAAGGACTTCTTGGAACCCTCATTCTGGGTCTCCTTCTGGAAGCCCCAGTACCCACCTGACGCTGACACTGCCCCACCCCCGCTCTTCACACAGGTATCTGACAGAGTTCGTGGACCTAGGAAACATCTCAGCCCTGAGAACCTTCCGGGTACTGCGGGCCCTGAAAACCATCACTGTCATCCCAGGTATCCAGGAGCTGCAGGGACACTGTCCTGGACATTAGCCCTCCCACTAGGCCCAGGTTGAGACCTTGACATTCAAGTTTTGGGAGCCTGGCTCAGAGGCTTCTGTTTGTGTAAAATGCACACCATGGGGTCCACATGGCCAGAGAGCTGAAGGTATCCACGGTGGGAGGCTGAGCAAGTAAGAGGCAGGATGGCAAAGGTGGCAAGTGCGAGCTCTGGAGCCACACAGTGTGGGTTCAGTTCTCTCCTTTACCACTTCCTAATATTGGCTTAGGCAAGTGGTTTAGCCTGCTTGTGCCTCAGTTTCTTTAACAGTAAACGTTGGGTTGTTATGAGATTGGTTGGGTTGTTATAGGACTGTGAATAGCTCCTGGCCCACTGGGTATGGTACAAAAGTTGTGTGTTAAGATAAAAAAAATAAACAGGGCTGACAATGTGGCTTAGTGGTAGAGTGCTTGCCTAGCATGCATGAAGCCCTGGGTTCAATTCCTCAGTACAGAAAAGGGCAGAAGTGGAGCTGTGGCTCAAGTGGTAGAGTACTAGCCTTGAGCAAAAAGAAGCTCAGGGACAGTGCCCAGGCCCAAGACTGGCAATAATAATTTAAAAAAAAGATAAAATAAACAGATCGGACAGAGCAGAGGACTCCACCTGAAAGACAGACCCAAAGGAACTAATGAGGGGAAGACCCAGGCTTGAGGGCACAGTGAGGAAGACCCACCTCCTTCAGCCTCCAGCCACAAGAGGCAGGGCGATTCCAACGTCATGCAGCAAGAAGCACAGCATAACCTGAGCACCAGCGGCTTACCCCTGAAATCCTAGTTACTCAGGAGGCTGAGATGTAAGAATGGCAGTTCAAAGCCAGCGCAGGTAGGAAAATACATGAGACTCTTATCTATCGCCAAGTAAGCACAAAAGATCCAGAAGTAAATGTGGCTCAAGTGGTAGAGCACCATCCTTGAGCAAAAAAAAAAAGTGAGAATGTGAAGGCTTGAGTTTAAAACTTACTACTGTCTGTCACACACACACACACACACACACACACACACACACACACAATCAGTCTAGAACTCAGAGTAAACCCTCCTGGTCTTTAGGCATTAATAGGCTTATATAGGAAAACGATATTGTGGTCATTGTTGAGGAAAGACAGTATTAAAGTTTTTGCTTAACACTGCAGGACTTCTACGAACCTTTGAAAGGCTTATTCTATAATGACTAAGAGTTAGACTATAGGACACAGCCTTTCCCAAACATTACGGACTTCCCTTCACCCTCTGAAGAGCACAGTTTGAAAGAAGAGTGTCCTGTGGAACACAGTTTGGGAATGCTAACCTAGAGACATTTATTAGACTCCTCTGTATACTTTTCTGTAGTATCCTAGGTCAGGCAGCAGCTCAGCGAGTCCTCGAGTTCATTTGCCTTGTGGCAATGCCAAGGCTCGGCACGGAGGATGTGCTCAGAGAAGGGTGGGGTTAACTGGGGAAGGCTTTGGGGAAGAAGTGGTACCTAGTAGGCCAAGTGTTGGAGAGGGGGTAGGCAAAGGCTTGGGAGAGGCCTTCGGGTGGGGGTCCACTGTGGTGCCTCCATCTTCTCTCTGTGGTCAGGGCTGAAGACCATTGTGGGGGCCCTGATCCAGTCAGTGAAAAAGCTGTCCGACGTGATGATCCTCACCGTCTTTTGCCTAAGTGTCTTTGCCCTGGTGGGACTGCAGCTGTTCATGGGGAACCTCCGTCAGAAGTGTGTGCGCTGGCCCCCACCCTTCAACGACACCAACACCACCACATGGTACAGCAATGACACGTGGTACGGCAATGACACGTGGAACAGCCACGAGAGCTGGGCCAGCAACTCCACTTTTGACTGGGATGCCTACATCAGTGACGAAGGTAAGAAGGCAGGGGAGGCCCAGCTGAGTACCTGTGCCTCATGCCTGTAATCCTAGCTACACACTAGGTTGGTCTCTGAGGATCATGGGTCAAAACCAGCCTGGGAAGTCTGTGAGACTCTTCTCTCCAATTAACCATCAGAAAAGCAGAAGTAGTGCTGTGGCTCACAGTGGTAGAGCATTATCCTTGAGCAATAGAGCTTAGGGACGATACCCAGGCCCTGAATTCAAGACCCACAACTGACAGAAAGAGAGAGAGAGAGAGAGAAGGGGAGGCCCATTTAGCCCCATGCACAGCTCCCATCTCAGACTGTAGCAATAACAAGCTTAAATGTCATCACCGAGCCGGACACTAGCGGCTCACGCCTGTAATCCTAGCTACTCAGGAGACTGAGATCTGAGGATGGCGGTTCAAAGCCAGACCGGGCAGGAAAGTCCTTGAGACTCTTATCTCCAATAAACCACTAGAAAACCAGAAGTGGCACTGTGGCTCAAGCTGTAGAGCGCTCGCCCTGAGCTGAAGAGCGCAGGGACAGCACTCAAGCCCAGAGTTCAAGCCCCACGACCCACAAAAAAAAAAAAATTTTTTTTTCATCACTGACCAGCCATGTATCCTCTGACAAGTCAGTCACTTGACCATACTGGCCCTCAGAATCCCAACCTATAAAATCAATAGATGAATACCTTTCTCAAAGGATCAATGTGACAATAAATGATGAATTGCTTTAAAAATCTGGAGGTTCAGCCAGGCATCAGTGGCTCATGCTACTCAGGAGACTGAGATCTGAGGATCACTGTTTAAAGCCAGCCTGGGTAGGAATGTCCATGAGACTCTTATCTCCAATTAACTACCAGAAAACTGGAAGTGGCACTGTGGCTCAAGTGGTAGAGCAATCGCCTTGAGCTAAAGAGCTGAGGGACAGCGCCCAGGCCCAGAGTTCAAGCCTTATGACTGATTAAAAAAAAATCCAGAGGTTCTCAAAATATAAAGCAACAGTCCTGAATCTCTGTCCCCCAACCTGAGCATCCTCTTCTTTGCCACACCTATGTTCCTCTCTGGAAGGGTCACTACACACCCAGATCTGGCTCACCTGACTGTCTTTCACACAGCCAAGTGTCTGTCTGTCTGTCTGTCTGTCTGTCTCTCTCTCTCTCTCTCTCTCTCACACACACACACACACACATTGAGACAACTACTAATAGTCCATACAGGATCAACTTGCAAATTAGGAAAAGTACCCATTCATCATGGTCCCTGGATTCTAACACCCACTTGCCCCTCCATCAGGGATCTAAGGAGATACATGGTAGCCCCAGACAATGTATACATGACCCATCTGGCTTTCTCTGGGCCCTGGCTAAGTCTTAACTTCATAACTAGGCATCAGACCACTTGTTGCCTAACCCCTGCACTTTACCCACCCAGAGGTTGTGAGGCTTAGAAACATCCTTATAAGGCAGCCTGCTCCTGGAAGCCTGTACATGGTGTGTGTGTGTGTGTGTGTGTGTGTGTGTGTGTGTGTGTGTGTGTGTGTGTGTGTGTGTGTGAGATGTGCATAGGCCTGTCCACAGGGGCACAGTGGGTGCATGTGCTCAAAGTGTGTCCATGTGGGTGATGTCTCTTCTTTGTGACCTCTCCCAAAGATAACTTCTATTTCCTGGACGGTTCCAATGATGCCCTGCTCTGTGGGAACAGCAGTGATGCTGGGTGAGTGATGCTGGAGGGGGAGCCCCAGGGGTCCTGGGAGAGGGGGACACAGTGATCTGGGGTGAACAGGAGCATAGGAAACTCCAGGGCCATGGATGTCAGACCTTCTTGTTTAGGGAGGGCAGTCAGGACTAAAGGATCATTTTCCCTTGGGGTCTCCCATCTGTCCTTCACTAGAGCCCTCCTCCCTAAAGCTGGTTCCTCATCCTGCCCCTAGGCATTGCCCTGAGGGGTATGAATGCATGAAGGCTGGCCGGAACCCCAACTATGGCTACACCAGCTACGACACCTTCAGCTGGGCCTTCCTGGCTCTCTTCCGCCTCATGACCCAGGACTACTGGGAGAACCTCTTCCAGCTGGTACCACTGCCCACATCCTCTCCCCCAGCCCTACCGCCTCACTCCTCCAGGGTGATGCTTTCTTCCAGGGCCTCACAGGGCCTACTCCAGGGTGGCCAAGTCCTCACCGTGGCTACCTCCTCATGAGATTCCTTCAGTGTCCATGGGACTCTTGGAGTCTCCAACATTGGGCACTTGGCTAGAGCTAAGCCACAGCTTTTCTCTATCCCTAACCTCTGCTTTATGAGCTGTGATCTGGGCATGGTGGATCCTCAGGTTAGATGCTACCAGGCTTCTCCAAGCCCAGGAGGACAGCATAGAAATTCAACTCTGCCCCTACACAATTACTGTACGTCAGCCTTCTGCATCTGCATCTTATTAGGTTCCCTCCACCTCTGTAGACTCAACCAACCATAGATACATAAATATTTATTTACACACATATTAAAACATGCCTGTACTGAACCTAAACAGACATTTTACGGGGTCATTGTTCCTTAAGGAACAGAGTATAATAACATTTCCACATTACCTACATTGTGCTAGATATTGTAAATCATCTTGAGCTGGTTTAAGGCATAAGAAGGATGTGCCTAGGTTAGATGCAAATATCACATCGTACCATATAAAGAAGTTACACATCAGCAGATTTTGGCATGCCTAGGGATTTGGGAATCAATCTCTATGGATGCCAAGGAATGCCTCTATTTAATGTCTACTGTTTGCAGGGTAGGAAGATCAAGTTTGAGTAATGGTATCTTCTGTTCTTTGGTGATGTTTTAACGTTGATGTTGCGCTTGATGCTGGTGGCTCACACCTGTAATCCTAGCAACTCAGGAGACTGAGATCTGAGGATCATGGTTCAAAGTCAGTCCAGGCAGACAAACTTGAGAGACTTAGCTCCAATTAAACAGCAAATAGGTGAAGTGGAGGCATGGCTCAAGAGGTAAAGTGATAGCCTTGAGTAAAATAGCTAAGGGAGAGTGTAAGGCTCTGAGTTCAAGGCCCAGTACCAAACACACACACACACACACACACACACACACACCACACACCACACACACATTGATTTAGCAATAACAATGCTATTAATGGCTACAATTTGTTGTGTGTATACTAGGTACCCAACTCTGGCAAAGTGAGAATTCAAGGGTATGCTTAAAATTCTCAGCACTTGGGAGTTTGACAGAGAAGAATCAAAGTTTAAGACCAGCCTGGGCTACAGAGTGGGACAAAACAAACCTAGGATTTAAGTGGCCCCAAAGCCCAATGTCTACCATTTGTCTGTCCTGGATGCCTGCCTGGGGACCTCCAAATTCTCAATCAAATCAGGGATGCCTGGATCCCCCAGTATATTTTGAAGTTCCTCAGAATGTGTCTGAGGATGGCCGTTTCCTGTCTCAAAGGCCCTCAAATTCCTCGGTTCTATGAGGGACCTGTTTGGCTTACCTGGCTGGGCAATGGGTGTGGGGAGAGGACCCCCATCTCTCTTTCTCTCCCACCTTCAGACCCTTCGAGCAGCTGGCAAGACCTACATGATCTTCTTTGTGGTTATCATCTTTCTTGGCTCCTTCTACCTCATCAATCTGATCCTGGCAGTGGTGGCCATGGCCTATGCAGAGCAGAATGAGGCCACCCTGGCGGAGGACCAGGAGAAAGAGGAAGAGTTTCAGCAGATGCTTGAGAAATTCAAAAAGCACCAGGAAGAGCTGGAGAAGGTGTGCATGCAGTCATAAGGATCCAGAGGTCCCCCTGTCCTCAGCAAAAGCAACTTGGCTTTTGGCTCAAGGATGGGGCAAGAGGGAAGGGTTCCAAAATAGGAGGAGCAGAACCAGTCTGGAAGCTTTAGTGGAATGGGTGCCAGCCAGACAATAGCATGCATATTTTTCTGTTCCTTGCCTCAGTTTCTCCACTTACAACAAGGAATCTGGAGTAATAAAATCCGAAGCTTCCTCCAACTGAAAGATAGAGCAGAAAGCTCCTTTTGGAGTCTGTGCTGAGGTACAGAAAGATTCCCATTTGAGAGCTGGGAATTTGGCTTAGTGGTAGAATGTTAGCCTAGCATGCATGAAGCTTTGGGTTTGATTTCTCAGTACCACATAAACAGAAAAAGCCTGAAGTGGCACTGTGGCTCAAGTGGTAGAGTGCTAGCCTTGAGCAAAAGAAGCTCAGGGACATAGCCCAGGCCCTGAGTTCAAGCTCTAAGACTGGCAAAAAAAAAAAACCATTTGAAACAAGGAACAGTTATCCATTTTTCCCTCCCTCTCCCCTCCCCTTCATCTCCCCCTCCTATTCTTCTTCTTCTTCTTGCTGGTAGTGGGGCTTGAACTCAGGACCTGAGTGCTATCCCTGAGCCTCTTTGTGCTCAAGGTTAGTACTCAACCACTTGTGCCACAGCACCACTTCTGGCCTTTTCTGAGTAATTTATTGGAGATAAGAGTCTCACAAACTTTCCTACCCAAGCTGGTTTCTAACCATGATCCTCAGATCTCAGCCTCCTGAGTAGCTAAGATTACAAGTGTGAGCCACTACCTCATTTCATAAAGAATGGAATCCATCTAGATATTTTGTGTGTGTGCTGGTAGCTCAGCTCCTCATGTTCTCCTTTAGCTTAATCGCTCAAGGCTTGTATTCTACCACTTGAGCCACAGGTCCACTTCCAGCTTTTTACTGCTTAATTGGGGATAAGAGTTTCATGAACTTTCCTGCCCAGGTTGGCTTCCAATTGTAAACCTCAGATCTCAGCCTCCTTAGTAGTACAGATTATAGGTGTGAGCCACCAGCACCCAGCTTCCATGTGGATTTTAGAGTTGAAGAACATCAGATGGTCCTGCCTATCATCCCCACTCTCATCAAGATTAGCCTTTCCACACCTAGTTTTGGCACCGCCAGGAAGGGCTGTTATCCTAAGGACTCAGTAAGAAGCTCTGAGAGTCAGTGAATCAATCCACCTGTTTCAGAGCTGGCCTAATTGCTCATCCCCCTTGCTGTTCTACAGGCCAAGGCTGCCCAGGCTCTGGAAAGTGGAGAGGGAAATGGGGACCAGGCCCACAACAAAGACTGCAATGGCAGCCTGGACACGTCAGCGGGGGAGAAGGGGCCCCCGAGGCCTAGCTGCAGTGCAGACAGTGCCATCTCTGATGCTATGGAAGGTAAATACCCTGCACCCCATCCCCTTCCTCCCACTCTGCCTAGTCTAACCACCAGGCTGTTCAACCTTTTGACAGGCAGGCCTGGCTAGATTCAGCTTTGGGAGGGCCAGGGGGTTGTGATAAATATAGTCCTGTCTCCACCTGGCCCAGTTCTAGCTGCAAGGCCAGGTCAATTTGGGAAGGAGATGCTTCCGGGAGGGCCTTGAGAGTTGCCAAGGCAATCGGGGAAGGACAGGCTAATAATACTAAGCAGGAAGGCCAAATGTTCCAGAAACGGGGTAGCCTGCTTCTCCAGCATTCTTTGGGTAAAAGTTCAAAGGTTAAAGGTTGAACTACACAGGAAGAGTCACAGACTCCCAGCCCTGGGCTATCGCCAAGTCTCAGGAGGAGACTAAAGATGTAATACTGAGAGAAAGTTAGGTGGATGATGGATGGATGGAAGGTGGATAGATGGTTTGAAAGATTACTGTGAACGGGGAGAGATACATGTATGGATGGATGAGAAAGAGAGAAGAAAGGACAGAGGAAGAAAAGGAAAGAAAGGAAATAGAGGGAAGAATAGATGAAAAGCAGGGAAAAGGAATAAACAAATCTGGGGGGAGAGAGGATATAAGAAAAGGAACTCTGATCCAGAGAAGAGATCTGTGCCTCCCAGGCCAGTTTGCCTAATGCTGAAAGCGAGAAGTCTGGGCTTCTACGGGACTTTGCAAATCCTGGGAGTGCACTGTCCCACTTGACCTCATCAGATGCATCCTGGTGACTGCTCTCACAGAGAATGGTTTAGGAAATGCTGGGCAGGGTTAGCTCAGGGAGCTCCTCACCCCTGCCTTTGCTGAGAAGTTTGGGGCCTCAGAAACTGGCGCATCCACAATAGCCTAGGGTGGAGATGAAAGGTGCTCACAGACTAACAGCATGGCATCCTGTAAGATATTTCATTTTTCTAATGCATAGGCAGGGCTAAGATCCTACCCAGGGTCACCATGGGGCTGCCACCACTCCAGTCCCTGTCCTTCATCTGCACTAATAGTATTTGCCTAGGCCAAGGCCACACCCATAAACCACAGAGGCCAAATGGAGGAGCAGCTTCACCTCATGGTGCTTACAGAGCTCTCGTGTGGTGAGCAGGAGGTGTTTCCAGAAAACCTGCCTGGAGGGAAAGGAGAATCTGGCTGGGGACAGTTTGGAGGTGCTGACATTACTGACAGTGATCCCCAAAGATCCTTCAGGGGACAACTCAATCTTCTCCCCAGACTCCAGCCAGCAGCATGTGAAACTGTGACACAACTTCTTGTAGTGGACTCCTGCCTCTCCTTGAGGACTCTGGAACCCAGCCAGAGACCAGGGCATCTCTCTCTGCCAGGATCTAGCCCTGGGAGGCTGCAGAGCCTGAGTTAGCCCAAATTTTCAAGGAGGGGCTTTGTAGGATGTGGAGTTCTGAGGGGATGGAGATTCAAGGGTAGGGCAATGGGGCGGGGCTTGGATAAAGCATTGTTGACAGATGGGATTTTGAGATTATGATCTTTTAGGAATGGTACTTTAAGTGGTGGAACCTTGAGGGGTGAGGGCCTATGAGGCATAAATTTGTAGGGGAGATTACAGTAAGAAGTAATCTCACTCTAAGAGGCAGTGAAGCTTGGAGTAGGGCTTGCCAGTGGTTGGATTGTTGAGATGTAGAATGCTAGGGGGCGGGGCTTGGAGTACTCTGGATGGAGGAAAGAGGATGACCTCATCAGACACTTGTTATAACTCCACCCTCAGAGCTGGAAGAGGCCCACCAGAAGTGCCCACCTTGGTGGTACAAGTGCTCACACAAAGTGCTCATATGGAACTGCTGTGCCCCGTGGGTAAAGTTCAAGCACATAATCCACCTGATCGTCATGGACCCCTTCGTGGACCTGGGCATCACCATCTGCATCGTGCTCAACACCCTCTTCATGGCCATGGAGCATTACCCCATGACAGAGCACTTTGACAACGTGCTCTCTGTTGGCAACCTGGTAGGAAGGGGACCAGAGGGAAGGGTGGTCCCTTGAAAGCAGGATAGGAGAGGGTCAGCAGAACTCAATGGGGCTATCTGGAAATCTGGGGCACTATTGGAGAGCATTTGGGGACACCAGAATTTTCCCAGAATATAGGGGTCTGAATTATACTAGGAAGGAACATGGGGTGATCCATAGGATATGGAGTTGGGGAGTTCAGGGTGTTTGGGGATAATGCAGGCAGAGTGAGGCCCTGGACTTCTTCAGATCAGAATTCTAAGGGGTCTGGGGCCACACCCTACAGGTGACAAGTTTCTCTGCTTCCATAGGTTGTCATGGGTCTGAAACTGACCAAGGGAACTGAGACTGAGAGTATATGGCTATAGATATGGGGGGGCGGTGCAAAAGGTCCCCCTGAACCTTGGATGCCCTGGATGAAGAGTGTGTCCCCCCATTCCTCCAGCCTGGCCAGGCCACTCCCTTTTGCAGCTTTTGCTGCTCTGCTATTGTTGACATGCTCTGATCCTCCCGCTTATCCCTGCCCATTAGAAGCATTATCACCTCGTTGCCAGCCCCAGTGGAGCCTAACAAAAGGAAAAGCCGCCTTCTCCTCTTCCCCCTCCTCCTCCAGCTCAGCCCCACCCTGCCCAATCCCCTTCTCAATTTTTTTCTGGATGGCAAATAAGCAAGAAACTCCCCACCCCAGGGGAAGCAAGCGCAGGGAAACTGAGATGAACGGCCTGAAGCAGGACCAAGACTAGATAGATAGAATGAGAATCAGGCCCTGGACTCCCTGGTCATCAAACAGGAACTTCTGTCCATGGAGGTGCCCACAGCAGCTATGGCTAGGCTTTCTGGATGGGCAAGAGCGTGCTCTAGATTCATGACACAGCTGCCATGGTATGCACCATGGGAAGGGCTTGCCTGTCTGCCCGATGCCTGCCCACTCTGAGCTGCTGTCTGGGCACCTGCTATGGCCAGAGACATCTCCTGGGAGGGGCTCAGTATGTGCCCAGGCAGGCTGAGGATCCAGGGCAGCTGGTGCCAGGCAGGAGAGGGGCCAGGCCCAGGGAGCTATCAGAGGCTCTGCAGCCCTTGGAATCCTGTTCAGGAATGGGGAGGCAGCATCAGTCTTCTGCTCATTAAACTAGCCCCTTCCTCGCCTCCTCTACACATTGAGTCTGACAGAATTTGCTAGGTCCTGGAGGCGGACTGAGAAGAGAGGTTTGGGGCACATATGCAGAAAGCCTGAATTGAGCATGTGAAACTGGGTAGCATAACTGAGGTCTCGGTACTCACCTCTGAGCTTCAATTTCCCATTTGTGAAATGAGTGTGATTGTACCTCCCAGCTAAATCGGGGGTGAGGGGCATCAAAGAGGTCACAGTGAACACAGCACTTGGTGAAGGCTGCACCTAAGAAGCTAAGTAACTTGCCCAGCACCACAAGGCCAGCAATGGATGGGAATGGTTCCGAGCTGTACCCATTCCTGCCTATGACAGGGTCTTTGCACCTGCCACTCACATGTGAGTTCTTTGTCTCTCTCAGAGCTCTCTCTTGGCTGGGAGTAGTCTGGGAGGCTCCCAAGGCCCTGTGTCCTTGGAGGCTCTGTGACCAGACCTGTCCACTCCGCAGGTCTTCACTGGCATCTTCACTGCAGAGATGGTGCTGAAGCTGATCGCCATGGATCCCTATGAGTATTTCCAGCAGGGCTGGAACATCTTTGACAGCATCATTGTCACCCTCAGCCTGGTGGAGCTGGGCCTGGCCAATGTGCAGGGGCTGTCGGTGCTTCGCTCCTTCCGTCTGGTACGCCACACCCACAAAGCCAGAGGCTGAGCAAGGGGTAGGAGGAGATGCCTCAAGAAGTGCCACTGCCCTGTGCATGCCACTGGGCCTAACAGAACTTCCCTTACCCATAAACCAGGAGAAAGAGAGAAAGAACCCTCCTTCCTCAGCCCACAGGGCTGGGAAGACTAATCTGATATCAGGGGGTATAGGGGCTGTTAAATTATTTTTTCACATGTGAATGCTTAAGAGTGTCTCTCCCCCACCCCTCCTCCCCACCCTGCGCCAGTACTGGAGCTTGAACTCAGGGCCTTGTGCTTTCCTTTAGCTTTTTTCTGCTCAAGACTGGCACTCTACCACTTGAGCCACAGCTCCATTTCTAGCTATTTGCTGGTTAATTGATGCTAAAAGTCTCACAGACTTTTCTGCCCAGGCTGTTTTTGAACCATGATCTTCAGATCTTTGCCTCCTGAGTAGCTAGGATTATAGGCATGAGCCCAACACTTTTTTTCTCTTTTTCTTTATTATTATTATTGTTATTGTTGGTGTTGGTGGTGGTGGTGGTTGTCATGAGGCCCGAACTCTGGGCCTGGGCACTGTCCCTCAGCTCTTCAGCTCAAGGCTAGTGCTCTACCATTTGAGCCACAGCACCACTTCAGGCTTTTTCTAGGAATAGAACCCAGCGCCTCATGCATACAAGGCAAGCACTCTACCACTGAGCTACCTTCCCAGCCCTTTATTAATGTTTTAATTGTTATTGTAAAGGTGATGTACAGAGGGGTTACAGTTACGTAAGTCAGGTAATGACTACATTCCTTTTGGACAATATTACCCCTTCCCACTCTCTCTCCAAGTTTTTCCCTCCCGACCCCCACCCACAAGTTGTATAGTTCATTTTCAACATAGTGTCCAGTGAATACAACTGCTGTATTTTTTCCACTTTTGTCCCATCATTTCTGTGCCTCCCTTTACAATCCCAAAGACAAATAAATGAACAAACATAACAAAAAGAGAAGAAAAACACAGCCAAAAAAATAAAAAATAAAAAAAGAGGAAAAAAAACCACCTCGTTTCCATTTCCTGGAGTTCATTTCAATAGTTCCTCCCCCCCACCCCTACCCTTTTTAACACACATGAATCCCATTTAATAGGGAGACAAATGGTGGCTTCAGGCCACGCAAAATCACTCTGTCTCCTGATTCTGGGTCTCCCTGGGGCGGGGTGGGGAGGGGTGAGGGGGATGGGTGATTCTCCAGCTTCATTCGCCCTTGCCCTTTCTCTGTCTGGCAGCTGCGGGTCTTCAAGCTAGCCAAGTCATGGCCAACGCTCAACATGCTCATCAAGATCATCGGCAACTCAGTGGGGGCGCTGGGCAACCTGACATTGGTGCTGGCCATCATCGTGTTCATCTTTGCTGTGGTGGGCATGCAGCTGTTTGGCAAGAGCTACAAGGAGTGTGTGTGCAAGATCGCCTCAGACTGCAGCCTGCCCCGCTGGCATATGCATGACTTTTTCCACTCCTTCCTCATCGTCTTCCGCATCCTGTGTGGGGAATGGATCGAGACCATGTGGGACTGCATGGAGGTGGCTGGCCAGGCCATGTGTCTCACAGTCTTCCTCATGGTCATGGTCATCGGCAACCTGGTGGTGAGTGACACTGGCTGGGTGGCTTCCCATGTCTCTTTCTGTTTCTCTTGATGTCAGTCTTGTCATCGGAGGGCCTTGTTCCTAGGAGGGCAAACTGTATGGAATTGTTAGTATTTTGAAGTTTTCTGTCTTCTAGCCTGCTACCCCCTAACATGGAATTTTATAGGACTTTACCTATGATTCTCAAATCTTAACCCTGTTAAGAATCAGAGAGCTGGGTTCAGTGACTCATACCTGTAATTCTAGCTATTCAGGAAGCTGAGATTTTAGGGTTGAGGTTCAAAGCCAGGAAAGTCTATGAGGCTCTTATCTCCAACTAATAAAAAACAAAAGAAAAAAAAATGCTGGGTATGATGCTGCATACCTGTGAATCCAGCCACAGTGAAGAGCTTAAATATATCAGGCCAGTTTAGCAAAAAAATGAGACCTTGTTTGCAAAGCAACTAAATTAAAAAGGTATGGGAATCATAGTTCAAATAGTAGAACTCTTTCCTAACAAGGACAAGGACCTGAGTTAAAACCTCATTTAAAAAAAAAGAATTATTGGGGGCTGGGAAGGTGCTCAGTGGTAGAGCGCTATCCTTGCATGCTCAAGGCCCTGGGTTCGATTCCTCAGCACCACATAAGCAAAAAGAAAAAAGCCGGAAGTGGCCCTGTGGCTCAAGTGGTAGAGCGCTAGCCTTGAGCTGAAGAGCTGAGGGACAGCGCCCAGGCCCAGAGTTCAGGCCCCACGACTGGACCCCCCCCCAAAAAAAGAATTATTGAGTTTATTTGGGGGTGGGGACAGCCCTGAGGCTTCAACTCAGGGGTTGGGCACTGTCCCTGTGCTTCTTTTGCTCAACGCTAGCACTCTACCACTTGAGCCACAGTGCTACTTCTGGCTTGTTCTGTATATGTGGTACTGAGAAATCAAACCCAGGGCTTCATGCATGCTAGGCTATCACTCTACCACTAAGCCACATTCCCAGCCCCACTAAGAGTTTCTTAAAAACAGATTCTTAATTCCACCTCCAGAGAATCTGAGGCTTGTGCTGAGTCAAACCCTGGGAATCTGTATTTCAGACACCTGCAAAGTGACCCTGCTGCTTCTGCTCCAGGCTGGCATTTTGAACGAAGTGATAAGGATTCAGACAATCCTACATTTCAATACCAGCTCCCTCATTATTGTCTGTGTTATTTTGAACAGATGACTAGTCAGGCTAGTTCTCTGTCATGTAGGAGAAAAAGAATAGGAAGTTCCCGGGGTCATGGGAAAATTGTTTAGCCAGTGTACAGAAAGGCTCAATGTGAGCTGGTGCCAGGGGCCCTTAGGGTCAAGGTCAAGTTTCTAAGTGTAAGTGTAAGAACTGGCAAGTGACTGAAAGAGTGTAGGAGTTTTCTGTCTCTATGGGTGGACAACCAAAACTGTTTTGCACATACCCTCTCCTGCCTGTAAACCCAACCTCTGGAAAAATGCAGCAGACTTGGCACTGAGAGAATCCAGCAATGACATAAACTGCACCCCTCTGGCCTTTTTCTGTGGCCCAGGGCTGAGCATGTGAGACAGTGCAGGGTGTAAGACTCAGGAGGAGGGGGTGGGGGCTACAGTCCAGCTGAGCATTTCTGTACAAGTGGCTCTCCTCCCTTGCCCACAAGCTCCTCCCCTTCTTGAGGAGGGGAGTAGAGTCACTCTTGTCAGGGCTCCCTGGTACTGTGCCCAGCTGTCCCCTGTGGTGGCCGGCACTACCCTGGTCAACAGGGTGGAAGATGCATGCACGTCTCCACGTTCTTCAAAGGCCTGAGGGATCTTTGGGCGGCTGGGTCAGTGCTTCTCAGATATCGCTGAGCTCCGGCTGGGGGCCCGGGACAGGTGGGGGAGGGGTATTACCTCAGCACTGCCCCCCCAGCACTCAGTGGGACCGCTCCAGAGGCCTACCCTGGCCTGTGGGTCCTGAGAGAGAGCATCTGAGGAAGTTAGATGCTAGGAAGAGACCAGGAAATGCCCTGATTACAGTCACCCCCACAAGGCCTTGGAGAAGCAGGTGTCTGCCCGAGGGCACAGGGCACGCTGCCAGGGGGCATAAGGACCCGGGCCCTCTGCAGCCATGCACTTGGTCACTTCCTCTGGGTTACTGCGAAGAAGAGGAAGTGACTAGGGCATAGGTACCCCACCTTGTGGAGGAACATGACCTCTTCTCCCACCCCACCCCCACCCCCTCCTTTGCCTGAAAGGCTATTTCTGTCCTCAGCAGGAGCCGTGTGCAAACCCTGCTGACCCAGAGAGCAGCTAATTCCCATCTCAGATGTGCTTCTGGCAACTGGATGCCTCCCCCTCCCCCTCCCAGACAGGGAGAAGAAAGACCAGTAAATGTGGATGGGGGGGCCGAGACAGAGAGGGAGCTAGAAAACACACTCAGCAGGGTGGGTGGAAATCCTCCCCAAGAGGAGTTTAATATTTCTTTAAAAGTACTAAGATAACACGGTTGTGAAGGTCATGACAAGAAGACCTTGGAGGCACTGGTTAAGCCAGAGGCTGAGTCCGGAGAGGACAGTCAAGGGCGATACAGTCACAGCTATAAGCTCCTCGCACAGGTATGCCTGTCAGGACTCCAAGTACAAACATGGCTATTCTTCTGGCTGACAGGAGACAGGACCTCTCACCTCAGCCAGCCTCACCTGCGTCCCACCACCAGCCAGCGATATGTGGGTCTGGATGGAAGAGCCATGGTATATTTCTGGGATTATCATTCATATTGTAGTTTAAGTAAATGGTAGTCTCTAAAATTGGGAGAACCTGGCTTCTAGTTCTGACTATGTTGTCTTGTCCTAAGGGGAACAATGCTTCCTTCTGTTTCTTTATCTATTAAATACCAAGATGCTCTCATTGCTAATCAGGCTCTTCCATGTACTCTGTGCAATTTTCTAGTCTTGCTAATGTAAGAACAGGCAATATCTTTTTGTTGTTGTTGTTGTCATGGGGCTTGAACTCTGGGCCTGGGCGCTGTCCCTCAGCTCTTCAGCTCAAGGCAAGTGCACTACCACTTGAGCCACAGTGCCACTTCTGGTTTTCTGGAAGATAAGAGATAAGAGTCTCACAGACTTTCTTGCCAGAGCTAGCTTTGAACCGTGATCCTCAGATTTCAGCTTCGTGAGTAACTAGGATTATAAGAGTGAGCCACCGGCACCCAGCAGCCAATATCTTTTAAGCACCTAATACATTGATCTTTTTTTTCTTTCTTTTTTTACATTGATCTTTTTAAGTCGTGACAGCATGAATAAGATAATCATCCCTACTTTACAAGTGAGAACACGAGGCATAGCACAGGGAAGTAACTTGCACTGGGATATATATCAAATAAGCTGAGATAAAGCTGGGCACCCAGTGGCTCATGCCTGTAATCTTAGCTACTTGGGCCTGGGGGTGTGGGGAGCTGAGATTGTTGAGATCATGATTTGAGGGGCAGAAAAAGTTTGTAAGACCTTCTCAATGAAATGGTGGTACATACCTATTATCCTAGCTACCACAAAAGCCTAACATAAACTTGAAGGTGTGTGGTATTGGGAGACATAGGGGAGAATGATGGAAGGGGTGAAATTAATCAAGGTGTACTGTACTCACAAGCTGACATGTTAAATTGAAACCCCTTCATACAACTACTTAAACATAATTTTTTAGCCAGGCACTAGTGGCTCACACCTGTAATCCCAGCTACTCTGAGATCTGAGGATCATGGCTCAAAGTCAGCCCAGACAGGAAAGCCGGTGAGGCTCTTTTTTTTTTGCGGGGGGGGGGTCCCATCGTGGGCCTTAACTCTGGGCCTGGGCGCTGTCCTTTAGCTCTTCAGCTCAAAGCTAGCGCTCTACTACTTGAACCACAGCACCACTTCCGACTTTTTCTTTTTGCTTATGTGGTGCTGAGGAATCGAACCCAGGGCCTCATGCATGCAAGGCAAGCCCTCTACCACTGAGCCACCTTCCCAGCCCCTCATGAGACTCTTATCTCCAAGTAGCCATCAGAAAACCCAGAAGTGGCACTGTGGCTCAAAGTGCTAGAGTCTAGCCTTGAGTGCTAAAGCTCAAGGACAGAGCCCAGGCCCTGAGTTCAAGCTCCATGATTGACAAAAAAAAATCAAGGTTGGAGGCATGGCTCAGTGGTAAGAGCACTTGCCTAACAGGCACCAAGACCCAAGTTCAAAACCCCAATACCACAAAAATATTTTCAAAATTGTGCACTTCCGTTTCTATTGCTAACTAAATCCATAGTATGATATTCGATACAGATGTCTGCCTCTAGGCCTAGAGACAACAACTTTCTCACCAACAATGGCCAGGGCTTAGTAACTTCCCCCTGGAGAATGAAGCAGGACACGGGGGTGACCAGTAGCCTCTTAAATGCCTGCAGTAGAGATGGCAGCAGGGAACTAGGAATAGGTAGGGTAGGAAACCCCAGAGCCACAGGGGACAGGCGGCTGAGCACAGGGGACCCCTGGCTCCTCCTAACAAATGAGGAAGGGAAGACTTGCCGGCTACTGGTGGCTCACTCCTGTAATCCTAGCTACTCAGGAAGCTGAGATCTGAGGATCGTGGTTCAAAGTCAGCCCAGGCAGGAAAGTCAGTAAGACTTTTATCTCCAATTAACCACAAAAAAAAAAAAAAAAACAGAAGTAGCACTGTGGCTCAAGTGGTAGAGCACTAGCCTTGAACTGAAGAGCTGAGGGACAGCGCCCAGGCCCACAGTTCAAGCCCCGCAAATGACCAAAAAAAAAAAGAAAAAAAGATGAAGCTTCCCAATGAATTCAAGAAATGTAGAGACTTGAGTCCCATTTTCTATTTCCTCTCAGAGGAAGTAGAAGACAGAGCCAAGAGTCTCATTTTCCCAGGGCAACTCTCTAAACCCTGCCCTGTAGAGCCCTCTCCCTGAGGCTCAAGCCTCAGTGTCCCTATCTGCCAGGTGGGTATAACAACAGTCCTGCCCTCTTGACACAGTTATAAACATTGGGCTAGGTAGCATCTTAAATACCCAACACACAGCAGGTCTGGTGTATATACGTGAGGCCCCTTGCACTGGCAGAAGGGACCAGAGGTTGGCCTAAGGGTCTCCCAACTCTTGCTTCCCAGGTCCTGAACCTGTTCCTGGCTCTCCTGCTGAGCTCCTTCAGCGCTGATAGCCTGGCAGCCTCGGATGAAGATGGCGAGATGAACAACCTACAGATCGCCATCGGGCGCATCAAGTGGGGTATTGGCTTCGCCAAGGCCTTCCTCCTGGGGCTGCTGCATGGCAAGGTCCTGAGCCCCAAGGACATAATGCTGAGCCTTGGGGAGCCTGGGGGCACTGGAGAGGCTGGAGAAGCTGGGGACAGTGCCCCTGAGGATGAGAAGAAGGAGCTGCCGCCCGATGAGGGGGACAAGGACCTGAAGAAGAACAATCACATCCTCAACCACGTGGGCCTGGCTAACGGCACACCTACCAGCATCGAGCTGGACCACCTCAACTTCATCAATAACCCTTATCTGACTATCCAGGTGCCCATTGCCTCCGAGGAGTCAGATCTAGAGATGCCCACTGAGGAGGAGACTGACACATTCTCAGAGCCTGAGGACATCAAGGTGAGCCCCTCCTTAGAACCCAGTCTAGAGGGACAGAGGCCAGAGAGACCTGGCTTCCAGCACAAATGCTATCTGACACTCCCCTCTTCCCTCTATAAAATGGGGCTCATGATATCTGCCCCAGGGTATAGTAAGCATTCTATGACATACTACGTGCAAAGTACATAAGAAGTGTTCTGTAATTAACAGGATCTCAGGGATGCGCCATACCAAAACTCCACCTGGCCTGCTCTCACCAGCAGGGGGCACTTGTGAACAAGATGCCCTGACCTGTGGCTCCTCACTCTAGGATTGGAACCCCAGAGGTTTTCTCTTAAATGCCCGCTCTGGGCTTGAAGCCCTGTCAAGCTGTTATAGTCAGCTACATTTGCACCCCACCCAAGGCTGATCTCAACCTCCCAGGATGGGACCAGATGCTGGATCCAGCCAGGAACAGGAGCTAGAGGACCTTTGACACTGGGGATGAGAGGCTTAGAGAACTCAGGCAGGAGCCCTCACCTGCCCCGCCCACACAGGGCCCTTGCTGCTGGGCTGCTGTCCTGTCCTTGTCCCCCTTCCTTTTCAGGGTAAGTGGGGACTGAGATGCAGATAGTGGTCACCCCCAGAGACTAGAACTGAGACTGGGACACTTCCTGGGGCTCCTGGGGGAGCTGATATGGAGCCCCCTTCCCCAGCTTGCAGCCCTGGCATGAGCCCGGACAGGGCCCTGCCCATTCCACCATGCCAACCGTGGCCCTTGCTGAGGACTGGAGCCTAATGACCTTTGTCCTGAAATCTCTTGACTCCTTATTCTCCCCAAATATGTAGCAAGCTGGCTTACCAGGGGGCCAAGTGCCTGCCGTGCTATAAATACCCCCTGGAAATATGGCACCAGCCTGCACCTCGGTATGAAGAACTTGGTGGGGGAGGGGTTCAGCTAGAGGACCAGGCCCCAGAAGGAAGTGCAGGGGAGCCCCTGGGGGATGAACACAGCTCCAAGGGTGATCATGGGTGACCAGCACACAGTGGGACAAACAGTTCAGCACATGCACTAGCTGACCTAGTCAGAGTGCCTCAGTTTCCATTTCTATCAACTGGGAACAAGAGTCGCCCACCCCATTTTCTGGTCAGTGGTACTGGAGGCAGAGCTGTATCCCCATCTCCTACCCCTCTAGGCTGCCTGCTTCCTCTTCCTCTTCAGGGCCCTCATCCCCAGCCATGAAAGACACACACACACACACACACACACACACACACACACACCATGGGGAGTGGAGGTCAGCATAGGAAAGCTGTCCTGGGACAGCACTGGTCAGTGGGAGGAGGCCTGGTCAGCCTGGAGCGGCAGTGCCCACCCCACCCCCACCCTGATCAAGTTCCCTTGGCGCCTAGCTGGGGCCTTGGCTGGGGAAATTTTTCCATCCTTTTTGGATCCCTCAGCCAAACAGACCCTGGGGGTGGAAGGTGCAGATGCGGAGGGTGCCACATACCTGTTTCCTGTGGGCTACAGTAGCCCAGCTCCATCCTGACCCTCTACTTGCCCCTGCCCCTGCCTTAGAACCTTCTGGTAGCTTTTCTTGTTTATCCCCTTGACTCCTAGGACCTCAGCTGGCTGAGCCCCCCATGAGTCCTCCCTACCCCAGCTCGTCCCAGCCTCCTCCTCTACCGGAAGTCCTTGTCTGTCTCCTCAGACCCTTTTCCGGGCCACAAGTGCCAGGAGGGCAGGACCGAGGCCATCTTTGTCATTGGTGTATTGGCCAGGGCACAGTGGGTTCTGCACAGGACTAAGCGAATGAATGAATGAATGAGTGAATGAATGAATGCTTTCTCTCTGGTCTCACATCCGCCCCCCCCTGGCAGGAGGATGAGGGAGTCTTGGGTCTTGGGATTTTACATGCCTCTGTGGCCCCTGCAGAAGCCGCCTCCACCCCTCTATGATGGGAACTCCTCCGTCTGCAGCACAGCTGACTACAAGCCTCCTGAGGAAGACCCTGAGGAGCAGGCCGAGGAGAACCCCGAGGGAGAGCAGCCTGAGGAGTGCTTCACTGAAGGTGAGCACACTGCCAGGCTGGAGCCTGCACCGGGGCCTGGTACCTCGCTGGCCCAGAGTAAGGCCGGCTTAGGGGAGAGGTGGGAGAGGATGGGGGCAGCTGGTGTCCTGAGTCCCTACTTGCAGGTACTCCCATTTTATTTCCTCTTTGTTCTGGTACCGGGGCTTGAACTCAAAGCCTGAGCACCATCCCTTAGCTTTTTTACTCAAGGCTAATGCTCTACCACTTGAGACATAGCTCCACTTCTGGCCTTTTGGAGGTGAATTGGAGATAAGAGTCTCTCCAGTGTATCTGTCCAGGCTGGCTTCAAACCTCAATCTTCGTATCTCAGCTCCCTGCGTAGCTAGGATGACAGGCATAAGTCACCGGTTCCTGGTTCAGAGTTGCCTTTCTTCTGGGTGTCCATCCCTGGTCACAGCTGACACATGGGTAGGGTAGACTGTGGACTTGAGCCTCCAATGTGAGCAAGGTGTAGCCAGGGGTGGGGAAGAGGCAAGGCCCGGGTCTGAGGGCATCCTGAAGCAGCCCCAGGCCCGTGACCATGGTGCATGCCCTGCCCTGCAGCTTGTGTGCAGCGATGTCCCTGCCTCTATGTGGACATCTCCCAGGGCCGTGGGAAGATGTGGTGGACCCTTCGCAGGGCCTGCTTCAAGATTGTTGAGCACAACTGGTTTGAGACCTTCATTGTCTTCATGATTCTGCTCAGCAGTGGGGCTCTAGTAAGTGACACCGGGGGGGGGGGGGGGCGGGGCGGGGAGGGCGGGAAGGGCAAGGGCCAGGTTCCCCTAAGGATCTCTGCCTCCCACGCCAGCCATGGATGCTGCCTGGACAACCCTGAACCCACTGGATCCTAGAAGTACAGATGTCCCCACCCCTTATTCTCTAGGCTGCCATTGTATGCACCCCTGGTCAGTGGGGAGGTGGGTGACCCCTGGAAATTTGGGGTTTAGGTTGGGACAGAAGGGTATCATTGTGCAACCCAAGCAGATACTCAAGAATCAAGGCTCCACTGTGAAGCTAATAGCTTCTATGATGGGGCTGGGGCTGGGAGAGATACACAGCTGTCTCCTAGGCCCCCCATCTGGCTCCCACGTCAGAGCCCTGGGAACCAGCAGCAGGGGGAGGGGATGCAACTGCTGCCCCAGCACCTGGGTCCAGGGCTACCTGCAGGGTCATGCTGGTACCCCCCCAGGCCTTCGAGGACATCTATATCGAGCAGCGGCGTGTCATCCGCACCATCCTGGAATACGCAGACAAGGTCTTCACCTACATCTTCATCGTGGAGATGCTGCTCAAGTGGGTGGCATACGGCTTCAAGGTGTACTTCACCAACGCCTGGTGCTGGCTTGACTTCCTCATCGTGGATGTGAGTCTGCCTGGCCACCTCCAGACCTCCAGGCTGGTTATGGCTAAGAATCTTAAAGAGCCCAGGCCCTGAGAGGTAGGACCTGTCCAAGAACACATGGAGAGAAAGACAACCCTACCTCTACCCCCAATCAGTGCTGCCCTTCACAAAAAAAACAGCCTCTTACATGTCAGATACAGCAGAGGGGGGCTGGGGGAGGCCTGCCTTTTTCCTGTGGGGTAGGCCGGCCGGACTGGGATCCTTATGACCTTGCCAAGATGTGGGGAGGATTTTTCACATCTTTAAAAAAAAATTTTTTTTTGGTCTGAGATCAGGACTCAAACTCAGCACTTGATACTTTTGCTCATTGGCTAGTTCTATCAAATGAACCATGCCTCCAACCCATTTTTTTCTTTTTGTATTGGTACTAGGATTGAACTCAGGGCCTGGACACTGTCCCTTTGCTTTTTTAGTCTACCACTTGAAACACAACTCCACTTCTGACTTTTTGGTGGTCAATTGGAGATAAGAGTCTCATGGATTTTCTTGTCCAGACCAGCTCCAAACCAGGAGCTGCAGGTCTCAGCCTCCTGAGTAGAGAGGATTATAGGTGTGGGCAGTCGGTACTGGCTCACATTCTCCTAGATGGGCACACAGGTTGGTGAAGGAGGTGGGCACTGTCCCTCCTATTTACCATCATCTCCAATTAACTGGTGACCTCACTGAGGTGGGCCCATGCTTTAGGGGGTGCTACGATTGGGCACAGGGCTGCTCTTCCCACTATCCAGGGCCACTGCTAAAAAGAAAAAAAAATGAGGGAGGGTCCAAAGGAGACAACCAGGAGTTGTGAACTCATGAGAGCCCCCTCCTGAATTAGGGCTGTCTCCAGGACCTGTGTCCTGAGTGTGGGTAGAGAGGCCGGGACGCCATACTCCCTGAGCATGCAACCCTTCTTTTACAGGTCTCCATCATCAGCCTGGTAGCCAACTGGCTGGGCTATTCTGAGCTGGGACCCATCAAATCTCTGCGCACACTGAGGGCCCTGCGTCCCCTGAGAGCGCTGTCTCGATTTGAGGGCATGAGGGTGGGTACTGAAGGGCTCCTGAGAATGGGCTTTGGATTGGGGAACAAGGGTCCCTAGGACAGAGTGGAGGAGACGTGCACTTTCTGGTACCACAGGGGGGAAGCAGAGTAGTTTGTCTCTTCTACCACTGGGGGGCAGCAGAAGCTGCCTGAGAGGCCAGAAGGCTTCAAGGCTGAGAGAAGGCCCGCAGACCTGTGGATTATGGGTTTCACCTCAGACTGGGGTCTCCCAGGGTCCTGAAACATTAGCAGGCATGAAGAATCCTGCCCCCCGCCCCGCCTCAAGTGATGAGAGACTCCCCTTGAGCTTGGGGGTGTCAATTTAGAGAAGGTCCTTGAAGTTCTTAGAGGCAGAAGTGACAGGTGAACACAGGGTTGGGGACAAGACCAACAACTGGATGTCCCCAGCCAAGGGAGGTCTGTCAGGAGCAAGACCTCTTCCTCTTGTTCATGCAAGAAGCCCGCCAATACCAGGCCCAGGCCTGGAGTGGGGGACCCATCCCCACTGAGGGGGGAAAAAAACCTGTTCACAACCACGTACTTGGGTGGAATACTAAGCAGGAGTGGAGCTCCCCTGGGTACCTGAGACTTCCCCCAGCAACCAGCTCTGTCTGAAGGACATGATCTGACTCCTCCTTAAAAGAAAAAAGGACAATTGGCTAGAACAGTTTGGCGAGTCACGTGGCTGGGGATAATAGAGAACAAAGCTCCAGCGCTTGGGCTCATGATGCTTGGCGCACTGTGATGGCCTCTTTTGCTCTATCATTTCTTTTTTTTTTTTTTTTGGGTCCAGTCATGGGGCCTGAACTCTGGGCCTGGGCGCTGTCCCTCAGCTCTTCAGCTCAAGGCTAGCTCTCTACCACTTGAGCCACAGCGCCACTTCTGGCTTTTTTCTTCTTGCTTATGTGGTGCTGAGGAATCGAACCCAGGGCCACTGGCATGCAAGGCATGTGCTCTACCACTGAGCCACCTTCCCAGCCCTCTTTTGCTCTATCATTTCTGTTTCTCTGTCGCTAAGAGCATGAGCCCATCATCTGGGGACAGCTCATGTGAGCAGAGTTTCCTATGGAGGGAAGTGTTTGTGTCATGCTTAGTGGCCCATGACACGGCTATTTCCAAAGAAGCCTGGAGTCCCCCACTTTACCTGATAGCTCCAGCCAAGCAGAGAGCCTTCCCCCACCCCTAGACCAGCCCTGCCCCTGACCCCACACACATACACTCCAGCAGATGGCTTCTCCCCCTAGGCTCAGAGGGGCCCTCCTTCCTGAAGGCCCCCCCAAGGGGGATGGGCTCAGGGGCATGGGAAGGACTCTGACATCCCATCCTGGCCCCCAGGTGGTCGTGAACGCCCTCTTGGGAGCCATCCCCTCCATCATGAATGTGCTGCTGGTGTGCCTCATCTTCTGGCTTATCTTCAGCATCATGGGCGTCAACCTGTTTGCTGGAAAGTTCTACTACTGCATCAACACCACCACCTCAGAGAGGTTCGACATCTCGGAGGTCAACAACAAGTCACAGTGTGAAAGCCTCATGCACACAGGCCAGGTCCGCTGGCTCAACGTCAAGGTCAACTACGACAACGTGGGTCTGGGCTACCTCTCGCTCCTGCAGGTGGTGAGTGCCTCACTGCGCCTCATTCTACCGCTGCAGCTTTGTGAAGGGTCCCACCCTGCTTGCAATGGCTGTGGGACCCTCAGATGGTGTCTCGATCTCTCTGGTCCCCATTTGACACCTGCCTCATGGGGCTGGAGCAGTTCGCCTCTGAGGAGGGAGGGCTGGGGAGGGGAGGGACATGCGCATGGTGGACGCAGGGGCAGCCCTCTGCTCTCTTCTCACCCCCCCCCACTCTCTCAGGCCACCTTCAAGGGCTGGATGGACATCATGTATGCAGCTGTGGACTCTCGAGAGGTGAGTCTGGCTCACTGAGCCCCTGCTGGGGAGGGGCAGGAGAGACCCGCCACACCTTCTACTGTCTCCACCACACCATGTCATCCCAGGAGCCCCAACAGCCTGGGGTCAGGCAGAGGGCTCTGGCTTATAGTACTTTGGGGAAGAGGGAGAAAGTTGTGTGTCTCTCCCCCACTCTGACCCATCATCCGGCCCTTGCAGAAGGAGGAACAGCCGCAGTATGAGGTAAACCTCTACATGTACCTCTACTTCGTCATCTTCATCATCTTCGGGTCCTTCTTCACGCTCAACCTCTTCATCGGTGTCATCATCGACAACTTCAACCAGCAGAAGAAGAAGATGAGTATCTGGCCCACCCTCCCTGCGTCTCCAGCCTCCCCCAATCCCGCTGCCTTGCTCCCCCCCCTTGTCCCCTCATTCCTTCCTGTAGCCCCCAGCTCTTAGCAGCCCTGTGTCAAGGGTCACTGAGACGGTGAGCCTGGATGCAAATCCACCCAGGGACATTACATATGACTTGATCTTCCTGAAACTTGGTTTGCTGGTCTATAAAGTGAAATGGATATGAGCCAGGTGTGGTGGTATACATCTATAATCCCAGCACTTGGGAGGCCGAGGAGCCAGTCCTGGCTATACAATGAGACTCTGTCTCAAAAATAACAACAAACTAAATTATTCTAAGGATCCAGTGAGACACTGATGGAAATGGACCTGAAATGGGAAATAGGTCCCCTTCCTTCTGCCATTCCCCTTTCCCTTCTCAGGACCCTTCACCCCTCTCAGCTAATTTCTCTTTCCTTCCTCATCCCTCCATCCCTGGCCTCTCTAGGGACCATTTCTCACCAAGTTCCTTTGGGGGTGGGGGCTGGTTTATGGGTGGTGTCAGAGGAAAAGGGTCCTGGAGATAGAGAAGGGGACCCTCTCCCCCAGCCTTACAGACTCTCTCCCACTATACTTTGGAGGAAAAGACATCTTCATGACAGAAGAACAGAAGAAATACTATAATGCCATGAAGAAGCTTGGCTCCAAGAAGCCCCAGAAGCCAATCCCCCGGCCCCAGGTACCTGCTCTATGCCCGGTAGGCTCCTGCCTGAAGAGGCTGATGGCCTGTGGCGAGGCCCCTCAGCCTGCTGGGAGTTACAAAGCAGCCGCAGCACTGCTGGCACACATAGCACCTGCTGCTAGAGTCCCCTCACTGGCCCTGCACAGCCCCTGGTGGCCATCCACATCTTCATGTGTGATTTTTGGTGGCTCCTAGGGCAGGGCCCCTGACAGGGGGTGGAGGAGGATGTCTAGTGAGCAGTGACTTCGAGAGAAGGGGGACTAGAGGACCTTGAAGAAAGGTTCTAGAATGAGGAGGGAATGCCCACAGACCCACAGAATGAAGTGCTCCTTCCCTTGCATGGCCGATCCCACCACCAGCCCTGATGCTTCTCTCTCTCTCTCCCCCCCCTCCCTCTCTCTTTCATTTCTCTTCCTCCTCCTCCCCTCCTCTCCCACCTCCTTTCCCCTCTCCTCCCACATCCTTTCCCCTTCCCTCCGCACCTCCCCTCTCCTCTCCCCTCTCCTCTCCTCTCCACCCTCATGCTCACTCATGTGTGTGCCGGCACTCTGATGCATGTGCAGAACAAAATCCAGGGCATGGTGTACGACTTTGTGACGAAGCAGGTGTTCGACATCACCATCATGATCCTCATCTGCCTCAACATGGTCACCATGATGGTCGAGACGGACGACCAGAGCCAGCTCAAGGTGGACATCCTGTACAATATCAACATGGTCTTCATCATCATCTTCACCGGGGAGTGCGTGCTCAAGATGTTTGCGCTGCGCCACTACTACTTCACTGTCGGCTGGAACATCTTTGACTTTGTGGTGGTCATCCTGTCCATCGTGGGTGAGCTGGAAAGGCAGCCCTGATATGAACCCTTCATCCCCTAGGAAGGTTGGCCCTGTGCAAGCACACATTATGCATGCACCTGGCACACTCAGCTACACAGACTCTCATGGGTGTCCCTGCCACACTTTGTCTTTCTGCACTGATGGTTTTCAAGCTAGGGTCTTGCTTGATGCCCAGGATGTCCTGGACTGCAGTCCCCCTGTTCGCATTTCCCTTTGTTGCTGGGATGACAGGTGCACACACTGTGCTCAGCCATTGTGTTTCCCCAGTAATGTGGGAGAGCCAGGGCTTGCCATTCTGTCTGCCACTGGTTGAGGTGGAGTCCCATTATGTTCAACTGTGATCCCTCAATCTCCATCCCCTGAGTAGCTAGGATTACTGGCTTGAGCTATGCCTTTTGTTTTATCTTTTGTTTTTGAGATAGGGTTTCACTTGGCCCAAGTTAGCCTTGAACTCTTGATCCTCCTACTTCTACCTCCCTCTTTCTTACTAGGCAGGTACTCTGGACTGCTGAGCCATGCCCCTAGCCCTGTTCTTCACCAGTTATTTTTAGGACAGGGACTCACTTCCTATCTAGACATGTGTCTAAGCCTGGATCTGACTATTTTAGGTTTCCCTAAAATAATTGCTGGGATCACAGACATATCCACCATGTTCCAGTTTACCTCCATTGAAGAGTCTTGTGGCCTTTTTTAAAAAAAAATCTTGGCTGACCTTGAATGGCAATCCTTCTATTCTTAGCTTCCCAAGTAACTAGGATCATAGATAACACACTTCATTTTTTTTGTTAGTTGTAGGGCTTGAACTCAGGACTTGGGTGCTGTCCCTGAGCTTTTATGCTCAAGGCTAGCACTCTACCACTTTGAGCCACCACACCACTTCCAGTTTTCTGGTGGCTATTTGGAGATAAGAGTCTCATGGACTTTCCTGCCTGGGATGGCTTTGAACCACTGTCCTCAGATCTCAGCCTCCTGAGTAGCTAGGATTACAGGTGTGAGCCACTGGCACCTGGCTTCCTTCATTCTTTATACACAAAAGTACATGATACTCACAGGCAGCCTGTCACGTGTGCACACGTGAGTACATGTCAAGAAATGTATTGGCTTGACCAATAGATGCATGTTCATGCCCACATCCAGGATCTATATCACAGGATCTGTACCCCCCAAGAAGAGCAGGAGCCATGATGTAACTGAGCATCATATATCGAGCATTTTCCACATGCCTGGCACTGTACTACATACTCTGTAGTTCTACTTGTTATGCAGAACAATGTGATGACATGGCTACTGTATTACCCCCCTTTTTCAGAGGAGGAAACTGAGTGACAAATGGCATGCCTCGAGTCACATGGCTATTCTGTACCTCATCTCCTCTCACTAATGTCATCTGTAAACAGCCTTAAGAACCACCCCTCCTCAGAGCCCAGGGCTGGTAGTTTAAGCCTGTGAGCTACCGCCTAGCAACTCAGGAGGCTGAGATCTGAGGATTGCAGTTCAAAGCCAGCCAAGGCAGGGAAGTCTGTGAGACTTTATCTCTAGTTAACCAGATGTGTTGCTGTGGTTCAATTGGTAGAGCACTAGCTTTGAGCCCAAAAACTATAGGACAAGAACCCAGGCCCTGAGTATATCCCACTTCCAGCTGACAAGGCAAAGTCACCACCGGGGACCCCCTAAGACTTCCGGAAGAGCCCAGTGTGGTTGGGATCTTCCTGCCCCACTGTGAGGCAGAACACCACAGGCTGGGCTCCCAGAGCAACATGTGCCCCACCCCTTGACTCCATCCCTCCTTTCTGTAGGCCTCGCGCTCTCCGATCTGATACAGAAATACTTCGTGTCTCCCACGCTGTTCCGTGTGATCCGTCTGGCTCGGATTGGACGTGTCCTGCGGCTGATCCGTGGGGCTAAGGGCATCCGGACGCTGCTCTTCGCCCTCATGATGTCTCTGCCTGCCCTCTTCAACATTGGCCTCCTCCTCTTCCTTGTCATGTTCATCTACTCTATCTTTGGCATGTCCAACTTCGCCTATGTCAAGAAAGAGTCGGGCATTGACGACATGTTCAACTTCGAGACCTTCGGCAACAGCATCATCTGTCTTTTTGAGATCACCACGTCGGCTGGCTGGGATGGGCTTCTGAACCCCATCCTCAACAGTGGGCCCCCAGACTGTGACCCCACCCTGGAGAACCCAGGCACCCATATCAAGGGTGACTGTGGCAATCCATCCATCGGCATCTGCTTCTTCTGCAGCTACATCATCATCTCCTTCCTCATCGTGGTCAACATGTACATTGCCATCATCCTGGAGAACTTCAATGTGGCCACGGAGGAGAGCAGCGAGCCCCTGTGTGAGGATGACTTTGAGATGTTTTATGAGACGTGGGAGAAGTTTGACCCGGATGCCACACAGTTCATTGATTACAACCGCCTCTCCGACTTCGTGGACACCCTGCAGGAGCCGCTAAAGATTGCCAAGCCTAACAAGATCAAGCTCATCACACTGGATCTGCCCATGGTGCCAGGGGACAAGATCCACTGCCTGGACATCCTCTTTGCCCTCACCAAAGAGGTGCTGGGCGACTCTGGGGAAATGGATGCCCTCAAGCAGACAATGGAGGAGAAGTTCATGGCAGCCAATCCTTCCAAGGTCTCCTACGAGCCCATCACCACCACCCTCAAGAGGAAGCAGGAGGAGGTGTGTGCCATCAAGATCCAGAGGGCCTACCGCCGGCATCTGCTGCAGCGCTCTGTGAAGCAGGCATCCTACCTGTACCGCCACAGCCAGGATGGCAGCGCGGATGAGGCCCCGGAGAAGGAAGGACTCATCGCCAGTGCCATGAACAAGATGTATGGCCGTGAGAACGGAGGCCACTGCAGCGTCCACAGTCAGGGGGAGGAGGAAGGCTCTACAGGGGCTGAGGGACCCCCCTCGGGGCTTACACCTGTCAGCCCCTCAGATCCTGCCCCACCCCCTGCCCCCCCACCAGGACAGACAGTGCGCCCAGGGGTCAAAGAGTCTCTTGTCTAGCAGGCAGCATGAAAGCCGCCAGCTGAGCCTAAGCACGGGGCCCAGAGCTCCCCCCCCCCAGAGGGGCCTGTGTGCAGAACAAGGGAGTGGGGTTTTGCGTTTGAGGATGCATCCAGCTTCTTTGTGGGGTTCAGGAGTTGGTCAGGCTGGGGCTGATACCTAGGCCAACGGAACTGCAGATGGGGGCCTCCTTGATTCCATCTTGGAGGTCCTCATCTTACCTCCATGGGCCTCTGTTGCCACTTCTCTTGCCTGAGGGATGGCAAAATGAATACCCATGAGTTGGAAGGAAACAGCCTATGACGGAGGAAATGGCTGTCTCACCTGCCCCAGTGTCTTAAGGACTACTGGCTTCTTCCCAGGAAGTGGTCTCTCAGCTCCAGCCTGGATAGAAACAAGTCTTAACCTCAGGAGTGGAGATGCCCTTCCTCAGGGCTCGGCCAGCTCTTCCTTCCTTCTTTCCCCTGCCAGTTCAGGAATTTCCTGGTTTTACCCTGGAAATGTTACTGGTCCAGAAATAACTACAGGAACCTGATTGGCCACAGTCTCCTGAGACATCTGGCTGGATTGTGACTTCTGAAACCTTTTGCCTGTGGCCATGTCTAGGCCATGGAGAAGTCCCCTGGCTGGCCTTCAGGGGAAGAGCAGAAGGGATTCCAGGAACTGCCATTTTTTAGGAATCATGGATGGGTAGAACAGGCTGCGTCCGGCCAACTCCGCTGAAACACTTGGCAGCAAGATGCCAGTGGGGTCAGGGGTGCAGAAGATTCTGTTCGTTTCCACTCTTCCCTCCTCACACCTTCATTAGACTACCAGGGTTTCTTGTAGCCCCAGCAAGCTGCAGAGATGTCTCCCTTCTTATCTCACCCCCTGCCCAACTCTTCCTCCCTCATCATCCTTCTCCACCTCCTCAAAATATGACCGAAGAATGTTAGAGTTGAACTCACGTGGACTCATGTGTTGACACTGGGGCGGATAGTAGAGGAGGCTCCGCTGGCTTGGGCTCAGCCTTCCAACTTCCTACTGCCTGGAAAGCTAGTTCTGTTGGCTCTGCTCATCTGGACATGGCTACCAGTAGGCTTTGTTGGCTCCCAGAGGATGGAGGCTAGGTTTAAAGGAGGATGTGAAAGTTCTGCTCAGGGGTCTCTGGATTCAGTCACTGTATGCATACCTGTGCAACTGTGTGTCTAGTGGATAGCTGGGGGTGAGCCACTGTGTAGAGGTGCCTAAAGATGCATGCTATGTCTGATTATCTTTGTTTCTGTGTGTGTCAAGTGTGCCCTGGAGTGTTGTCCTTGGTCTTCTGTATAGCTCTGTTCGTGTGAATGTGCCTGAATAGGAAAGAGTGTGCTATGAGAGTTGGAGTGAATGTAAACACGTGGTAAGGTTTGCACAGAGTTCCCCATTGGACTAAGTTCCTCTTCTTTTTCTTCTTGTTCTACATAATCAGTTTGATTAAAACTCAGGAAGCAGCAAAACCTTGAAATTGAGATAAATGTGTACGCATGTGTGTGTGTGTGTGTGTGTATGTGTTCACATCTGTGTGTGCCTATAGGCATCTCCCTTACTGTCTGCCCTGCTGTCCCCTCCCTTCCATCTCCCTCCCTTCTCATGCATCCTTCGATTCCTGCTTCTTGTCCTCACACCCATGACTTCTGTCCCATCCCTTTTTCCCTGATGAGCCTTTTCTGTGGAAGATGTCAGGTCCTTCCTTGTGGACTCTTTCAGAAGTTCCTCCAGCGAGGGCCAGGCTCCTCCTGCTCACTACCTTGCTTCTCTGCCTTCCCTGCTTGGGCCCCAACCCATGACACCCCACAGCCTCAGGAATCTACCGGGTGGGTGTTCACACACTGGGAACCAACTGCAGAGAAGTGATGAGCAGGGTTTGGTCCCCTCCCATGTAGACTGACACCTGTTCCCACTTGGTCCCAGGGGGAACCAGCCCCATGCCAGGCTGGCAGACAAGCTTCTTTGTACAGTTCTTACAATAAACCTTCCCTAGGTCCTTCTGATGTGTGGATTTCTCCTTTCTGGGACTCCCTGTGTGCTTTTGGGTAAGAGCAGCAAGAAGAAAGGGCCACAGGCGTTGGCCTATAGGCCTTGGCAAACAGGCTGTGCCCACAGGGTGATGCAAAAGGAAGAGGAGAAGGTCTGCCCATTATCATACTCCTCCTTTCACCAACAGGCCGTGTCCAGGAAATACACTGGTCCCAACCCCTGCCCTCAGAAGCTCTCTTCCCCTAGGCCTCTTCAGAGACCTCAAGGCACCTGTGAGGCTCAGAGGGTTGCCCTGACCCCAGAGAGCTCAGAGCCACAGAGAACTGAGTGTAAGAGAACATTCTCATATAGCAAACATGGTCACAGGTCCACCGAATGACATGTGGCTTAACAACTTCTGACTCCCAAGATTGGCTGACTTCCGCTAAGCTTGTGAAGGCTTCCTCCTTTCCAGGGTTTCTGTACCCCTTTGCCTAAGGTTCCAAGATACAGAGATGAGGGGCACTCATGAGACAGACTACCCCCAAGATGTCCTTCAATTGTCCCTGCTTGATTGCTCTACTCCAAGTTCTCTGCCTGTTGAGGAGGGTGTTCCGTAGCTCTAGGATTTTCTGAGCCGGCTGAGGTTCCAACCTCCATCTGGAAATCAATTCTTCTCACTTTGTTTCTCCTGACCTTATCTGGGCTTTTCTTCTCTGGCCTAGTGCTGCTGCATCCCTGAATGGCAGAGGAAAAAGACAAAACACAGGGTAGGACACAAGTATCATAAAATCCTTTCTCAAAATCACACACACACACACATAATCAGAGCTCCCCTTCCACTTCTCCAAGGACCCAAGATGGCCTTGGGTCATAGAGCCCTATGAAGAACAAGTTATTGGTCTGGGTGCTGGTGGCTCATACCTATAATCCTAGCTACTCAGGAAGCTGAGATCTGAGGATCATGGTAATTGACTATCACCAATTAACCAGCAAAAAGCTATAAGTGGAAGCATTGTTCAAATGTTAAAGTACCAGACTTGACTACTAAGGCTAAAAGAGAGCCCCAGGCCCTGAGTTCAAGCCTCACTACCAGTGCACACCGCCCCCCACCAAGAAACAAAAACATGTGAATGCACACACATGAACATATTATTGAAATTACTTTTATTTGCTGGGTGCCAATGGCTCATGCCTGTAATCCTAGCTACTCAGGAGGCTGAGATCTGAGGATCACAGTTCAAAGCCAGCCTGGGCAGGAAAGTCTGAGAGACTATTATTTCCAACAAACCAACAGAAAACTGGAAGTGGCACTGTGGCTCAAGTGGTAGAGCACTTGCCTTGAGCTGAAGAGCTCAGGGACATGAGGGCTGTCTTCCTGGGTAGTACTGGAACAAAGGCAGAGAAACTCTGCTTTGTGGGCTGCTGCTGTCCCATCAGGACCATTAGCCCTTGGCCCTTGAATGCCAGAGTTATAGAGTATGACCTTCTCCCTTGCCCTAGCACATTACCATATGCTCCCAAGCAAAGGACACATGAACTATCCCAGGCTGTAGCTGGTACACATGGGTTAGGATTGAAACCTGGTCCTTCTTAGCCAATGGCTCCTCCTGGTAAAGGTACCTGGAGGCCCAGAAGACCTAGACAGAGGAAGGGAGAGGTTTGAGACTCTTTCCCTTCTATTCTCATCCTTCCTGGAGTTCCTGCCTTCTTGCTTCCCTAACTCTGAGCCCCTCATTCCTTCCCTGCCTTCCCACCCTTATTCTGGTGTTATCTTCCTGAAAAGGTAGTGAAGCCACCAGATGTAGCCCAGGACAGCTGGGGACAGAGCAGGAGTGGTGATAAGGCCTTCTGTGTTGGAAAGGAAAAGGGCATCACAAACCAAGGACAGGGGTCAGCACTGTTGTCACCAGTAAGAGAACAGCTTGGCCCCAACTGTGACAAATAATCCCAAAGTCATGGGGCCCCACTGCTCACCTCTCTTGAAAGCTTTGGCCTGCCATGAATGGGAATGAAGTCCAAAGGGCACATCTGCATCCCTCCCACAGGGCATGCTAATGCAGTGAGTGTGAAGGATGCCAACTGCCCCCTGCCAATGTCCTTGCCGCTGCTCCACATAGCCCAGACAACACACATGGAAGTGTATACTCCCACACACGTGTGCACTAAGCCTTCCTTGGTATCCCCCATTCTTGGGAATACGAGCCCCAAAGCTAACTGACTCAGGAGGGGCACAGGAGACATCTGGACTTTGTCCCGCTCCCTTGGCTTGTCTCTCTCCAGCTACCCCAATACCAGCAATGGGGCCCAGGATCCCCATGATGACCTCAGGTGATGTTCTTATTCCTAGGCTGTTTGTTCCATGAGCTGAACATCTGATACCTTTTCAGAGAAATGTTTTTTTCATCTGAACATCTGGAAATGATGGAAAACATCTGGGAAGGCCCAGAACAAGATGTTCTATGGATGAAAACCCCCTTGGCCCCAATTTCCACAGAGGAGCTGCCACCGCCCCCCCCACTCTGTCAGGTGAAGTATGGACCTGAGATGGGGTAAGGTGAGGGGCCCAGACCCTTCCCCATGGGAGGAGAGTCCTCACTTCCCTAAACCCAGGCAACTCTACCAGTCACACAGGCTGTGACTCAGGGTCATAAAGATTGAGATGGGGATAGAGACACTGAAGATTTAAACTTTATCTTCTTCTCCTGGGGGTAGGTCAGAGGACAACAAAGAAAAAGGAACTGCCTGAAGATGTGGCTCAGAGTCCCGTTATAGGCTGTGGTGTGCAAGCTTTACTCTGCCCAGCTGCGCAGATTGCATCCTGCAACCCCAAGGGAAAAGGTTGTATGGAACTGAGGTGGGGGTGGACAGGGGCACAACGTTGATATTAGATGAACTCAAGTGTTACAATTCCATCTGCTGACTGAAAAGTTGGGATTTTTTGCGGAGGGTGGGAGTGTCAGTACTGGGGCTTGAACTCAGGCCCTTGCATTCTTCCCTGTGTTGCAGCACCTCTAATTCTGGCTTTTTGCTGGTTCATTGGAGATAAAGAGTCTCAAGGGATTTGTCTGCCCAGGCTGCTTTGACCTTCAGTCTTCAGATCTCAGTCTCTTAAGTAGTTAGGATTGTAGGCACGGGGCAGAGAGCCTTTTAGTTTCAGTACCTGAAGGCTCCCCAACACTAGCCCTTGTCCCCTGCCCTGGACCCCTAAGGCTTTGAACCACACTTCAGTGCCCTCACAGTTCAACAGATCTCCCTAGAACCCTCTGATTGGTTCTTTGCTTTGTTTTTGCTAAGCCTTCTCTACCTAAGTTTAGCCTCTTGGGTTGCCCTAAGACCTAGAACACTTTTCTTAAGTGGTGGCCACTTTTGGCCTATGCTTGCTCTTGCTCAAGAACCACTGTGGCTCCCTTCCTCCACTAGGCCAACTTCTGACATAGCTGTCTGTGCCCTAGACAAGAAACTCTGCTGGGGACCCTTCCAGATGTCTGTCTTGGCTCATGGCTGACACTTGACTCTGGACTGGCCTTCCTCCTTAGTGTCCCTTCCTCAGTGGGTTAGGCCAAGTTAGATTTAGTCATAGGACTGGTATATGGCTTGCTAAGTGCCTAGAAGGAAGAGCTAGCAGGCACAGATGGAAAGCTTGCAGTCCATCACCAGCAGGATGAGGACGCAGGCTGTAAAACACAGGTTGTTCCTGAAGATGAAGAGTCCGAAGCCTCTCTCCCAGGACTTCTACTGAGGACTCCGGCTTTGTTGTCCAGACCAGCAACCTGCCAGCCTTAGAGGCCTGGTGGACAAGAGCCCGCCCTCTCCCAGAGTCCCCAGGGTGCTCAGAGAGTTGGTACCTCCCCTGGGTTCCAATTTGCATCGCAGGAAGGGGCCTGGAGGGTGGGGGAGAAGCAGGGAGGGACAGGTTACACACCAGGCAGTTATATGTTATTTTCCCCCAAAAAGCTCAGACTGAGGACCTGGTAACAGGCTTGGACGTTGGAGACATCAGAGACAGACAGATTGGCGACCATGGCAAAGCTGGGTCCATCTCCCATGCTCCACTGCTGGCTGATGGTGGTGCTGCTCTTCTCCGGTATGGCTGTGATGGGCCTGCGGGCTTGACTCTGTGCTTAGGACTCCTGCTCTCTCCACCTCCTTCTGCATCTCTTTCTGCCTCTCATGTCTCATGTCTCTCTGCCTGCCCTGGGTCACAGCCTTAGTGTTGGGCTCAGGGTCTGCATTGACTAGAGTGTGTGGGGTTTTGCTGGGCACAGGGCCATGCCTGGTGGGCAGCCATTAATGTTGGAGGAGGAACTAGCTACATGTGGCTTGTCCCTAAGGCCCCTCAGGATACCATATGGGAGTGGACTGGGGAAAGGTGGCCCCAGCCAGTCCCTGGAAGGAAGATATTCCATAAAGAGACCCCCTCCTCATCTGGAAGGCAGTATAGCCCTCCCAGCTGTGACTTCCTTCCTGTCTCATTTAAATGCCTGCTTAAGGCCACCCAAAGGGTCAAGGGGAGAAGGGGAGCTGGAGGGAGGGCTTCCTGCCTCTCCAGAACATGGAGGGTTGAGGGGTCATGGAGCTTAAGTCCTGGAAGGAGGAAGTGGCATTGGGAATGTAAAGTGTGCAGGGCTAAGGTGGCCAGCAGAGGGTGGAGAAGCCTGACTGGCCCCACCCACTTCCTCTCACCCCACAGATGGGCCAGTGCCAGCAATGTCAACAAAGGACCAAGCACAGAATCCTCCAGGTCAGTCACTTGTCAACCCTACCTGAGGGCAAGTATGTCTGCTCAACACTGAACACTGGTCTTTGTCCCAGAACACCTCTGTCCTCCTGCCATGGGTCTCCCTTTCCAGGCCTTCATCCCCAGGCCTCCTTAGGGTCTTCCACTGAAGCCCCACTTCCAGCTAGCTGTCTTTTTTTGTGTGCTCCTGGATACTGGGGGATAGGCTAACCCAGGTCTCAAGCAGGGGAGTCATGGGGATTCCACAGAGGCCTCAGGCCTGGCTGTCTAGTGATGAATGAGTACTTGAGTCTCTGAGCAAGAGTACAAAAAGGAGTAGGTAGAAGGGGAGATGGGGGAGGGCCTTCATTGGAAGCCTTAGAATTTGTCTTTCTCCCCTGGGGACTGTGGGGAGCCCTAGGGGATTTCAGGCAGGTGCAGGGCAGCTCAGGGGAAGGTCAGCAAAAAGCAGCTCCTCCATACCCCTGTCTCCTGACCAACCCACACAAGGACAAAAGGCAGCCTGAGGCCCCACCCAGAGCTGGAGCCTTTGGGTGAGGCTAGCTGGCAGGAAGATGCCAAGAGGGATTTGGGGTTTGGCCTTGGTGCCCACAGGAAGTGCTTGTTCCGGAATCTGGCAGAATCCACGGTTTGTGGCCAGGAAACGGGGCTCCAAGGTGAACATACACTGCTATGCAGACAGCTCTGGCATGGTGACGTGGTTCCGGAAGCCGGAGATGAATGCAGACCTCCAGATGGTGCTCCCAGATCAGAGCCGAATCTTGCCATCCCAGAACGGCTCCATCTACACTCTCACCATTAAAGAGGTCCAGTTTGAAGACAACGGCATCTACTTCTGCCAGCTGGAGTGCACGGGGAGGAGCTCTCCAAATGTCCAGAGCTGTGGCACAGAGCTGCGAGTCATGGGTGTGTGCAGGCCCGCCATCCCCCCATTCCAGATTCCAAGGGAGGTAGCCACAGCCCTGCAACTCCCAACAGAGCTGCTGGGCAGCAATCCCCGAGGGGCACACAGAAAGTTACCACTAGAAGCTTATAGATGGGCTCTGATCCAGCCATCTCCCCCACCCCAGACTCATTCTCCACTTTATCTTCCCCAGGGTTCAGCAACTTGGCACAGTTGAAGCGGCGCAACACACTGAAGGATGGAATCATCATGATCCAGACTCTGCTCATCATCCTCTTCATCATTGTGCCCATCTTCTTGTTGCTGGACAAGGTGAGGGAGCTTTGGTGGAACTGGGGCAGAGGGTGGGGATGGGAAATGGCCTCAAGACAGATCAGACATGGGCAAGCCTTCCATCTCCCTGGTCCTTAAGGTTGCTTTCTTGGCCTCAGAGCCTGTCCATTGACTTACCCTTCAAACATTCATTCATTTAGTAATTTATTTAGTTGTTTTTGGAGATACTTTGTACCTATCCATTTGTCCCTGGTCTTCCCATTCTAGCCCATTAGGGGACAGAGATGTGGGGGGGGATATTAATATGGATCTCTCCCCCACCTGTCCCACAGGATGACAGCAAGTCTGGGATGGAGGAAGATCACACCTATGAGGTAAGGACTAGAGTGACCTGGAAGTGAATCATCAGTAAGCCCCACTGTTGCTGTGATCAGGGTGTGGCCCAAGCCTGAACTCCATTTCCTGTCTTCAGGGCCTGAATGTTGACCAAACCGCCACCTACGAGGACATAGTGACTCTGCGGACAGGGGAGGTGAAGTGGTCTGTTGGAGAGCATCCAGGTCAGGAGTGAGGAATCAGGCCCCACACCCCGCACAGCTCCCAGGCCTCACTGACTGCTTCCGAACTGCCCGGCTCATGCCCATCCCCTCCTATGGAACCTCCAGTTGGCCTCCGAAGCTGACCTGCTGGAGCTGCCTCCCCGCTAAATTCCTGGTTCCCAGCTCTTGCCAAAGGGCCTGGGGTAGCAGGACAACAGGGAAGTGACCTGGAACAAGAAATTCTCTGGTGATAGACTGGACCCAGCCTTCTGGGAGTACGGTGTGAGATCTATCCCCATGTTTGGGACAGGAAAAGCAAGACGAGACTTGTCAGAACCTGCAGATGAACTCAGAGCTGATGGGCTACCTACAATTCTGGGAAGGGCCACAAGCCAAGTGGTTAGTGAGAACTTTGCTCCTCATGTCCATCCCCTCCCATCACTGAGGGCACTTAGCCTGGAACCCATTTTCCCATGGAATAAACATGTCTGACAACTACCCCACAGAATTATGGTTCACAGGGCAGGTGGACATAGTGGCCCTGTATGCAGGTGTGGCATCTAAATGTGGTACTTGTGGGCCTCTGGGTTGTGGGAGGAGATAACTGTCCTGATCACCCTCCCTTTCTCTCTGAAGGCTCAGATGGGGCCTGTGGTCACATTGCCCAGTTTTCTGCCCTTAGTTCTGACTAGGCCTAGAGCAGCTGGAGAAAGGGAACCTAAAAGGTGCTAGACAGGGATGCCCTGGGATCCACTGCGACAACCAGCAGCAATTGAGTCCTAGCTGCTTCACAGAGCCAGGGGCTCAGCCTTAGGGGGCTTTGCTCTCTTCCACCTATCCCAATGCTCATTTCACCTGTTTCAACAAAGCTCTTCCAAAGTGCTGCAGGACCCAACCTGCTCAGACCAGCCTGTGCAGCTGTGGCCCTGGGTCTAGGCCCCTTAGATGGCTTTCTCTCCAGAGCGCAGGGATTTCCTACCTTTGCAGCACCTCTCACTGCCTACCTATGACTTTGTGTGTGTGTGGGGGGGGGGGGGGGTTGGAGGTGTCCTGGGGCTTGAGCTCAGGGCCTTCGTGCCATCCCTGAGCATTTTTGCTTAAGGCCAGCATGAGCTGTGGCTCCACTTTTGGTAGTTAATTGGAGATAAAGAGTCTCATGGATTTTCCTGCCTGAATTGGCTTCAAACTGCATCCCTCAGATCTCAGCCTCCTGAGAAGTTAGGAATGCAGGCGTGAGCCACCCAGTGCTCAGCCTACATGTGACAAATCTGACCCAGAGCCATGAAAAGATTCTTGAACTGGGGATGTGGTAGGGCATCTACCTAGCAAGCCCCAATATCACCAGAGAGAAAGGGAGAGAGGAAGAAGGAGAGAGAGAGAGAAGGCTTTGTGTGGTAAACTTTCACAGTGTCATATCCCTGACCCCCTCCTCCATCCCACCCCCACCCTGCAAGGTCTCCACTGTCCTCATTATATGCTCCCTTGGTCTCTCTACAAATTAGGCCTCAAGCTATCAGCTGTGAGCATAACTTGAGTCAACTCATAGCTGGGGGGTGGGGGTGGGGTCAAGTGCAGCTAACCTGTATGTGCAAGGCCTCCCTCCCAAGCCAGATTGTGCCCCACTTCCTGTTTACCTGGAGGGGATTCAGAAACATTCCTCTGCTGATCATGCTCCGGATTCAGACAGGGGAATCTCTACTTAGAGGAAACCACTAGTTTACCTGGAGAACCATAGACAGTGTGTGAGAGCTAGTGAGAAAAACCCAATTTGTAGCAGATATCCCCTGGAGTTCTGGATGGGCAAGATGGGTAAGGCACACACACCTAGAGCGCAAGGTCGGTTTGTTACTGAACAGGACTGCTCTGGGCCAGGAGGGCTGAGCTGTTTGTTCCCTCCCTGTTCTGGGCTCCTAGGGGAAACTGGCTTGTTTTGGCATTTTTCTCCCCTGAGCTGAGCCCTCGCTTTCCTGTTATTTTGCATAATGGCACTAATTTTGTCCTCTGCCTTTACCAGGGACCTAGGCAGCCAGTGGAGGGTGAGGAGAGACTCTTCACTTCTCCCCGAAGCAGGGTCTCCCTCTGATTGGAGCTTCCCTGAGTCAGGGCAGGGAGGAAGGGGGGAGCCTTGGATTTACTGAAAGACGAACATCTTTCAATAGCTGGGATTCCCTGAGGCTTTGAAATACTTGTTGACAGAGACTCATTTGGGTGGGAGATTTCATCCTCCAGCAGTCACCCTAAAGGGGCTCTAAGAAGTTCTTTCTGGGTCATAAGAGACCGTCTAGGTGTTTTAAGAGCTTGCATTTTGAGTAATGCTGTGTCTGTTTTGTGGGGCTTTGGTCCCTAGAACTCACTGAGGCAGTAGAAACCTAGCTGGGGCATGAGGATAGGGATGATGGGCATCCCAGGTCTTGGTTGCTTTATCTGTAAACCTATCTGGAGCCAGGTATGATAGAATGTAATCCCAGTGACTCAGGGGTCTGAGGCAGGAGTATCTGGACTTGTATGCCATTCTGAAACTCATCCTCCTGCCTCAGCTTCCTCAGTGCTAAAATGGCAGATAGGTGGCACCACCCCTGGCTCTAGATGATGGTTTAAAAAAATTTACTGTATAAAATTAAGTTTGCTTCCTTTTCTATGTACACAAGAACTTTGTAAGTTTTATGGATTCTAAAACATGTATAGACTCTTACATCTCTCCCACAATCAGGAAAACAGAGTTTGTTGGGGGTCCCAACAAACATAAATTGAGCACTTTTTAATGCTCATAAATAACAACATACTCAAAATGCAAGCTCCTAAAACAGCAAGACGGTCCATTATGACCCAGAAAGACTAGAGTCCTTTCAGGGTGACTGCTGGAGGATGAAACCTCCCACCCAAATGATTCTCTGTCAACAAAGACTTTTCCAATGCAAATGCAAAATTCTTCCCAAACCAGCAGCCTTCCTTGAAAGGCTTTACAGCTAGCTGTAAGTCTGAGCCATGGGAAGAAGATTAGGGGCAAGGAACACTGGGACAACTTTAACCATCTTCAAAAAGTCTATGCTTGCCTAGCATGCATGAAGCCCTGGATTCCATTCCTCAGTACCACATACACAGAAAAAGCCAGAAGTGGCACTGTGGCTCAAGTGATAGAGCATTAGCCTTGAACAAAAAGAAGCTCAGGGTCAGTGCTCAGGCTCTGAGTTCAAACCCCAGGACTGGCAAAAAAAAAAGGCTGCTTTGAAGAAGTTTTCTCCATGTGTATCACAAGGCCCAACGTCCTACAGACTCCACCCTTGTGAGCAAGGCCTCAATCAGTCTTCCAGAACCCTCCAGAGATGCTGCTGAACCATCCTTGTAGAAGCCCAGCTCCTCTGAGCCTCCCCCTCTCCAGAAAGAAGCACTGAGAGCCTTGGTGGACACATGCACCACTGCTCACTGGGGGAATCCACCTGGGTCCCTTGGGACTCTGGTTTAAGGTTCCTCCTCTGCTCTAGCTCGACTTCCGGCCTTCTCATTGCAGGTGCTGCCTGGGTTAGGGTAATCTGGCCCAAGATTTTGGGTGTTTTTCCAGCAGAATCAGAAATAACATAAAAACAACGCAGAAAAAAAAACCCACCACTGTTTGAATGGCAGCAGCAGGCAGTGTGCATGTCTCGTAGGTGTCTAGCTTGACTGGACACTTGGCATCAAGTGTGGAGCATGGTCTTGCATACCTCTAATCCCAGCTACTTGGGAAATTGAGATTGACAGAATCATGCATCAAGGCCAAGCCAGGCAAAAAGTTAGCAAGAGACTATCTCAACCAATAAGTTGGATGTGGTAAATCACACCTGTTATTCCAGCTATGAAAGAGGCAATAAGATTATGGTGCACACTGGATCAGGCAAAAGCATGAGACCCTATCTGGGGGGAAAAAAAGACAGAAAAAAATTAAAAAAAAAAAAAGAAGAAAAGACTAGGGACGTGGATTAAGTAATGGAATGACTGCCTAGCAAGCATGAGTCCCTGAATTCAAACCCTGGTTTGAACTAAAAATAACTATTAATAAACAAACATATTAAATCCTAAATTCATTCAGAGTTTGTTAAGATGCATTTGACTGATTCTAATACAAGTTAAAAATAAAATACACCTTTCCCAGGGAACTAAGCTTGTTTTCTCCACATGGTAAGATGGAGAAAGAAGACAACACTAAGACCCAGGTCCTCCAAGTTCAGTATGTTTAGAATATTGACACAAATGCTCATGGCCTTGTTGTCTACTCCTTCATTTAATGTTTTCACAAATATACAGCTATCATTCAAGTTCTTGTCCTTGTTATTTTTAAACAACTATGCTAATAGGAGGACATCAAGAGACTATATGTCTAACCTTGTCATCCCAGCCAGACCTCTGTATTCTTCCTTCCATACTTTTGCTTTCCTCAGCACATTCATCTAAATTCTCAGGCCTGGGGCTGGGTTAGCTTGCTCACTGCTTCCATCCCCTGGCTTACTCTCTCACCTCTCTCTCAGTTATTTCCTTTATGGTAGTTGTCCCAACTTGAAATGTCTATCGTTTGCTATTACATATTTACTTGTCTGCTATTTTCTCTCTTCCTGGTCTAATATTTGGCACAAGGTATGGACCACAATTACTTGTTAATATCTGAATAAGAGAATAAACAAGTCAAGTGTGGTAGTGTACCTGTGGAATCCTAGTGACCAGGAGGCTGAGACAAGAGGACCTCAAGTTCAAGGTCCATGTATGACTAAATACTGGGACTCTGTCTCTAAATCAGGTGTGTATGTATGGAAATGCATGAATGAATGCATGGATGGATGGATGGATGGATGGATGGATGGATGGATAACAGCTTCCAGTGCAGTAATGGGAATATGAGGACTACAAACAGTCACAGGACAAGCTAGAGGAAGGAGGTGGTTATTTCCAGCTGAGGGCACCCATTAGGAAAAGCACCTAGACTTGCTACAGCTACTGAGATATATTTCAGAGCAGAATACTTCATTGTCAATGGAACTTTTTCTCTGGGGAATGAGGCTGCAAGTAAAGATCACTTAGCAAATCTATTTATTTAGACTGCTAGATCACTCAGAGATATACTCTTAGTATAAACAAAAGTCCTACCACTACACAGGAGTACCTGCCTTCCTTGCTGCCCTCCAAGGTTGTTCCTCCATGCTTGAATCCTCTGCTGCACAGGGGGGTGAATTCAAGGGTCCAGCGAGATACAGGAAGTGAAAACAATGTACACTGAAACGTGCAATACAAATATAAAGGACGATGCGATTTGGTTCACTGAATCAGGCTACATTAGGTTGTTTGGGGGTGTTTTTTCCCTACCACTTTTCTTTTCTTTTTTTTTTTGATTGTGGGTCTTGAACTCTGGGCCTGGGTGAGCTCTCCCTGTGCTCGTCAGTTCAAGGCTAGTAGCTCTCTACCACTTGAGGCACAGTGCCACTTCCGGCTTTATCTATTTATGTGGTGCTGAGGAATTGAACCCAGGGCCTCAGGCATGCAAGGCAAGCACTCTACCACTGAGCCACCTTCCCAGCCCTCCTACCACTTTTCTTAGTGCGTATGGACACCTCATTCTGGGGCTGATGTTTTTGCACTCAATTCCCCTGCCTTCAATAAACATCTGTGCAGGGGCTTTATCTTGTCCTCCTAAGCTGTTCACTAAGAAAAGTTCTGTTTACACCAGACAGCACCACAGATCTGGCTTGGGGGTGGTAGAGGGAGTTTACTGAGGTTGGAACTTGAAGCCTTGTGCCTATCAGAAAGATGCTTTACTACTTTACCCACTCTGCCAGTTCCTTTCTGCGTTATTTTGCTTTATGCTCCTGGAATTAGGGGATGACAGGCATGTGCCACCTTGCCCAGCAATTGGTTGAGACAGATATTCACATGCTTAATCACCCAGTACATTACCTGGCACATGTTGGGCCTTCAGAAATATACCTATCCTGTGAAAGCTTGTGGAAATATCCACACTCTCCAAAGACTTTTGCCCAGTTGGCTAAATGACTATCAATGCTAAGACACATATACTAGCCAGGAGTACACTTGCAATCCCAACACTTGGGAGGCTGAGCAGAAGGACTGTAAGTTGGAGGCCAGCCTACACTACAAGGAAAGATCCTGGCTAAAAAATTAAAAAATCAAAATACTTAGGATGCTAGAAGCTAAAAGAAGGCAGATGATTATTACTTGAGTGCAATAACCAGCCTCTGATCTCCAGGGAAGAAGAGCAGAGTTAAAAGTAGGCTCTAAAGAACCAGCCAAGTGGTTCACGCCAGTAATCCTACTATTCAGGAGGCTGAGATCTGAAAGGATCATGGTTCAAAATCAACCTAGACAGGAAAGTCCATGAGACTCTTAATTAACCACCAAAAAGCTGAAAGTGCGACTGTCCTTCAGGTGATAAGAGCCCTAGCTTTGAACAAAAAGCTCAAGAATAGTGCTCAGGCCCTGGGTTCAAGCCCCAGGATCAGTACACACAATAGACACACACACACACACACACACACACACACACACACACCATACCACACCCACACATACACACAACCAATGAGGAATAGAAAGAGCTTCTGCCAATCCTGAGGCCACAACTTGGATGAGAAATATGGATCACCAGCCCATGAACTTGAACCTGAGAGGGGCTCTTTAAGCCTTAAAGAAGCACTTTAGAATCAAGAGCATATCTGTAACCTTTCATGGTAAGTACAGAGAATCCCAAAGATCGCCAAATCCACTGGACATCCAAATCCACTGATAGAAATCCATGATTTCAAATTAGAAAAAACTATTTCATAAAGATGGTTGAAAGGTTCATCCTGAGCCTATGGAGGCTAACACCGGAGGAAGCATGTGCCACAAAGACAGCTCTTGGGCAGTCTCCAAATTAGAAAAGTCAGATATCTCAGCAATGACCCAAGACTGGACTATTTTCTGTAATTAGAGAAAAAAAATCCTAAGACTAGTTCAAAGTTTAGTTTTTATTCCCAATGAATCATAGATGTGGTCTGTACTCCCAATGAATCATAGATGTAGTCTCTGCTCCCGAGAAGGCCCAGAATAGAGGACAGGTCACCAACTTCTACTACCATATATATTTCTGCAGTTTGTCTCCCTGGGTCCAGTGGTTCCTATAGGAACCTTCCATAAAATGCATTCCTGGGAGTCTCCAAAGTCCTCTGGGTCAACCAGAAGAATCACCTTAGTTCTGAGAAGTGAGAAAAAAATGCTCTCTTACCCAGGCTGTTTCTACTTGTTCTGTAAGTAACCTGTCTGTTGGGGAGCCAAGCCACACCTACTTTATTTGGCTACGAGACAGTCCCCAACTCTCACTTCTGCTGTCCTCACTCCTCAGGAGGATCAGAAGTTTCTCCCTCTGTTATGGAAACACCATGTCGTGCCCCAGGGGATACAGGAGGAAGATGTCAGGGGAGGTAGAAGGAGACATGGGCTCAGGGACTCTCCTCTTCTTCCCACCTGGTTCCCCCTTTCTTTGGTGGAACTGGAAAGATGTCCTTGCTGTCTCTGTGGCTCCTGAGACTGTCCCTTTGGCAATTTTCTCTCTGACTGCTCCCCCCATCCCCCACCTGGATACAGAGCAGCCCCCAGGGTCCCAGTAGTCCCTTTGAAGGGAAGAGGATAGGATTGGGAACAGGATGAGTGGGAGGAGCTTCTGAATTATCCATCAGCATAAGGCATCTGTGGGTCCATTCATAAATTTATAGGGACAACAAGTGAGGGCCCTGAGGTGGGGGAAAGAGGGACAGTATATAAAAAGGGCCCATAAGGGAACAACTCCAGGATCCCAGGCCCCAGCTTCCCAAACTGCTTAGGGTCCTGTGGTCAGCTCACCACACTGCAATGGCTGCAGGTAAGCACCTGTAAAATTCATGTGGGAGGGCATGATGTGGACCCATGTATGGGGACCCTGCAAATGGGATGGGAGCCATCTAAGCCCAACAGTGGCCATCCTGAGAGGAAGACTCTCAGAAGGTGGGGAAGTAGAAGGAGCTGGTCTGGGGGCAGGGAGAAACTGGTCATTGCTCTTCAGCCTTGTCTATTCCTCCTGTCCTTCCCTCCAGGCTTTCGTAGTACCTGGCTCCTGGCCTTTATCCTACTCAACCTGCCCTGGTCTCAGGAGGCTGGGGCCTTCCCAGCCATGTCTCTGTCCAGCCTGTTTGCCAATGCTGTGCTCCGAGCCCAACACCTGCATCAGCTGGCTGCCAACTCCTACAAAGAGTTTGTAAGCTCTCCAGGGATGGGCACCCAGCTGGGGTGGCAGGATGGGGCAATTTCCCCTTCGGGAAGTCATGGGAGAAATCTAAGGTCTCAGGGTTGTCTTGTGCAAACTAAGTGCTATCAGCGGAGGGGGTTTCCAATAAAGTAGCAATGCTTTCCCAGGAACGTACCTACATCTCCGAGGGACAACGATATTCCATCCAGAATGTCCAGGCGTTCTTCTGCTTCTCAGAGACCATCCCAGCTCCCTTAGGCAAAAACGAGGCCCAGCAGAAATCCGTGAGTGGTACCAGGCTCTCATTGCCTGCTGTTCTCCCTTCTCTCCAGGCAGCCTTGCCCACACCCCAGGCTGGGGGACATTTTCTCTCCCAAGGATGGGGAGGGGTAGGAGGCCCAGGCAGAAGCCACAGGGCCACATACCAACATCCAGCCTTTGCCCACAGGACTTGGAGCTGCTCAACTTCTCATTGCTGCTCATTCAGTCCTGGCTGGTGCCTGCACAATTTCTTAGCAGAGTCTTAACCAACAGCCTGGTGTTTGGCAGCTCCGACCGGGTCTATGAGAAACTGAAGGACCTAGAGGAAGGCATCCAGGCTCTGATGCGGGTGAGGATGGTGCCAGGGTCTCCAGCAGTGGGGGGGTCATACCACTCTGATTAGGTTTGGAAGTCATACTGGTCTACCTGGGAGCTAGAGCTGCTACTCTCTTTTTTCCAGTTAGGTCTTAATTTAAAAGAATGTAGCTTAGTCCCTATTTCCTCTTCTAAATCATCTCGGCCTACCTCTGGCCCTGGGGGGGAGGGGGAGGGGTGCGAGAGGGAGAGTGAATGACGTAAACAGGGAAGAAGGACAAAGTTCTCAGGATTCCTCTGCCTCTCTTACCTTTCTTTCCTCTTTCAGGAACTGGAAGATGGAAGCCCCCGGACTGGACAGATCCTCAAACAAACCTATGAAAAATTTGAAGCCAATCTGCGCAGTGATGATGCACTCATCAAGAACTATGGGCTGCTCTCTTGCTTCAAGAAGGACCTGCACAAGACGGAGACCTACCTGCGACTCATGAGGTGTCGTCGCTTTGTGGAGAACGGCTGTGGCTTCTAATCACACAGTGTCTCTATTACCTTCCCCTTTCCCTGGAAAGGGCCTCTCCGGTGCCCATCATCCTTGACCTAATAAAATTAAGTTGCATCATATTCTCTGACTAGGTGTCTCTCTACTGGGGAGGGAGACAGTATGGGGAAAAGGGTAGAATGGGGAAGCCAACCTGCAGGGATCCTGATCTCATACTTGGTTTTCCTGAATCAGAATAAAGTGGGCACATCACCCTCTCCATAACATGCTAAGTCTATTTCCTCCAGGGGGGTGTCCTAGCTTTCTGAAGAGTCTCATAGGTCAGTAAGGTCATAGGTTACTCCCATAAAGGACTTGAAGACACTTTCTCCCCTGCCAACATCTGCAATTCCAAACTTGGGAAGAAATGAAAACAACACAAGCTATCAAATACAGAAGAAAAGTACCTGGAAGTGAGATAGCACAGATGAACTCATAAAATTGCTTTCTTTGCCCGGCCTTTTATCTATGTAAGAAACATGTAATTAATATCAGATGCACCTAAATTTTAAGACGAATATCCATTTGATCCCATTACAGCTTGGGGGATAAAACCAGTCCAATGATTGGTTGGGGACAAACAGAACCAACATCTGGAATCTGAATTAGGGACTGCTAACGCAATGCCAACATGGGGCAGGTAGATAACTATAGAAGTGTTGAGATAACTACAGAAGTGCTGATAACGCTGGCTTCTGTGGAAGCTACAGTGTTGAGGAATAGGGTCAACTAACATAGGGCTCATCCAGCATATGCCCTTCACGACTGGAGGAGCAGGTCTGCATGCCTTCTGATTCTTTAAGACATTCAGACTTTTACATGAATCTAAATTTTAAACACTGGCAACTAATAGATATGGAAAATAGTTTAAAGGAAAAAATTAACCCAAACACATTTGGAAACCTAAGAGCAGTGAATAAGGAAGAGAGTCAGAAAGACATGTACTGCATATAATTTATGCTCTTGAATGAAAAGATAACAATATGCTTTTATAAGGCTTATGTGAGGATTAAGTGAAATCATGTTTCTGAAATGACTGACGTATTATTGAACTCAACTTATTGTGTTATGCTTGCATCAAATTTGGGGGTGTCTCGTGTTTTCTGATGGAGTGTCTAACACTTGTCAATAATCACAATGTTTTCATATGTTGTTTTATTTCCAAAGAGCTTGAAGGGTGGTGGTTAATGCCTATTGGTTTTAGCTCCTCAAACATTTTGGCTCACTAACTAGTGACCTATAAATCAATACTTAGATGTGAAGATCTGGGTTCTGATAGAAGGACAGAAGCATTTTCATCTAGTGCCACTTATGTTGATTTTTACAAATGAAAGCCAGGTAGTAAACAGTATGGTAGTTTTACAGTCCTGTTTTCTGGACATTTTCCTCTATCTGCCAACTTGTCCAATCTACATTATAGAAAAAAGATGTTAGTTTGTGAATGACCTGGCTTAAGAGTCCAGTTTTGAGGACAGAATCAAACATCTCAGCAACCTAGAGGAGAAGAAGAGAAAGAAACAGGTGTTCCAAAGGACACTTTACAATCTTCTCCTGGGATGGGACATCCCTTTCCAAGGGCTGGTTACTTTGGTGTCCAGGCATGCTCAGTGCCACGGATCAGTGCTTATACATCAATGGGCAGGGAGTCACACTACTGCCTTATCAGGGATTCAGATCAGGGCTGGAGAGAGGGAGGGATGGTGCTCTTTTGGAACTATCCAATTGTCAAATACTTGGTAATGAAGGACTGGAAGCCCAAGAGTGAGCATCAATGTACAAGTGGAAGCACAATGACTTCAGTTTTGCCTCTTCATACAAAGACAGAGCAGGAACAGAACTGATATTGATTGATGAGAAGGGATTAACTATCTCCCTCCTCAGAAACAGGTAGGATGAACAATTAAATTTGGGGGACTCATTCCTTGTTGAAGGCATGTCATTCAGGATAGCTCATGTTCCCAGACTGTGATCACTCAGATTTGACTCAGAATTGTGGGAATCTGTGAATGCTGAGCCATGAGATCTAATAAAGAGAACTGGAATGCCATCCTCTGACTCTCAGCAAGCTGTGAGTGGCCCAAGAAAGATCAATCGCTCCTAGCATTACAGAGTCAGGATTCTACCCTAAATGTGAGTTAACTTCTTTAGACCTTGGACTTAGATAAAGGTTTATACAAATTGTGGTTGTTTGCTACTTGCCTCCACTTCTAAGGTAAGAAAGTTGCTCATCTGGGGCTGGGAAGGTGGCTCAGTGGTAGAGCGCTTACCTTGCATGCATGAGGCCCTGGGTTCGATTCCTCAGCACCACATAAACAAAAAGAAAAAAGCCGGAAGTGGCGCTGTGGCTCTAATGGTAGAGCGCTAGCCTTGAGCTGAAGAGCTGAGGTACAGTACCCAGGCCCAGAGTTCAGTCCCCATGACCCGACCCCCCCCCAAAAAAAGAAGAAGAAATCTCAGTTTCTGTGACAGCAACTGCTCAAGATTTATTGTATCATTCAGCAAATATTGAGCACCTATTCTGTGTCATGGAGTCTCATGTAATCTGGTAGA
>NW_012267381.1:122540-170499 GCF_000151885.1 Dipodomys ordii
CCCCCCCCCCAAAAAAAAGAAAGTTACTCATCTTAGGATTGTTTCACGTGCAGGTGTCTGTAACTTCAAAGAGATTGCTGCCTTACTTTCTGCACTGTACTCCCCTGTCTGATAATCAATAAAGACCCTGCTAACAGGACCTTGGGGTGTCTGTTGCTGGCAAGAGGCACAGGCCCCCTGGTATCCCAAAACCAGTTTTATGGTCCAGTTTCCATCACTGCCATGCTCCCAGCCATGATAGGTTAAGGTTCTTGTGGCAGCCTGCAATACAGAATAACCTATTCTTTAAAAAATTTCCTTAAAGCATAGTTGGTATTTTGACATCAATACTAGGAAAGTAATTGGGTGCTGGTAGCTCATGCCTGTAATCCTAGCTACTCAGGGGGCTGAGATCTGAGGATTATGGTTCAAAGCTAGCCCAGGCAGGCAAATACAAGAGATTCTTATTTCCAATTAACCAACAAAAAGCCAGAAGTTGAGTGTGACTCAAGTGGTGGAGCACTGACCTTGAACAAGATCAGTTCAAGATCAGCTTCAGTTCAAGCCCCAGTACCAATGCAAAGAGAGAGAGGGGGAGGGAGAGAGAGAGAGAAAGACACAGAGAGCATATTGGAAAGAGAGAGGTTTGTATTGGGTGTATGATTTTTGATGAACCTCAGTGGTTGTCATAATTTCAACTCTTGAGTTTGGGATTGTAATGAAGGATATGGTTACCACTGGGAGAGTTAGTGTAAGTAACAGCAAAAGTCAGCACCTGTGAACACATGTGTGCAGCACACGTGTGCTAGTGCTTTTTGAGTACTATGTCATCTTTTTCTAACTATAACCCTATAATACTAGTATTGATCCGACCGCACTTCCGGGGCGACGGTGACGTCTATGTCCGCGCGCCGGAAGCGCGGCGCGCCCGGGGGTCGCCGGGGGCGCGCGCGGGCTCGGAAGCGGAGGCCATCATGACGGCTCCGGGCAGCCTAGTCGCCAGCTGCGGCCAGCGGCTCAAGTGGGCCATTGAGCTGAGCGGGCTCAGCGGAGGCAGCAGGGGCCGAAGTGACCGGGGCAGCGGCCAGGGAGACTCACTGTACCCCGTCGGGTAGGTACTTGGACAAGCAGGTGTCAGACACCAGCGTGCAGGAGACGGACCGGATCCTGGTGGAGATGCGCTGCTGGGACATCGCCCTGGGCCCCCTCAAACAGATCCCCATGAACCTCTTCATCATGTACATTGCCGGCAACATCTCCATCTTCCTTACCATGATGGTGTGCAGGATGGCCTGGCGGCCGGTCCAGGCCCTCATGGCCATTTCAGCCACTTTCAAGATGCTAGAGTTCAAGTCAGAAGTTTCTTCAGGGTCTGGTTTATCTCATTGGGAACCTGATGGGCTTGGCACTGGCTGTTTACAAGTGCCAGTCCATGGGGCTGTTACCTATACACGCGTCAGATTGGTTAGCCTTCATCGAGCCTCCAGAGAGAATGGAGTTAAGTGGTGGAGGACTCGTTTTGTGAACTTGAGAAAGAAGCTCGTTGAACCGAAAGTAAATGGACCTTATTTATATCCTGCTCTAGGCCTAGTAGGGGCTAAATGTGCTCACTCTTAAAATAACCACTGACAATACCCAAAATCTCTTTTCCATGGTAATCTCTTTTCCATGGTGAGGAGACAAACGCTAAATGATAATATGACTACAAACACAAAAGAAAATCTTACCACAACCCCTGCCTGAAAATAATGTAGAAAACTTTATTTATGTGTCGTACAGAGAAAAACAATACAAGCAGAACTATGTAAACAGGAGTGTTTCAATAAATTAAATGCTTTTAAAAAGTTAAAAAAATAAATACTATTATTACCCCTTTAGTAAGATGCCCCACTTTAGATTTAACTTGTTTCCTCAGATCTTAAGGATGACAAAAGGTCACCTTCAATATCCCTAAGAGGATAAACATTTAGAGTACAGTCACTATCCTTCTGTAGATAATCAGGGTAGCTGTGGATTAAGTTTGAGCTGGCTACCAGGTGCCCATGGCCCATGCCTCTTAATTCTAGCTACTTTGGAGGCTAAGATCTGAGGATCATGGTTTGAAGCCAGCCTAGGCAGAAAAGTCCATAAGACTCTTATCTCAGAAAAAGCCAGAAGTGATGCTTTGGCACAAGTGGTAGAGCACTAGCCATGAGCAAGAATTGCTCAGAGATAGTACCAGGTCCTAAATTCAAGTCTCAGGATCGGGAGAAAAAAATAGTATGAGCATGTTGTTCTACTGTTTAGATAAAGAAAATGATTGAAATCTTTAGCATATGGAGCCTCCTGGAGACAGTGAAGGCAGCTGCCCCTAGAAGCTCTACTGTGCTGGAAAAAAAAAAAAAAAGATGTAAAGTTGGATACTGGTGTCTCAGGCCTATAATTCTAGCTACTAGGGAGGCTAAGGATTGAAGGCCAGCCCAGGCAGAAAATCTGTGAGACCCTTTCTCAACCCATAGCTGTGCACAGTATCATGTACTTGTCATCCCAAGCTAGGTGGGATGCTGGATTGGAGATCATAGTTCCAAGCCAGCCCAGGCATGAAAATGTCCACAAGACTCTGTGTCTAGGGAAGGAATCTGGATGTGGTAGTGCACAGCTGTCACCCCAGCAACTATGAGAAACCTAAAACTAGGTAGATTACAACTCAGGGCACGCCTGGGTGGAAAACAAGACACTATATAGTAAAGACTCAATAACAGTTTTTTTCACTTCAAGAATTACTAAGGAAGAACTATCTAGACATTGGATATGTTGACCCACAGTGGGAATAATGAAGGGGAAAGGAAGATCCTAGCCTACAAGGGAAACTAGGCCAACTTCAAAGAGACTTTGGGAATGGCTAATCCAAAGCACTGGCTGTAGGGGTGTAGCTATGTGGGGGACAATTTGCCTAGCACGCACAAGGCCCTAGATTTGACCCAGTAGGTTGATCTCTGAGACATGGATGCCTGGACACCCAACCAAGGAACCACCTGCAGCTAGACCAACCCCCTTGGAAGCAGACTTCCCTCTTTCAGAGAAGCCTGATAGTCATCTCAGAGATGGGAATCTTCAGAACCATTTGGTTTCACAGGACTGTGGAGAATCATCCATCAACAGTGACACCCTGTGGCAATGAGAAGCAAAGACAGAGTAGGCTAGGTCTCAGACTCTCCCTACTGGAACTAGGAAGTCCTAATGATCATTCTTCCCTACTTCATGGAATCACTGTGTTTCAGGACTCTGGAGTCACAAGGTAGCATTTATAGATATGGGATAGATATGGGACAGCTATGAGGCTAATGCAGTGATCCAGACATTTAAATGAATCATTGGGGGAAGGTGGCTTAGTGGTAAAGTGCTTGCCTTGCATGCATGAGGCCCTGGGTTCGATTCCTTAGCACCACATAAGCAGAAAAAGCCGGAAGTGGTGCTATGGCTCAAGTGGTAGAGCACTAGCCTTGAGCTGAAGAGCTGAGGGACAGCGCCCAGGCCCAGAGTTCAGGCCCCACGACCGACAAAAAAGTAAATAAATAAATCATTGGATTAGGCTGTTCTACATACCTTCCTTGAATCTGCTTCCTATTTCTCCAAGTGCTGAACTTGAGAAGATGACAAATTTAGATTAAATTCAGATGAGTAACACACTAAATTTAGCAGGAAAATTGAAATTTAGAAGGTAATTTTGAGAAAAAAAAATTTCCTCTTTTGTAAACTTGAAATATTTCTAGCTCTTTCCAGGAATCCTTTCTTGATCTTGAGTTAGCAATCTATACTTTTCTTACCATAGGACTTAATGTGAAAATATAATCTCTTTGTTTGCCCCAATTGCCCTGCTATAGTTGGATAAAGGTCCTTCAAAGGCCTATGTTTTCTTTTGCTGTTGGTTTTTTCTTTTTTGCTGGTACTGGGGCTTGAACTTAGGGCCTGAGCGCATTTTCAACTCTACCACTTGGGCTATAGCTCCACTTCTAGCTTGTACTTGTGTGGATATGTGTGTGTGCACACACACGTACATCTGTGTTTGTGTCCATGTCTCTATGTGATTATGTGCTGTTCCTGAAGCTTGAACTCAGGGGGGCCAGGCATTGTTCATGAGCTTTTTTGCTCAAGGCTAGCACTCTACCACTAGAGACAAAGTTCTACTTCCAGCTTTTTGGTCATTAATTGGAGATAAAGAGTCTCATGGAGCTGGGTATAGGTGGCTCAGGCCTGTAATCCTAGCAACTCAGGAGGTTAAAATCTGAGATCGCAGTTCAAAGCCAGCCCAGGCAGGAAAGTCCGTAAGACTTACCTCTAATGAACCATCAGAAAACCAGAAGTGGCGCTGTGGCTCAAATGGTAGAGTGCTTGCCTTGAGCTGAAGAGCTGAGGGACAGTGCCCAGGCCCAGAGTTCAAGCCCCACGACCAAAAAAAAAAAAAAGAGTCTCACAGATTTTCCTGCTCAGGCTGAAATCCTCAGGTTTCAGATTCCTGAGTAATTAGGATTACAGGCATGAGCCCCCTAAAGGCCAGTGTACCTAAAGGGCCTTCTAGCCTGTGGTGCTGTTGAGGTGGTGAAACCTTCAAATAGGTAGTACCTAGTGGGATTATCCATGAGAACACCACAGAACACCACACAAGCAAGATCAGAGAGGAAATACTAATAGACACATAATTAAAACACTAAATCCACAGAATAAAAAGAATACGGAGCCAGGAGCTAGTGGCTCATGCCTGTAATCCTAGCTACTCAGGAGGCTGAGCTCTAAGGATCACAGTTCAAAGGCAGCCCAGCAGTAAAGTCTATGAAACTCTTATCTCCAATTAACTACCAGAAAACTGGAAGTAGAGTTGTGGCTCAAAATGATAGAGTGCTAGCCTTTAGCAAAATAAGCTCAGAGACAACACCCAATCCTTAGGTTCAAGTCCCAAAACTGACAAAAAATAAAAAATACTGAAAGTTGCAAAGAAGAGACTAGTTATTGTGGCAAGTTTATTCAATGACAGCAGTTTTGTCAACTCTAAAAATGCAAGGAGTGTACCAGGTGCCAGTAGCTTATGTCTGTAATCCTAGCTACTCAGGAAGCTAAGGTCTGAGGATCAGACTTCAAAGCAGAAAAGTCCCCTTGAGATTCTTATCTCCAATTAATCACTCAAAAACTGGAAATGACATTGTGGCTCAAGGGGTAGAGCACTCACCTTGATTAAAAGAGCTCAGGGAGAGAGCCCAGGCCCTGAGTTCAAGCCCCACAACTACCCCACCAGCAACAACAAAATGAAGGAGCACATGGAAGGACACAACGGAAGCCCTAAAAGATAGCAGTTGTCAGCCTGGATTAGTGCACCCAACAAAGCTATCATTTGTGGTTAAAGGAGAAACAAAAATCTTCCATGATAAACAAATGCTAAAAGAATTAATTACTACTAAACCAGCACTGCAAAATATACAAGTAAGATACCTGCATCCTCAGGCTTATTGCAGTTCTGTTCATCACAATAACTAAATGATGGAATCAGCCAAGGTAGCCAATAACACATGAACAGATAAAGAAGTTATGGTACATATATACCATTAATATTACTCATCTATAAAGAAAAAATGGAAATTATGTCATTTTCAGGAAAATTGATGTAATTGAAGAACATCATATTAAGTGAAATAAATCAAGCTCAAAAAGCCCAATACTGAGGTGGGTGTGGGTGACTCAGGTCTATAATCCTAGCTATTCAAGAGGCTAAAATATGGAATACCAAAATACAGATCCAGCCAGGGCAGAAAATCTTTTTGACTATCTCCAAAATAACCAGCAAAAAGTTGGGCTGGAGGCATGGCTGAAGTGGTAGATACTAGCTGAGCAAACAAGTCAAGCAAGCACAAAGCTTTAAGCTCAAACCCTAGGATCTGGGGGGGAAACGCTAAATATTATTTTCACTCTGTGGAAAACTAGATCTAAAAGACATATATAGGGCTGGGAAGGTGGCTCAGTGGTAGAGTGCTTGCCTTGCATGCACGAGCCCTGGGTTTGATTCCTCAGCGGAAAAAGCTGGAAGTGGCACTATGGGAAGGTGGCTCAGTGGTAGAGTGCTTGCCTTGCATGCACGAGCCCTGGGTTTGATTCCTCAGCAGAAAAAGCTGGAAGTGGCACTATGGCTCAAGTGGTAGAGTGCTAGCCTTGAGCTGAAGAGCTGAGGGACAGCACGCAGGTCCAGAGTTCAGGCCCCATAACTGACAAAAAAGACATATATATTCATATTCATGAATATACATATATATAGCTATATAGAGAGAATATGATTCTAACTATGGAACTATTTAGGGGAATGAGAGGAAGGTGAAAGGCAAAAAAAGATGGAGGTTAATCATGTTGAAATACATTGTAGCTATGTATGAAGATAGCACAATGAAAGCTGTTGATCAATAAGAGGTTGGGGGATGGGGAAAGTGCATATAATGCATACCCATCTGAAATACCACAGTGAGACCCCTTAGTGCAACTAATACACACTAAAAAATGAATGCATCAATGATAGGAATGTAAATAGACTCTGTTAGGGGGAAAGTACTAGAAGGAGGATGAATGAGTAAGAATATGGTTGAAATAGTTTGTTTGCATGCATGAAAATAGAAAAAAAATCTGCAGATGTCAACTCCCCTTCAGATTGAGTGATATTAACTTGGGGAAGATCTGGAAGTACGCCAGGGAACAGAATGAGTGTCCTAGGAACTTATGTATACGTCAAACCGTGACAGCCATGGGCCTAAAGGAGGCTCTCATGGTCACGTATTTCCCATGGAACTTTCTACCTCCTTCTCAGAGTGAGACTGTTCATTTTGTTTTGATGCATGTTAAGGCAAAGGATATTTGGTCTACTTTGGTTTTGATTTTTTTTTGTCAGTTCTGGGGCTTGAACTCAGGGCCTGGATACCGTCCCTGAACTTCTTTTGCTCAAAGCTAGCACTCTACTATTTGAGCCACAGCTCCACATCTGGCCTTTTCTGTTTATGTGGTACCAAGGAATCGAACCCAGGGCTTCATGTGTGATAGACAAGCACTCTACCACTAAGCCACATTCCCAGCTCCATGGTTTTGATCTTAAGTGGTACTCAAAGGTCCAAAATACTAAAACTGTGGTTGCCAGTATGTGGTATTGGTGGGAGACGGTAGAGGGAAATTAGGTGACTGGGGGCATAGCCTTAAAAGGATTTTTCCTTCTTCCTAGACACCATGAAATGAGAATCTCAGGTTCCCACCATGATGTTCTGTCTTACCACAGGCCTAAAAACAATGCTGGATTGAAATCTCTGAAATCATGAATCAAATGAAGCCTTTAAGTTGGTTTTCTTGTGTAGTTTGTTCCAGTGACAAAAGCTAACCCACTTAGGGAAATCTCAGTGAGAGGGAAGAATTAGGTAGATTTTATTTATTTGGTGCATATAGGGGTATAACTCTACATTGCCTGAAATGACTCATATCCATCACCCACTGTATCGACAAAATACCACTCCCTTTGGGGAGCACATAACTTTTGTAGCAAAGTTATCTGCTAAAGCTCCAGAATTTCTTTCTTGCTACTGAAATAACTCACTCCTTTTTAAGCTTGAGATTCTACGACATCCTATACAGGTCCTATTGTAGCTTGCCATGTCCCAAAGAGTGGTAACAAAGTAATGGAAGGTATTTTTGAGAAGAAAAAGGGCAGCCATGGGACACCAGAGAATCAAGCAGAGAATAATAATTCCTAGGGAACATTCTTTCTGATGGTCTGTTTGTTTGGGATGTTCCAATTACAAGCCAGAGACACCTAACGATACTATGTCCTCTTGACCCAAGAATCAGGAATCTCTTTCAAGAGTCCAGATGAACAAATACTGAAGTATTACTATACTTAGGACTTCATATCCCCGGCCTTACCGACCAACCTCTGTGTCCTGGCATCCTAGATAAAGAAACTTTCTCAGAGTAGCTTTACTTGGGCAAAGGACCCAGGACAGCAGGAGTATTTCCATCAAACAAGTATTTCCATCCTTGGACTAAATGTCAGAAGCTGGAGAGAGTTGGGTGCTGGGGGCTCACGCCTTTAATCCTAGTTATACAGGAGGCTAAGATCTGAGGATTGTGATTAGAAGCCAGCTGAGGCAGGATCTGTAAGGATCTTTTTTTTCTCTTTTTTTTCCAGTCCTGGGGCTTGAACTCTGGGCTTGGGCACTGTCCCTGCACTCTTCAGCTCAAGGCAAGCACTCTACGACTTGAGCCACAGTGCCACTTCCAGTTTTCTGGTGGTTTATTGGAGATAAGAGTCTCACAGAGGGGCTGGAAAGGTGGCTCGGTGGTAGAGCGCTTGTTTTGCATGCCTGAAGCCCTGGGTTCGATTCCTCAGCACCACATAAGCAAAAAGAAAAAAGCCGGAAGTGGCACTGTAGCTCAAGTGGTAGAGCGCTAGCCTTGAGCTGAAGAGCTGAGGGACAGCGCCCAGGCTCACAGTTCAGGCCCCACGACCGGACCCCCGCCACCAAAAATAAAAAGAGTCTCACAGACTTTTCTGCCTGGGCTGGCTTTGAACTGCAATCTTCAGATCTCAGCCTCCTGAGTAGCTAGGATTTCAGGCGTGAGCCACTGATGCCCAGCTTCTGTAAGGATCTTATCTCCAGTTAACCACAAAAAACCAGGAGTAGAGCTGTGGTTCACATAGTAGAGGAGAGCAAAAACTAAGGGGCAGTACCCAGACCCCTGCGACCAACAAAAAATAAAAAAAGGTGGAAAGAGGAGACCATAAGGATAGAGAGAGGAACAAAGAAATTAAAAAAAAAACTGTAATTCTTTCTTTGATATAGTTAAGCCAACCCCTTTTTTGTAACCTAATGAGATCTAGAAAAATTTCAGCAAGAACAATTAGCTGTACGGATTTACTTTTTTAAAAAAACAACTTTTTGAATCTATTGATTTCAGTTAGGCTCATGCCCATCAGGAAAATATAAGAAAGACTGATGTGACTGGTGATTGAGAAGATTCCTGCATATGCTTATATGGTACTTACCTCTTACTAGTTTGCTTCCACTTATTAGGTAAAGTCCACAGAAGGATGTCTCCACGTAAACATCGAAAACAGAGTTTAAAGAGATGAAATTTGGCAGTATTTATCTGGCACTGTTCAGCACAAGGTGACCCAGAATCTAGAGAACATGGTCACTAGAGTCTTGTTCCTGATGTAAGGAAGAAATGTTATAACAGGCCTATCTCTTAGGAGCACAGCGAAATCTCTCTAGAACAATCCATCTTTTTATTTTTTCATTCTTTTTCCTCCTTCTCTTCCTCCCTCCTCCTCTTCCCCTCACCTCCTTAAGACCTCAGTGAAAAGAACTACTCTCTTCTTTTTCTTTTTTTCCTCCTCTTCTAACTCCACAGCCCAGGCAGACCTTGTACTTTCGATCCTCCTGCCTCAGCCTCCCAAGTGTTGGGATAAAAGGTGTGTACCACCATGCCGGAATGGAAGATATACATATCCATTCAGGTGGTCAAAGTCCATGTAAGCCTCCAGACTTGGGGGTCATACAGGTCTGATGGGGCACATTTTGGCACTCTGCTGAGTGGGAGGATTTTCATGATCTTCCAAGAAAACTGGTAATGTCCCTGTCCCCACATGGCTGAGACAAGTAAGGTGAGCAGAAGCTTAAATGACAGAAGGGGTGCTCAAGGAAGATAAGGGAAAGGATAGTACAGATTTGATTTTAGATAATTATCACTGTGTAAAACAAAAAGAAAACCAAAGGGAAGTAACAGTTGCAGCCAATCTACAAAACACAAAAACAAGAGGTTGTCCTCCTCTGTGCTGTACACCTTATGGTTCTGTGGCAGGACATACTAACTACACCTTGTTAGAAACTTAAACAAATTTCTACATTTACCTCTACCTTTGGCAGGAGTTTTCAGCTACTTTTGATGTAATTTTAAAAATTTTGTCATATGCTTATGTTATCATCTTTCTTGGACTTCCTTGATCGTATACCAACTTTCATTTTTATATGAAAAAAATTAAATGTCAAGACCTTTAAGCCTATAAAAATTGCTCTCATAAAAATAACTATATAACCATGTCATGTAAAGGTAGTTGGTTGTTTTTATGTTTTGTTTTTTTTTTTCGGTGGGGAGGAGGTCAGTCATGTGGCTTGACCTCTGGGTCTGGGCACCGTCTCTCAGCTCTTCAGCTCAAGGCTAGTGCTCTACCATTTGATCCACTTCCAGTTTTGGGGGGTTAATTGGAGATAAGAGTCTCACGAGCTATCCTGCCCAGGCTGGCTTTGAACCACAATCCTCAGATCTCAGCTTCCTGACTAGCTAGGATTATATGCGTGAGCCATGGGTGCCAGGCAGAAGTAGTTGTTTTTTTTGTTTTGGTGGGTTTTTTTTTTGTTTTTGTTTTTTGTGAAGTTCTGGGCCAGGCATGGTGGTACATACTTATAATCCCAGCACGTAGGAACTGATGCAAGAGGATTATGAATTTCTGTCTGGTTTGGTCTACATAGGGAAACCAAGACTCTCCTCTCCCCCATCCCACCCTCTCCAAAAGGGAGAAAGGTTCTGGTAATTTTATAAATTGGTCAGTTAGTTGAGTGCATTTTGGGAAATGGGATTGCTTTGGCTTATCCATTTCTTTAGTGCCAGGTACTTTCCTAAGGAAGTAGAGCAGTCATTTCTTCTGACAGAGAATTGTTCTGGTAAAGTTATTAGTCACTGGTCATAGAAGCATCTGGTATAAACCTGTTGAAAGTAACAAAAACTGAGCTAGACATCTCTTCTTTCCTGAAGTTGCATCTTTTCTTTACCTGTTTGCTTGTTGTCTAGAGAGACTCTGTTCTTTTCTTACTCCTCTCTATACTTAGTGCTGTTAGCACCTGACTCAGTAGCCACTTGTTTGTATAGACAGTCTTAACCAGCATTAGAAAAACAGACAGATTAAGGGTTAAAATCAGGTGCTACTGCTAAAAGAACCAACGTTGGCCAGCCCTTATTGTCGAGGTAGACATCAAGTCTGAGCTAAGGGAATAAACAGAAAACACTAGACATCCAGGTGGAAAGTCACACATCAATCAGTCCAAGAGAGTGAGCTTAATGAGGAAGGATTTGGAAGCCCAAGCTAAGTGCTGGTGGTAAGCTTGCTTTAACTGTACTAAGCGCATTAGGAATGGCTTTGAATGCAGTTTTGGGCTGGAAGTGGCATTATCTCCTATCAGTTACTTCCTAAGCAGACAGGATTCAGAAAGGCCCTCTGGAATTCATGTTTGGGAGTGGGGCAGGGGTGGGGGGGTTGTGGATGGAGCTAGGGCCCCTAATAAAACCCACAACACAGTATGGTGAGCATTCACTGGATCAGAGTGCTCCTGATGGTGGCCTGGCAGAGAAATGGAAGAACAAGTATTTGTTTAAGAAATATGCTGGCTAGGAATGTAGCTTAGTGGCAGAGTGCTTGCCTAGCATACACGAAGCCCTAGGTTTGATCCCTCAGTACCACATAAGCAGAAAAAGCTGAAAGTGGCACTGTGACTCAAGTGGTAGAGTGCTAGCCTTGAGCAAAATAAAAAAGAAGAAGCTCACAGACAGTGCGCAGGCCCTGAGTTTAAGCCCCAAGACAGGCCAAAAAAAAGTGCATTGAGTCCTAAGGCAAAGCCCCTGCCTCTGAGGAGTTGCCTTCCTACCTTCACGATTGGTGAAGGAGACCACAGCTATTAAAGTACCTGGCATGTTTGGGGAAGATAAGCTCCATAAGTCTTGATAGTAGACATATGGGTAATTGGTGGAAGATTAAAGCTAGCAAATAAGGTGAGGAAAGATAGTAAAGAGCCAATATGGAGCCAAGTACCCATAGCTTACATCTGTTATCCTAACTACTCAGGCAGCTTGAGATTGAGAGGATCAGCTGAAGCCCATCCCAAGCAGGAAAGTGAGACTCCATTTCTAAATTAACCAGCAAAAAGCCAGGCTGGGACATGACTCAATTGGTAAAGAACCAACAGAGCAAGCAAGAAAGTAGAGCAAGCAGTAGACCCTGAATTGAAACACTTGGTACCATCAGAGAGTGTGCCTTGCTAAGATGTTTAGACATACATCTTCTGTGGGCCAGTGGTTTATAACATGTTAGAGCTGTAGAACTCTTTCTTCACAAGAACTCCTACAGTTACTCAATACATAAAAAACAAAACTGAGCTGTCTGAAGGAAGGATGGGGGGTAGGCTGGTGAGGAGTTGCTCTTTTCAAGCTCAATTGTCAATTCTCCACCCATCTTCTGAGGAACTTCTAAGAAAATAAAAGGATCATGGTTCAAAGCCCACCACTGAACATAATGGAGGGTACATGAGGATGGATAATAGAGAAGGAGAAAAGTGTTCTGATTGGCTGTCTTGGGACAGAATTGCTGGGGAAGATAGAACAGAATAGTCCAGCTAGCAAGGAAGCCAGCTGGGTGGATTGGAAAGACATGCTGAAGACCTGACATGTATCCAAGAATGTATCCAAGAAAAAAGGGTAACTTAGAGGAAGAGAGAGGAGTGAAAGATGATTTCAAATGAGAGCAGAAAGTTCTCAGTTTTCTTTGCTTTGGGGCCATCTGGCTGTGTTACTCCATGTTCCTTGACTTTCGGATGCCCAAAAGACCAATGTGAATGTCTCAGCAAAGCATGCTTGGCCCCTTGCCATGTCTTTGCGCCCTTCACCAAGCTAGATCCTGCAGAGTGATGGACTGGAAGGACAACAGGCATTGATTTTGAGCAGATGGGTTTAAATGACTTGCAGAGCATCCAGCAGAGAGCTGGAAATATGGATCTGAAGCTCAGGAGAGAGGTGGGGGGATGGAGATAAAAAGATTTAGGGTCATCAGAAAATAGACAGGAATTGAAGGGATGGGAGATGAGTAAGTCTGCATAGAGGAGGCACAGAGAAACGACTAAAGATAGAAGCCCAGAGGACAAAGATATTTAGGAACAAGAATAGGGTAAAGATACATCAGAGGTTCAAGTGGAGGTCCTTCTTTTGTTGTTCCCTAGAGTAGTAGTCTGTTTATTCATTTTATCAGTAGCTTTGGCCTTGGACCAGTGCTCTCATCTACAGCATCCTGCCTAGCTGGAATCACAAACACCCACCACCATACCTGGCTTGTTGTTCAGATACGGATAGTCTTGGTTCCTTTTTTCCCTTGGCTGGCCTTGAACAATGAATCTCCCCATCTCTACCTCCGAAGTTGCTGGGATCATGAGCACGAACCACTATTCCCAGCTTAATTTTGCTCTGTATAGCATTGTTCTGATAGCTGTGTAACACTGACTCATCTGCATTATCTGATGCTGTTATATGACTTGAAAAGACTAGAATGGTAACACCAACCCTTGGCTTTATACAATAAGCCAAACTGCTGACCTGATACAGGATTCACTTGCCCGTGTGCTCATTCTTGGTTATGTAACCTACCTTTCATTTTTCTCTGGGTGAAGGAAGCTTTTTAAGTTTGATCTGCTAGCTTAGAAACCAGAAGAAAACATCTGGCATTTACTCAGACTGAAGAACCAAAGCAAAGCTGTAAACAACATGTGTCAATTTTTCCTTCCAAAGAAGCCTTCCCAAATTTTGTAGGGTTCTCTTTGCCAACTTTTTGTCATAGCAGGAGCAGAAGCAAATAAAACCATTCCAGTTTCTTGGGGTGTTTGTTCTTGGTTAAGAGGTTGGGATCCCAGGGCTGAAGCTTACTTTTTGTACACCAGCATCTGCTTTAACTCCCAGAAGTCTCTATGCTTCATGTTTTACCTGCTAGACTGTGTTGACTATGAAAAAAATATTATATACTTATAAATGCAAAGAACTTCTACTTGGTGATCCAGCATCACTGATTCTAACTCTCCTCACCTTGAACTGCTTAAACTGTTCTCTTTGCCTAACTCAGAATCTCCTCTAAGAAGTCATCATTAATCTCCTTTTCCAATTAAAGGGCTCCTCTACTTTCCTGTGGTTCCTTGCAAATACCATTATCTGAATAGACGGAACATAATGTATCAGTCAGATTTCTACCACTACAACAAAATACTTCAGTCAGTTTATAACAAGAGAAGGTCTATTTTGGATCACAGTTTTATAGGTTTAGTCCATGGTGAATTGGCCTTATTGTTTTGAATCTGTGATAAGGCAGGACATCATGGTGGGAGTATATAACAGAGTAAAGCACTTACATAAGAATCAAGGGATGAAAGAATAAGTGGGGGTTAGGAGGTCCCACAATGCCCTTTGAGGACATGTTCTCAATGACCTAAGGATCTCCCTTCCTACTAGTCCTCAACTTTTTTTTTTTTTTCCTGGTCATGGGGCTTGAACTCTGGACCTGGCCACTGTCCCTCAGCTCTTCAGCTCAAGGCTAGCGCTCTACCATTTGAGCCACAGCGCCACTTCCGGTTTTCTGGTGGTTTACTGGAGATAAAAGTTTCACAGCTTTTCCTGCCTGGGCTGGCTTTGAACCATGATCCTCAGATCTCAGCCTCCTGAGTAGCTAGGATTACAGGCATGAGGCACTGGCACCCAGCTAAGGCCTCAACTCTTAAAAACTCCACCATTTCCTAATAGTAACACCCTGAGACTAAGCCTTTAACACAGGAACTTTTAAAATCCAAACTATAGGGGCATGATGTGAACACTTGTAATCCTAACTATTCAAGAAGTGGAGATTGGAACGACTGTAATTTGAGACAGGCCTGAGCAACAGTTACCAAGAGCTCATCTCAACCAATAAGGCAGGCATGGTGGTCAGTACCTGTGATGCCAGTTATTCAGATGCCTTAAATACGTAGATAAGATTACTACCCAAAGCTAGTCTTGAGCAAAAATGTGAAGCCCTATCAGGAAAATAACTAAAGCAAAAGGGGTTAGGATGTAGCTCCAATGGTAAAAACACTGCCCTTCTGAAAAAAATAAAAAATCTAAACTAAAAATGAGAAAATGATCTTTTATGCATCTTTTTTGGTTGGCCATGGGGCTTGAACTCTGGGCCTGGGTGTTGTCCTTCAGCTCTTCATCTCAAGGCTAGCGCTCTACCACTTGAGCCACAGTGCCACTTCTGGCTTTTTCTGTTTTTGTGGTGCTGAGGAATCGAACCCAGGGACTCATGCATGTGAGGCAAGCACTTTACCATCTTCCTAGCCCCTTTTATGCACTTTTTTACTAGCATGTATCAGAGACTGGCACAAAGGAAACAGTTGATAAATGCTTTTGAGTACAGCATCTGCTGCTTTCCTTAGTAAGCATCCAGTCCTTCTGCACCTCTATCTGCCTGATGCCCCAGGACCTGCCCTTGCCAACATGTCCATGTAGAAGATGAAGATTTCAGCTGTCCAGATGCTCCAGCTGGAAGACCATGGGACAGCTCCAGGAATGCCACCATCTGAGTATACATATTGCATCTTCTGAAATTCTGGCCTCCTAAGGAATGTCTGTACATAGGAGTGAGTCTTTGCTGGCCTGCTCTAATGGAAGCATGGATCCACCTTTCTTCCAGGACTTTTTTTGGGGGGGTCCGGTTGTGGGGCCTGAACTCTGGGCCTGGGTGCTGTCCCTCAGCTCTTCAGCTCAAGGCTAATGCTCTACCACTTGAGCCACAGCACCACTTCCAGCTTTTTTCTTTTTGCTTATGTGGTGCTGAGGAATCGAACTCAGGGCCTCAGGCATGCAAGGCAAGCGCTCTACCACTGAGCCACCTTCCCAGCCCCTATTTTATTAGTTATTAGCAGCAAGGTTTATCACTAAAGATACAAAGAGGAACATGTGAAAAATAAAAATGGTTGGAGGACTGCACTACAAGTAGGATCCATGTTGCCATGTTCAAGTAAGGAGATAAATAGTTGGCAGGGGATCAAAACATAAAACAGAGGATCTTTATAGTGGAAAAACAAAACAAAAGCCCTTATCCTGGCTATTCAGGTGTGGTCTACTCATGGCATGCCTTAGAAACAACTTGTGACATATTTTGGATCTTACCCCCAGCTATTAAACATAAGCTGCATTTTCAATGGGAATTTCTGGTTTTAATCATCAGCGTTAAGAAGCTTGGCTCTGCATCATAGAAGGGGCCGACACCACACCAAAGAGCATCTCACTGTATCATAGCTGAGGCATTTTGCTAGAATCTTGAAATAGGACAGTGAATTCCTTAAAATGGTACTGAATTTTTGAAAAATTAAGTGCTGCAAAGACTGAAGAAAAAAAAAAACCTCAATTACAGGGAAGGAAGTCTCACATCACACAAATCTCTTCCACCTAAAAGCATTTTCTATGAAGTATAAAGTACCAGGGCTTTCTTAAAGTGAGCCTGAGCCTTACTTAAACATCTCACCTCACCTTTCACCACACTGGGCACTGGTGGCTCACGCCTGTAAATCTTAGCTACTCAGGTGGCTGAGATCTGAGAATCCCAGTTCGAAGCCAGCTCGGGCAGTAAAGTTTGTGAGCCTCTTATCTCCCATTAACAATCAGAAAGTCGGATGTAGAGGTGAGGCTCAATGGGCAGAGCACTGGCCTTGAGCAGAGACAGCACACAGGCCTTGAGTTCAAGCTCCAGGGCCGTTAGACACACACACTCACAAAAACGCTGGCAAAGTCATGAGCCCCTACCTCAAAAACAAATCACAAAGTTCAAGTGGTGGAGTGCTCCCTAGCTTGCTCTGAGGTCCCGAGTTCGATTAATACCCAGCTCCTCAATGGCTCAATGCCCAGTCGGCAGCGGTTCGGCTCCGCATGCTGAAAGTGGGAAGAAGAAAAAAGGAGACTTGATATAACAATTTTCTTTAACGCTTTCTGAACGTTTACCGAGCGTCTCCGCGAGGCGGCTACCTCAGGTAAAACACTGCAACTAACCAAGCCAAGGCGGCGGCCCAACGCGACCTTCAACCTTTCACCTCACGCGTTTCTCGGCGCTTCCGGACGCAACTTCCGCTCCCGCCCCTCCTGCGAGGGGCTGGCCCAAGGGGAGTGGGCGGGACTCTAAGGCCGGCGGTTAAAGGCGGAGCTTGCTGGGGACGGGCCTCCAGGGGGCGTGGCTTACGGAAGCTGTCACGATTGGGTGGCTAGATAGAGAGCCGGACGCGAAGCTCTGTTGGGCGGAGCTAGGAGTTAGAAGCCGCCTCTGAGTAACTGGACTCGGGGCTGCCAAACTCTGGGGGCCAGGAGGAGCTGGCGGGCCCACGGCAGATCCCGGATCCGGAGTTTTCCGGAAGGGAGCGGGATCAGGGTTGATTGTGACCCAAAGCAGGTCTGTGAGGAACTCCTAAACTTGGAACAAGAAATCCTGGACCCCGGATTGACAAACCCCGGAACCCGGAATTAAGGTCGAAAAGTCCCGGATCGCGGAACACCGTGCGCGGAGCGGACTCGACGAGGAGCCGGGAGACCGGATCGCTGCACCGCCGGACGGGACGGAGCGATGTCCGGCCGTGGCGCGGGCGGGTTCCCGCTGCCCCCGCTGAGTCCCAGTGGCGGCGCGGTTGCTGCGGCTCTGGGAGCACCGCCTCCTCCCGCAGGACCCGGAATGCTCCCCAACCCGGCGCTCAGGGGCCCGGGGCCTGCTGGAGGCATGGGGGGCCCCGGGGCTGCCGCCTTCCGTCCCATGGGCCCCGCGGGCCCCGCGGCACAGTACCAGGTGAGGGGAACAGGAGGACAAGGCTAAAGGGCGGGCGGCGCCTGGAGAGCTCCTGAGCAGGACTCCCGGGGGGCATCGAGGGAGGGCTCTGGGTGGAGACCCCTGGACCCACGGCACAGAGGCCCTGCAGTGGGGACAGTCGGGAACTGTTGGAGAGCCAGGCCTGGGACCCTTGGGCTGCAATAGAGTTGGAGAGAAAGTCTCAGCGGTGGAGCCTCGAGGCAGTTCAAAGCGTCCCGGAGCCTCTTGGCACAGGGAGGGATTGTTAATTGATAAATGGGGGGGGAGGGGGGCGTTGTGGATGCTAGTGAATTGTGAGCAATCATTTGGCAAGTCTAGAAGTGCAGGACCTAGGGCGGGAGGGGTTGGGGTCCTGAGAGATGATGAGAAAGTTTTGGGAAAGAGCCTTCACTGAGAAAATAGGGTTCCCCTGAATTGGCCTCTGTCCCACTCCAAATGTGCCCTGTTTTTCGTAGCTGGGAACTGGCAGAGCTCTTGCATGTCTGAGATGGCTCCCAGCTGCTAGTGAAGGAGGAGGCCTGTTTTCCCACAGCATGGGTGGCTTAGGAGGGGGCTCCTGGACTCCAGTCTGTGAAGGGACAGACTAGACTCTCTCTGGTCAGGCCCAGGAGCCTTAGCCTGGATGACTGAGTTAGACCAGAGACAGTGATGGCCAGGCCTGAGAAAGGCCCAACCCAGTTAACAGGTCATTTTAGGCAGACTCTCCAGGGCTTGCTGCTTGGTGTCAGTCAGTATCCAGGAGTTGAGTCTGGAGGAGCCAAGAAGGCTCCACCTAGCCCTGCTGGCCTGAGGCTGGAGGAGCCCACAGCTGCAAGGAGTTGCTTCAAAGAGTACAGTACTGACCCCTCTGGCTTTGAAGAGAGGGTCTCAGGTTGCAGCTTCAAAGGCCATTGATCCTTTTGTTTTGTGGTGCCGGGGATCAGACCCAGAAGCTTGTGCATGCCAGACAAGTTCTCAACTACAGAGCCAAATCCCTGTCTTCAGATTGCTCAGAAGCTGTAGCCATCCTTTTTCTACACCCCATCCTCCCACCCCCAAATTTTATTTAGCCTTTCTGTTCTGAATCATCTTATAGCCCATGCGCCCCAGCCTCTAGCAGCTTCGTGATAATGTCCCAAGATGTTGACTGCAATTTCCACTGTCTTTTCCTCGTGTCTCCAGGTATGAGGTCCCAGAAATATTCACATGGAATATACATATCCTACCAGGACCCTAAGTCCTCATTTTCTAAAAAGATGATTGACTAAGGTTACTAGGGTTTATTTCCCCCCTCTTCTTTCTCCTATTTCCCCCTCCTTCCTCAGAAGAAAACAAAGGTTCTGAGAATGAACAGGCAGGCCTAGTCCCAAGGATTCCAGCTAGGATCCATTTTTCCCATCTTTCTCTTGGGGATTCCTGCGTTACTGAATCAGTCATTCCAGTCCATGGGCCTGCTGAGATCATACAGGAGGTTCTTGTGGGCCTTTGGCCTCGGAGGAACCTGGACCAGACTCAAATCTTTCCTTTCTTATGGGGAGGATCAATTCCACCGTGTTTTGTGGGGAGTTTGGCCTTGAGCTTCTTCATAAAGCCAAAGTGGCCAGCCAGGCAAGGAAATGGGGAGTGGGAAATGGTTCTGAGCCTGGGGTCCCCCTGGGCCCCCCGACATCATCATCGAGGAGTTTGAAAGAGATCCTGCTTGCCCTCTTTCCAAGTTTATGACTTCCAGGAGGGCTTGGGGTTTAAGAAACAAAGAGATTTCTGACTGTTGAGTTCATGAATGGTGAGCAAAAAGAGCCAAGATTTGAAGGTGCAAGCTGGACAAATAGGGGAACCTATTGCAAGAATGGAAGTGATGTCTCATCTCTCTCCAGAATGTTGTTCTAGTGTCTAGTTGTAGTCAGTTGAGGAACGTCAAATCAGCTGAAAACAAAACAAATGGGAACGCTAAACTCTACACTGGAATTCATGCCAGAGAGTTCAGAAAAAAATGTTCATCGGCAGGGGTTTATGTTCTCAACTTGGAACACTTAGGTCCAGCCACCAAGGAACACCAGGATGGCAGGCTTTAGGGCAGGGCACATGCTTATCTGACTTCTAGATTCTCACCCCAGGTCAGTAGCACTAGCCCCAAGTCTCCTGCTTAGCTCTTTTGGATGGTGTTAGAGTCAAGCCTGGAATATGGTTAGTGCTGGGCCAAGGGAGAGGTGGTCTCTGTGCATGTTGGGCTTCAGGGGACTGAGCCAGATTTTACTAGTCTTGCTGGAGGCAGGGAGGCTAGTTTCTGGCGGGGGTGGGGTGGGGGGATGGGGTGTGTGTGTGTGTTCCATTTAACTTCTTTTTTTGTTGCGTTTTAAGAGGGAGGAGTTCACAGCATTTCAAAGCCCAGGTGTGGAGTTTAGCTAGGCAGAGGTAGGACTTGTTGACCTTCAAGCAGCCTCCCCCTGGGGGTTTTAGAAGCTGAAGTCTCAGAAGTCTGGGGCAGATGTCTGGGTGGGGCCTATTCCAGGCTTTGTCTATGCTGCCTGTTTTGGGATTTTCTATGAGTACCTGCCCAGGCTGCTTGGTGCTGCCAATTTTGTGAAACCTAGTAGTTTCTTGGGGACCACCAGGTCCGAGCTCATACCTTGCAGTTGTTCATCTCAGGCAGGACAAGTCTTGAAGTCTTTGCTGGAGCATACAGCTGGGCCACCTTGTTGTTGTTGTTGATGATGATGATGTTTTCCTTCCTTCCTTCCTTCTTTCTTCCCTTCCTCCCTCTTTCCCTCCCTCCCTCCCTCCCCTCCCTCCCCTCCTTTTCATTTTCTTGCTCTGGCTCATTAAGGCAGAGAAACACACTGTCTTTTGCCTTTCAGCAGCTCTGATGAATTTCTTCCTGATGTGGAGAGATTTGTGGCAGGACTCCTGAGATCTCAGGGCTCTCCCCGCCCCCTCCCCCCCTTTAACTCCTCATTCACCAAACACTACTTTCCTACCCTGCCCCCGTCCTCTTTCCTCTGTCTGGATTGTGTTTTCTTCCCCTTTCAGCATTTGATCATGAATTCGTCTCTCTGTGTTGGGAGCATGGATTTTATGCTAGGTAAAGAGGTAGAGGAGACTCTCCAGGATGCTGGACTGGGGGAGAGTTCTTTGATTTGGTGGGAGTCTCCACCCAGCCTGGCCTGGTTGGCTGGTTTTGCTTGTTGCATAATCTGGGCCCTGGGGCCAGCCCTGCGAAGCTGCCAGGGACAGTGTGTGCAAGGCAGAGCTGCTGGCCAAACAAGCCTTGCAGGCTGCAGCCATGCAAAAGGGGTTGGGGTGGAGGGTAGGAGTTAACTCCCAGATAGGCCCCACAGAAATGTTGGGGAGCTTGGCTTTTGGTGGGAAATACATCTGCAGACTTCTAAAGAAGTTACTTAATGGTGCCCAGATGGGTACAGCTGACCCTGTGACTCTACTCCTTAAATCCCAGGATAATCTTCTCATCCTTCTCCCTGAGGTTAGGGTTAGGCTGAGCCGGCTGCAGCCGGGCTGCCAGGTAGTGCTTTCACAATGAGCAGAGACCGGATGTCAGTTGCTCTCACACCCAGGGGTCACCAGCAGCCATGGCTTCTCTTTGGGGGTCTTCTGGCCTAAGAGGTGCTGAGGTATGGCAGAATAGAGAGGGGAGAAGAATCCAGTTCTGCTTATAGTAGGGGCCATATGGTGACCAGATGGTGTCTCTACTCTGCCTGAGGCTAGTTGGGACACGTCCACGCTGTCCTGTTATAGTTGCTCACCTGCGGTGCTATTGCCTAATGGGCTTGCCAGCCCACCAACTGCCTGTCTCCCTCAGTCACACCACCAGGCTGGTGAACGGGGATGGTTCTGGGGCTCTATCTCGTCAGCTTGCTTACATTCTCCTGTCTTTCAGCCTGACTTCTCCTTCATAATGCAGGAAGCAGGAGGGGAGTGTGTAGTACAGCATGAGGGACCGAGAGTGTCTCAGGTCTCAGGCAGCGGGGCACAACTTTTGGGGCTGGAAGGTGGCAATGGGCCCTGAAAAGCTAACTCAGGCCCTTCCTTCTGCTGGCACCTCTCCTGTCTCGGGGTTCTGGCAGCCTCATTTGCTGGCAGGAGCTGGTAGGGCGGTAGTAGGGGCGGGGCAGGTGTGGTTTACACCGGGTGCTCCCACATGCTAGCTCCCCTTTGTTCCAGGCCTCTAGCAAGGCTCCCCATGTGCTCCTCAGGCCTGGGCCAGGTGGAACAGAGGGATGGAGGTTCTGGGCTACAGGCCGCATGGGGCCCTGCCACTCACCTTTGCACCCCCTGTGGCCCACTTTCCTCAGCGGCCTGGCATGTCACCTGGGAGCCGGATGCCCATGGCTGGCTTGCAGGTGGGACCCCCTGCTGGTTCCCCATTTGGTACAGCTGCTCCACTTCGACCTGGCATGCCACCCACCATGATGGACCCATTCCGGAAACGTCTTCTTGTGCCGCAGGCCCAACCCCCAATGCCTGCCCAGCGCCGGGGGTAAGTCCATCTTCTGTTGCCTTTGCACTCCCCCGCATCCCATTTTTCTTACTTTGGTGATAGATTGTGCCCTGATTCCCTGGGGAAAGAGTCCTGGAGACTGGCAGGATGGGTGGAGTGTGAGTCCTTTGGAACTACTAGCTAACCTCTTAAATGGGTTTTTGTCCTTCCCAGGATTAAGAGGAGGAAGATGGCAGATAAGGTTCTACCTCAGCGTGTGAGTGTGTTGGGAGGGAGGCCTGCAGCCCCAGTGTGGGGAAGATAGGGAAGGGAGGAAAGAGTCTGTTGCCTGAAGTAAGCCATTGAATTCTTCCTCCTCAGATTCGGGAGCTAGTCCCGGAGTCTCAGGCATACATGGATCTCTTGGCTTTTGAGCGGAAGCTAGACCAGACCATTGCTCGCAAGCGGATGGAGATCCAGGAGGCCATCAAAAAGCCCCTAACAGTATGTACAAACCAACCTCCCTGTCGCTGGCATTGTTCCAGTTGTAAGAGAGCTTGAACTAGCAACTTTTATTTTTATTTGTTTGGTTACAAGGTCTTACTGTACAGGCCTGGATAGCCTGGAAATCGATATGTAGCCCATGCTGGCCTTGAATTCACAATCCTCTTGCCTCAATTTCCCAAGTGTTGGCATTACAACTGTGTATTATACCTTGCCTATCATGTTTTAAATGAATATAAGTATAAACAGTAGTAAACTGACCATAGTAGTAAAAGTAGTTCAGATATATGCATGTATGTGTATGTATGACATATATGTAGATCTTAAGTGATTTAAAATGGAAATCTTTGTAGATCAAGGTCAAAAATTTGAAAGATGCTAGAGGGCAGATCTTCTGTTCCCATCCTTACAGCTTTCTTTTCTTTCCTCCTCTGTTCTTAGAAGGCAGTATCTAGAATAGTTTCCTAGTGGTGAATGCTTTCTAGGATGTTAGATATTTGAGGGTTATGGTAGGTGTTTAAATTTTATTTAAAATAGAAACCAGAGGCTTGGGACAGGGAAAGATGGAATCCAGGGCCTCTGCTGTGCTACAGTGCTTTTGATTAGCTTGATAGCTTCCTGTTCATATGTACCTGTCAGACTGTCAGCCCCAGGGTTGGCATTGTTGGTGATGCTTCATCTCCCCCATACAATTCCTTCAGGACTTCTTCTTCCAATTCCGTGTCTCTGAGGTAGATGCCTGGCTCATAATGCTCAATATTGATTATGGAGTACAAGTTCATAGGGAAGATGGAGTAGCTTTTTCTAATATATTGGTCCACTTTTAGCTGACTGTTTTTTCTCTCTTTAGCAAAAGCGAAAGCTTCGAATCTACATTTCCAATACATTCAGTCCCAGCAAGGCAGATGGTGATAGTGCAGGAACTGCAGGCACCCCTGCGGGAACCCCAGCAGCAGACAAGGTGGCTTCCTGGGAACTCCGAGTGGAGGGAAAACTGCTGGATGATGTGAGTTAGTGAAGAAACTTGTATGGGTTCAAGCTTGAGCCCAGACACATGACCTCCTGGAGATGTCCTGCAAAAGAGTGCATAGCTCTAGCCAACTAGAAGTTGTTTTTCCAAGCCGGGCACCAGTGGCTCACTCTACTCAGGAAGCTGAGATCTGAAGATCTCAGTTCAAAGCCAGCCTGGGCAGGAATGTCTGTGAGACTCTTATCTCCAATTAAATACCAGAAAACCAGAAGTGTTACTGTGGCTCAAGTGGTAGAGCATTAGTCTTGAGCTGAAGAGCTGAGGGACAGTGCCCAGGCCAAGTTCAAGCCCCACGACCAACAACAACAACAACAAAAAAAGGTGTGCTAGGCAAGCACTCTACCATTGAGCTATTCCTCTAAGTTTATTCTGTGGATATTAAAATGTTCCTACAGAGGCTGGGAAGGTGGCTTAGGAGTAGAGTGCTTGCCTTGCATGCATGAGGCCCTGGGTTCGATTCCTCAGCACCACATAAAAAGAAAAGGCTGGAAGTGGCACTGTGGCTCAAGTGGTAGAGCGCTAACCTTGAGCTGAAGAGCTCACGGACAGCACCCAGGCCTAGAGTTCAAGCCTCATGACCGATTAAATAAATAAAATGTTCCACAGATGGCAGTCAAGGGCTCGGTGGCTGTCAATGGAACTTCATGGAGTATTTTCCTGCCCCCAGTCTCTGTCACTTTGTATAGTCTTAACTGCTCTTCCAGGGGCCAAAATTCCTCAGTGCTTTGAGTTCCAGGGTTAAAATGTTGCTTCTTTTTTGGGCTTAGTATATAACATTTGGTTCAAGAGCTCAGCAACACCCTTATCTCATACCCCTTTTTATTCCCAGCCTAGCAAACAGAAAAGGAAGTTTTCTTCATTCTTTAAGAGTCTTGTCATTGAGCTGGACAAGGAACTGTATGGACCTGACAACCATCTGGTAGAGGTGAGAGTGGCCCTGAAACCTGTAAAGGACAAGATGTGAGGGACACCACACACAGGCTAAGGAGCTGGTTGGGTGGAGGAATAACATTGGTCCCCTTGGAACGTACACCCTGGTGACAATCTCTGCTTTTCCTCCCTTCAGTGGCACCGGATGCCCACCACCCAGGAGACAGATGGCTTTCAGGTGAAACGACCTGGAGACCTCAATGTCAAGTGCACCCTCCTACTCATGTTGGATCATCAGGTGACAGATGTTCTGGGATCATATCTGGTGTCAGATTCAGGGAAAGGGAACCTGTTCCTATAAAGTCTTCCTGTTGTTGCTCTATCCTGCTTTTTTTGTTTTTTTCTTAAACAAGAATCCCTCTTTTTACTTTCCTCTCTCCATCCCCAGCCTCCTCAGTATAAATTGGACCCTCGACTGGCAAGGCTGTTGGGAGTGCACACACAGACAAGAGCTGCCATCATGCAAGCCCTGTGGCTTTATATCAAGCACAACCAGCTGCAGGATGGGCACGAACGAGAGTACATCAATTGTAACCGTTATTTCCGCCAGGTTAGCAGATGTCCTCCTGTTCTCCACCCTTGCCTTGCTGGGTTTGCAAGCCCAGACAGCCAGTTTTCTCTCTCACTCTCTCTCCTCCCCCCCCCCCTCGTTGGTCATGGGGCTTGACCTTTTCTGGTTTTCTGATGGTTTATTGGAGATAAGAGTCTTCATGGACTTTCCTGTCTGGGCTGGCTTTGAACTGTGATCAGCCTCCTGGGTAGCTAGGATTACAGGTGTGAGCCACCAGCGCCTGGCTTCGGGCAGTTCTCTTAGTGGTCTTGGAATAGTCCACTTTCTTGAGTTCCTAGGAATCCTCAAGCTTTTCATGTTCCTTCTAGATCTTCAGTTGTGGCCGACTTCGTTTCTCGGAGATTCCCATGAAGCTGGCTGGCTTGCTGCAACATCCAGATCCCATTGTCATCAACCATGTCATTAGGTAAATGGGAGGTGGGGGACAAGATGGCTCCCATCTTTGAAATACAGATTTACCCTTGACTTGACCTAAAGCTTGAGAGGTAAACAGCAAGTTGCTTTCTGGTTCTGGCCTCTTAAGTTGGTAGGATGGACATGGCAAGATACTTTCCTTCCCTGTGTGCTACCTTTAGTGTGGATCCTAATGACCAGAAGAAGACAGCCTGTTATGACATTGACGTGGAGGTGGATGACCCACTGAAGGCCCAGATGAGCAATTTTCTGGCCTCTACCACCAACCAACAGGAGATTGCCTCTCTCGATGTCAAGGTATGCTCTCTACTTCTACAGCCACCTCTGGGGCCAGGGTGGGGCCAGATGAGTCTGTCATTTGCACATATGTATCATGTTGGGGGGAGACCTTTGACTCATTTCCTTGAGTCTAGGCTGATGCACATCTGACACTGGCACCCTTTTCCCAGATCCATGAGACCATTGAGTCCATTAACCAGTTGAAGACCCAGAGGGATTTCATGCTCAGCTTTAGCACTGACCCACAGGACTTCATCCAGGAATGGCTCCGTTCCCAGCGTCGGGATCTCAAGGTATAGTCAGTCCCCTTTCCATGTGAAGCTTTGGGTGGTTTTTTTTTTTTACCCTTAAGTGCTAATTTTCCATTTCCACAGCAGATGGGCTCAGGGGTGGGGAATCACGCTATGGCTTTCCTCCCGTCTCTTTGCAGATTATCACTGATGTGATCGGCAATCCTGAGGAGGAGAGACGAGCTGCTTTCTACCACCAGCCCTGGGCCCAGGAAGCAGTGGGGAGACACATCTTTGCCAAGGTAAGGCTTTGCCCTGTTCTTCCCCCTCCTCTGATTGAGTAGCAGAGGCCTGAGCCTGTGCTCTCCCTTCTCCAGGTGCAGCAGCGAAGGCAGGAACTGGAACAGGTGCTGGGAATTCGCCTGACCTAACTGCTCAGGGATCTCTTCCTTTCTTCCCAACCCCAGAGCTGGGCAGGGGACCACCCTCTGGATCCTGGCTGGGGCTGCAGACACCTAAATGGGGTGAGGGGTGTCTCCTGTTACCCTGTATGTCCCAGCTTTAGTTTCATAAGTGTAGTGATAGGATTCCTGGTTGCTTGGTCTCCAAAGCCTTTTACTTACTTTTTGCATTGGCTTTTATTGGGTTCTCAAGAGGCTACCTTGACCCCTGCAGGCAGGCCTGTGTAGGACTGACTGCTGGTGGCTGGGCTTTGACTTTGAAGTGAGACATTTTGGAACCAAAGGCCTCTAGGTTTGCATGTTTACAGGCCCCACCTTGGGGCCAGTGTCAGAACTGGCTCTGGGAGCTGGGTGAGACTTCCTTAGCCTTTCTAAACCAAAGTTCTTTGCCATTCCTATAAGTCCAGCCTCGCTGCTGGTTTTTCCTTTCCTTTGGGTATTTGCACTATTTGGGGAGCAGGTTTTTCTATGTGGGAGCCATGTTTTTTGTACAGGGGTAAGCTGGGGTCTTTCAGGGAGCCCTATTTGGTGCCTCCTCCTTTTCTTTCCTTGATCTATGCAAGCGGCTAGAGCCGCCATCATCTCCTGGGATGACATTGAGGGCTGCCCTGCCAGCTGCTTGGGCTGGGGGGAGCCTCCTAGAGGGAGGGGACATGCCAGTTTTCTAGACCTGCCTGTGGTAGAGGAGCGTACAAGTGGAGAGCAGTGTCAGGTAAGGGGGGAGGCTGGGAAGACATGTTCCCCTTTGGAGCTTGGCAAAGAGGATGGGCCTAGGGCTTGGCAGATACCACTTCTGGCAGGTTTGGAAATTTCCAAATAAATCCTTTTGTTTACTGGAAGTGCCCAGACCTGGTCATTGAATACTGCAGCCACTTATTAACAGACATGAGTCCTAAAGGTCTTGTTCCACAGACCTTTATTATAAGGATCCATACAAAGACCATGCCCTCACTTCCATAGTTTCTTGATGGACATGTTTTTCTCACTATCCTTCTGCATGACCTGGAAAGAGAAAGGAGAGCATTGATTGTTAATTCATGAACTGCAAGAACACAAACTTAAAGCCCCTGTCAGCAAAGGCAGAGGTGTAGGGACATACCTTGGCTACTGCCATCTCAAAGTCCTCCTGAGTGACATGGACACGCCGTTCCCTCAGGGCATACATGCCAGCCTCTGTGCACACACCCTGAGTAGGAAAAGGAAGCTGGAGCCAAGGTGCTTTGGCCCCTCAGCCCTGACCTGGTCCTTGAAGCCAGAGTTTCCTGCCATTGCCCCATACACCTGAGGCTCCAGTTACCTTCACTTCAGCCCCCGATGCCCCTGGCATCAGCTCAGCGATTTTCCTCAGGTTGATCCCTCGGGTCAGGTTCATTTTCCGAGAATGGATCTTCAGAATGTCCAGCCGTGCCTGTAGAAAGAAGAAAGTCCAGAGTCCCATGCCCCACCCCCACAGGCACAGGCACTCAAGGCACTACTCATCACAGACCTCCTCATTGGGGGGTGGGAATTCAATTTTTCTGTCGATTCGTCCAGGGCGAAGCAGGGCAGAGTCCAGGATATCAATCCTATTTGTAGCCATGATAACCTGAGCAGAGAAGGGGGATGGATCAGCTTTTCCTGGCTTATATGTCACCCCAGATCTAAGCCTTTCCCACTTTACCTTGATGTTCTTAGTAGCCTCAAAGCCATCCAGCTGGTTGAGCAGCTCCAGCATTGTGCGCTGCACTTCACTGTCCCCCCCAGAGCCCCCTTCCAGCCGAGAGGAGCCAATGGAGTCGATTTCATCCATGAAGATGATGGATGGAGCATGTTCTCGTGCCATAACAAACAGCTCTCTCACCATTCTTGCCCCTGTTCAGGCAGAGGCCATGCTGGCATTAGGAGCTAATGAGCAGAGCACCCTACACCCTTCCATTTGGTTCTCCTGTTCTCAGTCACTGTTACCTTCCCCAATGAATTTCTGTACCAATTCAGAGCCAGAGACACGAATAAAGGTACAGTCCGTATGATGAGCCACAGCCCGGGCCAACAATGTCTTCCCAGTGCCTGGGGGTCCATACAGCAGCACTCCCTAAGGGGAACAGCAGATTCAGGGCAGAAAGCCAGTCTCATTTCATCCAGGGAACATTTATCAAGTGCCGGATCCCTTGTTAAGAGGCTAGGGATGCAAAAAATAGAACACCAAAATCCCTTTTCGAGCTTATGTATCCCATCTACCTTAGTCCCAGGAAGCCAGTCTTCAGCAGGGACAGTCCAATCACTGCAGCCCATCCCAACCCAGCTCTTAACTGGCCTGGGGCAGGCAGAGTAAGTACAGCCCACCTCTTAGAGAAGCAGATTCCTCACCTTGGGCTGTGCAATGCCCAGAGCCTCAAAGAGCTCAGGGTGCTTTACAGGCAGCTCAATCACTTCTTTGATTTCCTTGATCTGCTTGTCCAGCCCACCAATCATCTCATAAGTTGAGTCTGGCACCTTTTCCACCATCATCAGTGACACAAGAGGGTCCACCTTGTTGGGCAAGATCTTGTGCAAAGTGTAGCTGTCGTTTCTTAGAGCCACTCTGCAGTTGGGTGTCACCTGGATGATAGGGTTGAGTTTCAGGAAGTAGTGTGTGCAAAGAACTGGTCCCAAACTCCCATTCACCTGCTTACACTCACATCATTGATGTCGATGTTCTTGTCCACATCTACTACAAACTTGCCCTCAGGATGCACCTGAAACAATAGACTCATGATCTGCCCCGACAGCCACCAAATAGCCACCTTACCCAGGAAGATCCATGGGAGTCCTGGAATAACATGACATACCGCTTCTTTTTCTGAGGCTGCATAAAGAATGGGAATCCAGTAGGTGAGGGGCTACTCCCTGGGGCCATGTTTTTACCTTGACCAAAACTTTCTTCTTATCCATGGCCCGGACTACTTCCCCGACGTAGGAGCCCTGTTCTTGCAATAGCTGCAGCTCCTCCCGCAGTAAGCGAACTACATGGCAGACAGACACAGTGGTCACTTTAACTTCCAGCATCAACATGCACACCGCTAAGCACCATTTTGAAGTTTAAAAGGGAAGGTCGCATACACACAGATGTCATCAGAATCATGTCTTGAAGCACAAGTAGAAGGAAGCACAAGCAAAGCTATGAGGCCACACACCGGTCAGGGAAATTAGAACAGCCAGAACCCAGCCTGAATGTAGTGTCCCATTTTCTCCCCCTCACCTTTTGCATTTAGCTCATTCCTCTGTGCTTGTAGCCGCCGGAGGTTTTGGCTTTTATCATTCACAATCAGCTGCAGAAAACAACATGTAGAGGACTACTCAAGGACAACAGACAGTAGGATACTGGTCAAGACCCTAACAGGCAGGTGAGCTATGGAAGGGTACAGGGCAACTACTTGGGATCCTAATGACCATTTCCTCCAAGCATCCCTTAGGATCCTAAGATAGCCATCATAAAAGAATTTCTTTTTGCCAGTATTAGTCCAGGAATGACAGAATCTAATGGAGAAAAATTATGGCTCAGGTAGCAACTTTCTTACAGAGAAGCAACATGTTATATACTGGAAAGAGTTTTAGGTGCAAAACCTGAGTTCTAGCCGAGCTTCTGTCACTTAAAAAATGGTTAAAAGCTGGTCATGGTGGTAAACACATGTAATCCCAGCACTGAGAAGGTAAAGCTGGAGAATGGAGAGTTTGAGGCCAGCATGGGCTCCAGAGTAAGGCCATGAAACAAAACAAAAAAGAAAACCCAGACAAATGGAGGCAAAGTAAAGGCAAAGCATTTAAAAGATGCTGCCAAACTGAACACGATCACTCCATTCACTGCCCTGTTTCAAGACTGACATGAATAAAATCAAATGTAGAAAGCATTCGAAAATAGCAAACCAAGCCAGGTGCTGGTGGCCCACACCTGTAATCCTAGCTAAATCAGAAGACTGAGATCTGAGGATCTCAATGGTTCAAAGCCAGCCCAGGACAAAAGTCCGTGAGACTCTTATCTCCAATAAGCCACTAGAAAACTGGAAGTGGCGTTGTGACTCAAGTAGTAGAGCACTAGCCTTGAGCAGAAGAGCTTAGGGACAGCACCCAGGTCCAGAGTTCAAGCCCCATGACCGACCAAAAAAAAAAAAAAAAAGGCAAACCAATATGCAATGAACCTGGAGTTCAGACATTTTCCTTGTGGCTTTCCCCTCACCCCACTTACATTTTTTTTCTTACTTCTCTGGCTTGGGTCTTTAAGCCAGAGCACTGGGTGGTCCAGTTCCTCTCATTCAGTCCTCACAACCATCAGCATAGCCCAGACTCAATACATTCATTTCATCTGGCCCCCACCCTTCTAATAAAGCATATTCCCTAAGTCTCCGTCTTTTCTGTTAAGAAAGTCTTGCATTTGGCTGGGAATGTGGCTTAGTACAAGTGCTTGCCTAGCATGAATAAAGCCCTGGGTTTGATTCCTTAGTACCATATAAACAGAAAAAGCTGGAAGTGGCTCTGTGGCTCAAGTGGTAGAGTGCTAACCTTGACCAAAAGAAGCTAAGGGACAGTGCTCAGAGCCCGAGTTCAAGCCTTAGGACTGGCACCAAAAAAGAAAAAAAAGTCTTGTATTCACACTTATTCCTTATCCTAGTGGTACCTTTTCTTTCCTTTTTTTTTTTTTGGGGGGGTAGGCTGGGGGAGTTCTTGGATTTGAACTTAAAGAGTTTCCACTTTGCTAAGCAGGTGCTATATTGTGAGCCATGCCTCCAGCACTCTTTTTGAGAAAGGGTCTTGTTAAGTAACTCAGGTTGGCCTCAAACTCTTTCCTGGTCCTCCTGACTCAGCTTCTCCAGTGCTGGGAATAAATGAACAAACCACCACACTCAGTGGTATTCTATTAAAAATTTGCTACTTAAAGGGCTGGAGGTTTAGCAAGTTAGAGGCCCTGAGTTCAAACCCCTGTACAAAAAAAAAAAGATTTTAAAAAACAGTTTGGGAGATGTAAATATTAACATCTTTTTTCTTCAGAGGAGGTGAGATTTAAGGGAAACAAGAAATTGACTTCATATACTTTAAACTGTTACTTACAAGCACTCCCCTAAAAAAGAAAGTCTAGGAAAACAACAGTTTCTTTTACTGCACTCCTAATGGAATTACATGGATTTGTAGAAATCTGCTTCCATCAATCCGCATTCCCTCCTTCCTCCCTCTGGAGTGTGTCCTCACCTGAAGTTCTTCAATCTTGGACAGATAATACTGGCGGAGTCCGCTGCCTGCCTTTCCCTCTTCCAGCTCCATCTAAGGATAGATAGAAATAATTAAACAAGAATCTAAGCATTCAAGGGTTACTAAGTAAGGCCACTTCACAAGGCTTTACAAGGAAGGGAATCTCCAACTAAGGGCCACAAAATGCTTTGGTACAGAATATGAGACAGCTAAGCTTTCCTCTGCTGCCCCCACTGATAATTTTGTATGGCCTGTAATGTTACAAATATCCAAATAGGGCTGGGAATGTGGTTTAGTTGGTAGAGTGCTTGCCTAGCACTTAGCACCACATAAACAGAAAAGGCCGGAAGTGGTGCTGTGGTTCAAGTGGTAGAGTTTAGCCTTGAGCAAAAGACCTCAGAGACAGTGTCCAGGCTCTGAGTTCAAGCCTCGAGACTGGCAAACAAACAAACAAACGAATGAATGAATACATAGCCAAATGACCCTAGGCTACCTCTGACACCTTGCCAGTCTTTGTGTGGTTAAAAAAGAAAAGAGATTGATTTCGGAGGCTTAACTTTTGGGTTCTAGCCCTTCCCTCCCTCAGGACCCTCTGTTTTTTCCATAATGAGAATAAAAAAGGATGCAATGCCGTCGATTTCCGAAGACTGAGAAGGATCCAAAGTCCACACGCACTGGAGCCTCTGCACTGTGGCAGGCATCCTCAAAGCCGAGGTGTTCTATACACCGAGCTGGCACGAAAGACAGTCGTCCGGTCTAGGCACTCGCACCCTGGCCGGTCGGTTCTTGCTCCCGGGACTCCGCGCACTCGGCCCTGTCCTGCCCTGCCCGGGCTCACCGGGGGCAGCACTGACACAGCAGATCCAGTACCGGCAGGGCCCAGGCTGGATCGATCGATCCACCGATCTCCGTCACCGATCCCCTGGCCCAGGCCCGCTCCCCACTTTGCATCAAAGCCCCTCTCCACCCAGTCCCGGCCTCTGACCAGCCACCGCCACCACCACCGCCGCCGCCATACCTGCTCCGGCCCATCAAGCGCCATCTTCCTTCTTCAGCAGAGTCCGCCGGCATCCACAGCGCCTTAGCGCGCATGCGCGGAGGCGGGACTACGCTGATGGGACCTTGCAAAGAAGACTTCCAGGTCAATGGGCGGGACATGCGGCGAGTCGACCGTAATTGACCGCGGCCATGATTGAAGGGGCGGTTACTCCAGGTCAGGATCTGGAAGGAGATGCGGAAACATAGAACTCGTAATTATTGCGTCCTAGAGACTAGATTCTTAGATTTTGTAATGTTTTCCTGTCCTCAATTTTGAACTTGTAAGACCTGGAGATGGAAGATAATTTCTGGCAGCACTCAAGATGGCGAAAAACTTGGGCGCTTAGGAACCCCGGAAGCGGAAGCGGAATTACGTAAGCGGTCTACACGTGCGGCCCTGACCGTGGTGCTCTGGGCGCGGGGTGTTGGTGAGTGATTGCTGTGCGAAGTGGGAAACCGAGGCCGAGCCAAATGCGGGACCAGAGATATTCCTAACTTTTACTTTAATCGTAGGTTTGAGTGACATTCCACCATGGGCAAGAAGGGCAAAGTGGGCAAGAGCCGGCGGGACAAGTTCTATCACTTGGCTAAGGAAACCGGTGAGGGTTCAAGGAAACAGTCTGGGTCCGCAGGAGGGTTGGTGGGTTGTGAGGCGGGAGAAGCCCTGCCAGAAAAAGTGCTCCGCGGACATTGATCTGGGCCCCCCACCTCCACTTCCCAGGTTACCGTTCCCGCTCTGCTTTCAAGCTGATCCAACTCAATCGCCGCTTTCAGTTCCTGCAGAAAGCTCGAGCCTTGCTGGACTTGTGTGCTGCACCAGGAGGATGGTAACAGTTGGCATGGGTGGCTTCTGATGTCACCCTGTCCCTGGGTGTCTTAGAGTTGGCGCTGGGGAGGACGGATTCAGGGTCTCTTCCTGCAACCCCAGTACAGTTATTCCACCCTTAAACTAACGTATATACTACATGTTGAGGCTAGTTGCCTACTTGATTGTGGAGAAAAGGCTTGGATTTTGTAAAGATGGTGTATTCTGGGGGCTGGGAAGGTGGCTCAGCGGTAGAGCGCTTGCCTTGCATGCATGAGGCCCTGGGTTCGATTCCTCAGTATTCTGATCGTGTTACCTAACAGGTTATGAGTGAGAGAGAACATTTCCAATGGAGAGAGGCAGTCCTAGGTTTTTAAATCTTCATTTCTTTAATAGGTTGCAGGTGGCCGCCAAGTTTATGCCTGTATCCAGTCTTATTGTGGGTGAGTGCCTATTCTGGATCCTTAGGATGTATATGTATAAAGTACTTTGTTGTATATTTCTCTTTTTGTTTGAGGCTGCCATTTAAAGTACTGTGATCTGATTTCTTCCAGGAGTGGACCTGGTCCCAATCAAGCCTCTCCCCAATGTGGTGACTCTCCAGGAAGACATCACAACAGAACACTGTAGGCAGGTAATTTGAACCTCTCCTTTTTTTCTTTCCTTTTTTTTTTTTTCTGGCTGGTACTGATGTTTGAATTAGGATCTCTGGCTTGCTTGCTCAGCTGAGCTATGACTCAACCTAGCGTTTAGCTGGCTGATTGGAAGTAAAATCTTACAGAGTTTTCTGCCTGAGGTAGCTTTGAACCATGATTTTGTATATCTCAATCTCCAGTAGCTAAGATTACAGGTGTGAGCCACTGGCTTCTGCCAGTCACTTTTTAGACAAACATATATACTCAACTCCTAAAGACAAATTTGTTTCCTCTTAATCATACTTTGAGAACAGTGCCTATATAACATTTCTGTGACAAAGACCACAGCAATCCTAGTGTCCACCTGAGCCTTATTTATAGTCAGGGGTAGAGTTTGGAATTTAGGAGAGGACAGCCGTATTCAGGGAAGTCCTTACCCATGGATTCGCCATTATGCCATATGTTTTCATTTTGTTTCCTGTTGTTACCTCCAGTACCTGGCACATGACATGGCCCTTGGTGGGACTCTTAAGTAATTCCTTCTCTTTCTCATTAGGCCCTGAGGAAGGAGCTGAAGACCTGGAAGGTTGATGTTGTGCTCAATGATGGGGCCCCCAACGTCGGGGCTAGCTGGGTCCATGATGCTTACTCACAAGGTACAGGGAATGTGGAGCTTGAGAAGGGTCCACGTGGAGGTGTTGCCCCCTCAGGCTGCAGTTTCTCACCAATTGTCTTTTATCCACAGCCCACTTGACACTGATGGCTCTACGTTTGGCTTGTGATTTTTTGGCCCGTGGTGGCTGCTTTATCACGAAGGTTTTCCGTTCCCGTGACTATCAGCCCCTGCTGTGGATCTTCCAGCAACTGTTCCACCGTGTCCAGGCCACCAAGCCCCAAGCCTCTCGCCATGAATCAGCAGAAATCTTTGTAGTCTGTCAGGGTAAGCATTACCTCCTTCTGTTCCTTGACTTAGTTTCTCAATTACCAAACCACACTGTTAAATATATCTTGTCATTTTAGGATTCCTGGCTCCTGACAAGGTTGATAGTAAATTCTTTGATCCTAAGTTTGCTTTTAAAGAGGTTGAAGTTCAGGCTAAGACTGTTACTGAGTTGGTGACTAAGAAGAAGCCAAAGGTGTGTTTGGGTACTGAAACTCTGGGGAAGCTGGGCCCAGTGGGCCTTTCAGATACTCCAACTCTCTTTCTTGTCCTGTCTTAAGGCTGAAGGATATGCTGAGGGTGACCTTACTCTCTATCACCGAACCTCTGTCACTGACTTCCTGCGAGCTGCCAACCCTGTTGACTTTCTCTCCAAGGCCAGCGAAGTGAGTTCCTAGACTTGAGGGAGATAAGGGGCCCCAGAAACAGGGCCTAAGAATCTCCCCTGACTCCTTTTCCTCAAATAGATTTCAATAGATGATGAAGAGTTGGCACAGCATCCAGCTACCACTGAGGACATACGGGCTTGCTGTCAGGACATTAAAGTGCTGGGGCGCAAGGATCTCAGGTATGAAGTGGTGGAGGGGTAGAAGCCAGGACACAAAGGAAGACTTTGAAGACCATGATGTTGAATCTCTGGGGACTAGGATTTTTTTGTGCTAAAAGTTTGTGACTGAAATTTGAAGAGTGGGCTAAAAACAGGAGGGCTCAAGGATAGAGACAGAAATGTTTAGATCAGTAATGATATTTCCTGGGTAGGTCCCTACTGAACTGGAGAACAAAGCTTCGCCGATATGTAGCCAAGAAGCTGAAAGAGCAAGCAAAGGCACTGGATATCAGGTGAGCAGGGAAGTAAACCAGTGCAGGTGTGACTGGGTATTATGGGAATGTCTGGGGAAATAACCAAACTCCTTGGATTATTTTTTCAGCCTCAGCTCAGGAGAGGAAGAAGAAGGTGATGAAGAAGAGTCTACAGCTGAGACAAGGCAGCTCTCTAAGGAGGAGGAAGAGGAGGAGCAGTTGAACCAGACCTTGGCAGAGATGAAGGCCCAGGAAGTGGCAGAACTAAAGAGGTGAGGGGAGCTGAAGAGCAGCTTAGGAAGCCCCTAAATATGAGGGGGGAGGGGAAGAAAGGCAGAGAGAATAAATGTGACCATCTCTGAAGATTCCCTCAACTATCCCTTCAGGAAAAAAAAGAAGCTGCTACGAGAACAGAGGAAGCAGCGGGAGCGTGTAGAGCTGAAGATGGATCTGCCTGGGGTCTCCATTGCAGATGAGGGAGAGACTGGCATGTTCTCACTTCGAACCATCCGAGGTCACCAGGTGGGTTGGTGAGGTATGGATTTAGAAAACGAGGAGTTCAGGTGTCCAGAGGTGGGATGGAGATTGGGTTAATGCTCAGTGGGTGTGGTTGCTGTTTGCCTATAAAATGACTTAGTCACTGAAGTTGGAGACAAAGGGAGATATAGGAAAAAGGCCCGTTATTTAAAGGCCAAAAAGGAAACATACACCTAAAAGGATGAAATTAGGAACATTTGTCAAGTGTACAGACTAACCAAGAGATTTAGCCAAGGGCTTGGTTTATAAAAGAAGTACCAGGCACCTGGGTTACCAGTATGGGTGTCTCTCTGTAGAAGCACTGTTGAGTTCACTGTGTCCTAGTAGCTGCCTTCTGGGCTGATGTTTTTATTGAACAAAACATGCTTATCCTGATTTTTTTTTTTTTTAAATAGCATGGGCTGGGAATGTGGCTTAGTGGTAGAGTGCTTGCCTAGCATGCATGAAGCCCTGGGTCCAATTCCTCAGTACCACATAAACAGAAAAAACTGGAAGTGGTGCTGTGGCTGAAGTGGTACAGTGCTAGCCTTGAGCAAAAGGCAGCTTAGGGGGGAAAAATCCCAACAATTTCTCTTTAGCCTATAATTTTGGCTACTCAGGAGGCTGAGATCTGAGGATTGCAGTTCAAAGCCAGCCCGGGCAGGAAAATCCGTGAGACTCTTATCTCCAATAAACCACTAGAAAACTGGAAGTGGCGCCTTGAGCTGAAGAGCGCAGGGACAGCGCCCAAGCCCAGAGTTCAAGCCTCACACCAATCAAAAAAAAAAAAAAAAAAGCCAGCTCAAGGACAGTGCCTAGGCCCTGAGTTCAAGCCTCAGTGTATGTACACATACACACAGATTGTTGGTTGCAATCTCTGGTATGTTGTGCTAAATACTGTTAAAGTTCTGGGATTCAGGGGGTCAGTTCTGTTACCTGCAGTTACAGGAGCTCCTTTTTTCACAGTGTATAGATGTTTTTTGTTTGTTTTTGCCAGGCTTGGACTCTGGGCCTGGGGCACTGTCCCTGAACTTTTTTGCTCAAGGCTAGTGCTCTACCACTTGAACCACAGCTCCACTTCCAACTTTTGTGGTTAATTGGAGATGTCTTACGGGCTTTTCACCCCAGGTAGCTTCAAACCATGATCCTAACTTCTCAGCCCCCTGAGAAACTAGGATTACAGACCCTGAAGACCTTGCTCTAGGTGCTGTGATTGCCTCTTCCAAAAAAGCTAGGGTTACAGAGCAACCAAAACGAGCTTTAGATGGTATTCTCATGTGACTCAGGTGCCTTCTGAGAGTGAATTTAGTAAGAGGCTCAGGTATCATCTGTAATGCTAGATCAGTTTTGAGAGATTTTTAAACCAATGAAAGGAACAGATTAGAACCCTAGAGGGTTGCAGCTGGTTTATTTGTAAAAGGAGAATGATGTATTTGCTGAGTATGAACTAAGATAACTAACATGGTGAGAAGGATTATTTCCCTTAAATCCACAATGTTTTTGTTACACTTCAGTTACTAAAGGAAGTAACACAAGGGGACATGAGTGCTGCAGATACATTTCTGTCTGATCTGCCAAGGGATGACATCTACGTGTCAGATGCTGAGAGCGACGACGATTCTTCTTTGGACAGTGACCTAGATCCAGAGGAGCTGGCAGGATTAAGAGGACATCAGGGTGTCAAGAACCAAAAATGGTAAGGAGTATGTAAGACAGGAGACTGTGCTGCCACCCTCAGCATGACTCCTGAGGCAGTTAGCATGGTTACTGCCAGAGATGGGCAATGGTGAGAAAAGCCCTAAAGGTCTCCTAACTTTCCTTTGGATCTACAGTGTGCAATTTACTCAAGAAGATGATAAAGAGGAGGGAGAAGAGAATCCATTGCTGGTACCATTGGAAGAAAAGGCAGTACTGCAGGAAGAACAAGCCAACCTGTGGTTCTCAAAGGTAAGAGGAGGTTGAGGCAAGACTAAGTAGACATGAGCATTCCTTGGAAGAAGAGCAGTTGATTTCTCTATCATAGGATGGCTTCAGTGGGATTGAGGATGATGCCGACGAGGCCCTGGAGATCAGTCAGGCCCAGCTGCTGTACAAGAGCCGTCGGAAGGGGCAGCAACAGCCATCACCACCGCCACCATCAGTATCACCTTCTAGTTTGAAGACTAAAAAGAAATCTCCCCCATGTCAAGATGAAGTTCCTAAGGACACAGAAGCTTCCACTGGCCCTGGAGGGGAAGACAGACATGACAGTTCAGACAGTGACAGTAGTAGCAGTGAGGATGAAGCAAGGTAAGTGGGTGCACAGCTGAGAGAAGATAGAAAAGCAGTGGTTTGGTTAAGTTTTTAGCCTTGGCTTTAAGTACCAAAGAGGCAGGATTTCTGCAAGTTCCATAGTGGTTTTATGTAGGAAACAGGGTTAGTAAGGTAAAGTATGGTCTGAAAGGTGAGAGGGCTGAATATTCATAGTTGTCTTCTTCCACAGTTGGAAACAATCGCGTGGTAAAAAGCGTAGCCGTGGGCCTAAATCAGATGATGATGGGTTTGAAGTAGTGCCTATCGAGGACCCAGGTGAGAGCTCTGTACGCAGTGCAACAAAACCAATAGAAACTTTAGAGTTGGGAATCAGGCTTTTGCCTTTTTCCTTTCCTCTCTAGTGAAACATCGGATTTTGGACGCTGAAGGCCTTGCTCTCGGTGCTGTGATTGCCTCTTCCAAAAAGGCCAAGAGAGACCTCATAGATAATTCCTTCAACCGGTAAGGGGCCCAAGTATCATTAAGTGGGTGATTTCTTCCTTAGGAAACTTGGTAGTAGTGATTAGTGTTTACACCGGTGTTCTCTTCCCTCTACCCAGGTATGCATTTAATGAAGAAGAGGGAGAACTTCCAGAGTGGTTTGTGCAGGAAGAGAAGCAGCACCGGGTAAGGCAATTGCCTATTGATAAGAAGGAAGTGGAGCATTATCGGAAACGCTGGCGGGAAATTAATGCACGCCCTATCAAGAAAGTAGCCGAGGCCAAAGCCAGGAAGAAACGGAGGGTAAGTGATTGGTTCAGGCTTCCTGATGTTAAAAGCAAATGTATGCAGGGACAGGAGGTGTCACCTAACTAATGTTCCCTTCCAGATGCTGAAGAAGCTTGAACAAACCAAGAAGAAGGCAGAAGCTGTGGTGAATACAGTGGATATCTCAGAACGAGAAAAGGTGGCCCAGCTGCGAAGGTAAAGAGAGACACACTAGGTCACATGGGGTTAGCTTAAAGGAGCATTAGAAAAGAGGCCTCTAACCTGCTTTCTTCTATTTTAGTCTCTATAAGAAGGCTGGACTTGGCAAGGAGAAACGCCAAGTCACCTATGTTGTAGCCAAAAAAGGTGTAGGCCGTAAAGTACGGCGGCCAGCTGGCGTCCGGGGTCATTTCAAAGTGGTAGACTCCAGGATGAAGAAGGATCAGAGGGCACAGCAGCGGAAAGAACAGAAGAAAAAACACAAGCGGAAATGAGCTGAGCTATTTGGGCCCTGGCAACTAAAGACTAAGGGAAGATAGAGTTCACTGGCGTTACTGGTACCAGCTCTGCCCTTAGCTTATTACATAACAGCTGAAAAAACTGGAGCTCTTGGATACCTACAGTTCCACGGTGGTTTTGAGAGGCAAGAAGATGTCCTGCTACCTGAAGAATGGTTTCCCCACGACAGCACTGAGAGACTGTCTTGCATTGACAGACCCACAATTTTCCATGGAGAACTACAGGGTACTGGATAAACAGGGGAAATTAGTTTGTTGTAGCCTCTTGCTGGGCATGTAATCCTCAAGTCTTCCTTAGCTGAATAAAACGAAGCTAGAAGAAATGTCTTTACTGACAGTTTAATTAAGCAAACACTTCCCCACGTTTCACACCATGTGCTACACTGTTCCAATCATAATTTATGCACTACTATAAGGCAGAAATAACAAACAGTCCGCAGGTCCCAGTAGTAAAACATTTACTAGAGAGCAAGCAGGAAAGGAATGCACATCTTAAAAGAAACCTTCACAAAGTCACAAAATTCGAAGTTTGTATATTTCTTTTTATAAACAAGATAGAACAAAAATCATCAGAATCATTTCAGCAAAAGACTACCATTGGGGTAAGTTAAAAAAAAATACAATGAGATAGACACTTTAAAAGCTGTTGTTGGTTTTCTCTTTTTCATTTTAATTAACGATGCCTCAGACCTGGAGCAATCCTAGAATTCTTTCCAGGATCATCTTTTCCCTTCAATCATACTGGCTCTGAGATTCTCAAAGCCTGGTTGTGGAACGTGGCTTCTTCCTACATGTCTCAGGGCTGGATACAAACCTGGCTGGGGAACCTGAGCATTGGGTAGCTCCTTTCCCTGCAAACATCTGAAAGCACCAAATGGCTTCTCAAATAGTCCTTCAGTTCAATGGGTTGGGTTTGCAGAAGCCAACTCCTAAAATGGGGACTGCCTGGCCAAACAACTAAGAAAAGGAATTGGATTTATAGATGTTTACAAGGTGACATTTTAGTAAAAAATATAAGCTACTTATAAACCTAGAGTGAGTCTTGTGCCCTATAAGGCTCTCTCTTCCAAAGTATTTCCCACTTAACCCTTATAACAACTCACCTAGAGCCAGCAGAAGCTTCCCAGCTCTCATTGCATGCCAGGACTAAATAAAGCAGCTTCCCAAGGAAACATCTGAACAGTTATTCAGATGAAGGCATAATGTCTCTACACTCCAATTCTCCATTAGGAGCAAGGGGTCCTTATTCCTTAGACCCCAACCCAGCCCTGAGACACCTAGTTACCAAAATCTTTCTAAAAGTAAAATGAAAGACAACTGATTTCACTCTGTGGCACATACCCTCTAACTGTCCCATCGACTTTTCTTGCGTTTGGGTGGTTCTGGGACAGCGAAACCATCAGCTGTCTTATCTGTCTTACTGTCTATCTTGCTGTTGTCCATCTTGGGGTCCACCTTGCTTTCACGATTACAACCTTCTTTCCTGCTTTCTCCGTTTCGGCCATCATTTGCTCCCCGGCCCTCACCATGCCGGCCTGCATTTCCTCCATGCCTGTTCTCTCCATGCCGATGGCTGTCAGTGTGCCGGCTGCTGCTGCTTTCTGTGTAACGGTATCCATCTCCGTGGCGACCACCATCTCCATGACGGGGGCTATCACCATGCCGATTGCCACTCTCTCCATGGCTATGACGGCCACCAGCCCGGTTCTCTGTATATCTCTCTCTTTTCCCATTGCCACCCCCAATCCCTTCTCGACTATTATTCCCTGAAGCTGTGTTGTTAACTCCTTGGGCTCCGATGGAAGGGTAGGTCACTGGTGCACTGCTGATGTTCCCAGTATTGCTAAAGCCTGGCATGCTTTTTGTGACACCAGTGACAGGGCTGTCAGGACTGCTGGGACCCTGTTGTGCTGAATTAGTTGGAACAGAATTCAAGCTTCCTGCACTAGTCCATCCACTTGCCCCAGCAGCAGAGCTTCCAGCCTTCTGATTACTTAAGCTGGCTGCAACAAAGTGACTCTTGTACTGCGACTAAAAAAGAGACACCAAGAATGAGTATTCAAAACAAAACAAAAACACCTGAGTTCAAGAAACTTGGGTATACATAAGCTTGATAATGGTGAAAGTATACAGAAACTCGAGATTAGCTATGATATCTTGGTATTGTTTTAACTAGTATCCTGATGGCCTTACAATACAAGCCCTTTTGTTCTTGTGCAGTAAAGAACTGAGATGGACGCAATGTACTGAGAATTACACCTAATAGGCTAGAATAAAGCACCACTGTGTATAAAAGTTGGACACATTCATGGTCTACAGTTTTTTACTTAAAGTTAAAAACCCCCAAAAGTTCTGAACACTCAAAATATTTTAAAAGTTTGACGGGGGCTTTATATTACATGTTAAATGGGCTAGAGGTAGCAGTAGAATGCTTGTTTAGCATGTAACAAGGCCCTGCGTCTGATCTCCAGGCTGAGTATGACAGCAAAACCTAATTTGAACTTTAAAGGCTATCATTCAGCAGGGTGCTGGTGACTCACACCTGTAATCCTAGCTACTCAGGAAGATAAGATCTGAAGATATTGGTTCAAAGCCAGCCTGGGCAGGAAAGTCCATGAGACTCTTATCTCCAACTAAACACAAAAACACAAGTGGAGCTGTGGCTCTAAATGGAAGAGCGCAAGCTTTGAACCAAAGAGCTCAGAGACAGTGTGAAGGCCCCAGAGTTCAAGCCCAATGACACACATAAAAAAAAAGCTATGTGGTTTCAAAATTAATAATAATCTTTCTTTACTAGGGTGTTAAATGTCACACCATGTATCACATTATTGTTCTCAAATCTAAAAAGGAAACCTTAGCCAAGGTACCCAGGTGAATAAATATGGAAAATGGAAATGGATGCAATTGGAGGATATCCATACTGAGACAAGCCAAGCTCAAATGACAAAATAGTGTGTTTTAATTCATGTGGAATCTAAACCTAAAAGATACAGATCCATTTAGGTATAAATATAGATGAACCCAGAACATGACTACTAAGGAGCTGAGGAAGGGAAAAAAGGTGAACAATTTTGAAAGAGAATTAATATAGCTGAAATAGACTGCAACTTGTAAAAACATGTTAAACTTGGGAAAAAGAATGGCTAAAAGGAGAATAAGTGGAACAGATTGTGAAACGTATATGTGGAAATATAACAATAAAATTCTCCTCGGGGCTGGGAAGGTGGCTCAGTGGTAGAGCACTTGCCTTGCATGCATGAGGCCCTGGGTTCGATTCCTCAGCACCACATAAGCAAAAAGAAAAAAGCCGGAAGTGGCGCTGTGGCTCAAATGGTAGAGTGCTAGCCTTGAGCTGAAGAGCTGAGGGACAGCACCCAGGCCCATAGTTCAGGTCCCACAACCGGACCCAAAAATAAAATAAAATTCTCCTCTGTATAATGAATATAAGCTAATATAAATAAGTACTCAAATTCTGAATTCCTAAGGTTTCTGAATTCCTATATTAATAAGAACCCCAAAATCTTGGAACCATCAGTATAGAGACCCATAAAATGTGTGCATTAAGACCCACCTAGTGAAAATGCCAACTAGTTAAAAGTAGTATGGAAAAAAAGATAGGCTCAGAGTTCTTGTGAGGTCACAGAATCAAACTGATCTCAGCCCCAAAAGAAGGCTCTCAAGTAAAATGCCAATTACATTGCCTTAGAGGTGGGACAACACCAGACTGTGGAACCACTGTCTCACACATGATCAGCACAAGAGTTCCTCAAACTCTATATTTGTTCTCTAGGCTAGCTACTATTAAGTTTGTATGTGAACTCTAAGCAGTAAGAAAGTCCTAAATCTACCATGAAGTCTACAAGCTAAATACCATCTCAGGAAGGCCCAAGGATACTGTTAATAGCTTTTTAAATGAAATGTCAATTTTCAAACCTGAAAAGCTGCTTTCATTGCTGTTAGCCGATCTCCCATGGCTCCTGTGGAGGGCTTATACGCCTCATAATTGCTCATTACATTATTTCCTCGGTCCTAAAAAATAAACACACCAATGAAGATGGAAGAATAGGTGGGAAAGCAACTATACAGATGGGATCTCTGAGGCAAGAACTGCAGTGCAACTGGAGCTAGGTATTTTTAAGAAAATTATGCTTTGTGAAAAAAAGTGCAGCAATGATGGGTCACTTTAAAATGTAAACACCTAGGGCTGGGAAGGTAGCTCAGTGGTAGAGTGCTTGCCTTGCATGCATGAGGCCCTGGGTTTGATTCCTCAGCACCACAGAAGCAGAAGCAGCCCGAAGTGACGCTGTGGCTCAAGTGGTAGAGCGCTAGCCTTGAGCTGAAGAGCTAAGGGACAGTGCCCAGGCCCAGAGTTCAGGCCCCACGACCAGACCCCCCCAAAAAATGTAAACACCTCAAAACCCACTAATTATATAATTATATTCCTGAGAATTAAAGTTAATAATCAGAAATGCAGTCAGATTATAATGCACTGTTATGTATTATTACATAAGGATTCAGTTAAGTAAAAATTACATTAAAGATGAAAAGGAAATCAATACAGCACATTATGTAACTGCTTAGGCTGTGAATCAAGACCATTAAGGATCAGAGTCTCCGCTTCAACTTTTATCAAGTGTATGACTTTAGGCGCTTCAATTTTACTATCTGCACTTATTTTTATTGGGTTAAAGACTGGCTTACTTTTAAGAAAAGTAAATAAATGGGAGTTTGTATTTAACCATACAGCTATGAACTCCAATTATTTTTTGTTTATTTTTTAATTGGTCCTAGGGCTTGAATTCTGGGCCTGGGCGCTGTCCCTGAGCTCTTCAGCTCAAGGCAAATGCGCTACCACTTGAGCCACAGCACCACTTCCAGTTTTCTGATGGTTAATTGTAGATAAGAGTTTCATGGACTTCTGCCTGGGCTGGCTTTGAACTGTGATCTTTAGGTCTCAACCTCTTGAGTAGCTAGGATTACAGGAGTGAGCCACTGATGCCTGGCTGAATTCTAATTATTAAAATTTGAATATTATACTGCCAAATTTGTTATTAATAAATTGATTTATTTTAAAAGTTATTGAAATATTTTAAATCTGCTGAAGTTAGGCTAAAACAAAATTAGTCATGGGGGAGGGGAGACAAAAGAGAGTAACAGAGGGGAAGAACCTGACATTGTATGCATCTATGGACATGTCACATGAAATCTCTTTGTACAATTGATGCTAATGAAAAGTGTGGGAAGCTGGGCTCCAGTGGCTCACGCCTGTAATCCTAGCTACTCAGGAGGCTGAGAGCTGAGGATCGCGGTTCATAGCCAGCCAGAGCAGGGAAAATCTGTGAGAATCTAATCTACAATTAGTCAAACAGAAAAAACCCAAAAACCTAGAACTGTGGCTCAAGTGGTAGAGCAATAAATAGCCTTGAGCAAAAGAGTTCAGGAATAGTGCCCAGGCTCCAAGTTCAAGCTCCAGTACCTATATTAAGAGAGAGAGAGAAAGAGAGAGAGAGAAATCTTGGTGACAATCAGGAAAATTTAAATATGGATTGGGAGGGTTGCAGTTGCAAACTAAACTCAAGCAAATAGTGAGATTCCCATCAACAAACAGGTGTGGTACCCAAGTTTATAATTCTAGCTAAGTGGGAGGTGTAGGTAGGAGGATAGCATTCTGAGGCTGGATCGCTCTCTAGACCCTTAGAAAAATAGAGCAAAAGGGCTGGATGAGTAGTGTAGTTGCTTATCTAATGTGAGGCCCTAGATTTAAAACCTGCTACTGAGCCGGGCACTGGTGGCTCACGCCTGTAATCCTAGCTACTCAGGAGGCTGAGATCTGAGGATCGCGGTTCAAAGCCAGCCCGGGCAGGAGAGACCGTGAGACTCCTATCTCCAATAAAACACCAGAAAACCGGAAGTGGCGCTGTAGCTCAAGTGGTAGAGCGCTCACCTTGAGCTGAAGAGCTGAGGGACAGCGCCCAGGCCCAGAGTTCAAGCCCCACGACCGACAAAAAAAAAAAAAAAAACCTGCTACTGAAAAGCACCCCCACCAAAGTGCTGCTTTTAAATCCAGAATTCTGATTCACAGATAGTTTGAACTTACTGTGTTCTCAGAGCCCAGACCAGGCCGTTCCCTATAGCCCAAGCCTCCTCCACCAATGTTCAGCTTTTTGCCTTTCCCTCCTTTGAATCGTGACTTCCGAAACCAGGCATTCTGCAATAAACACAATTTAAGGTTAAGCTCAAGCAAGGAAGGAGAACCTTTTCAACAAAGTCACTTGAAAAGTGAGAGCAATCCATGACAAGAGGATAGTGCAGATATCCCAGGACACCTTATAACTACCCCTTCCTTCTGCCGACTTTCTTGTCCTGCTTGTTATTTCCCTTCCTTGCCTGTTATATTATCAGGAACAATCGGAAGTATGTTCAGCCCCTTACCTGCATTGCCAGATCTAGGAGCTCCTTGGAAACATGTTGATTGGCCCCTTCCAAGTTCCGGACGAGGTCACCAGCAAAATTGCTGTCCTTGGGGGTCAGTAAGGTATAGGCCACGCCCTTCTCACCTGCTCTTCCAGTGCGGCCAATTCTATGAGTATGGGTATCAATGTCTCGTGCCACATCATAATTAATGACAGTTTTAATTGAAGGAATGTCCAGACCACGGGCTAAAATATAAAGCAATCCAATTATTTTCTTTCACCTACAGACAAAAAAATCAAATTAACTAAAAAGAATCCACATTTCCCTTAACTAACCTAGGCAAAGGGCATGAGTTTGGTGAGCTTCCCTCTATACATACACATAAGCTAGCCTCTAGAAGAAGCAGCACAACATAGATTCCATGATCCTAGGCTACCTAATAATAGGAACCTCTATTGTTTGCCAACAATAATCTGCCATACCTGCCATGAATTGCAGAACTATGCACTCAGCCAGTTCTGATGCTATAGATCTTATTACAAGACATGCATCCTTATACACAGAGATTAAGGTTATTGGGAAATTCATACTCTACCTGCAACATCTGTGGCCACTAGGACTGGGATGTCTTTCTTCTTAAAATCAGAAATGACCTTGTTTCTCTCACTTTGATCCATGTCTCCATGGAGCAGTCCAAGATTATGACCCTCCTGCTTAAGGTTATTGGCTAGCTCTTCAGCATTGGCTTTTTTAGTAACAAACAGGAGAACACTCCCAGAGGAAGTAAACTCCACCAGACGCCGGGTAAGCCAGTTCCATTTACTAGGCCCAGAATGGAGTATCTCTACAATCTGTGTCACATCTTCATTTGCCTAAAAAAATGAAAATAAAACAGATGATTGTGATACTGGTGCCAAAGGACACGCGAAGGACCAGACATTGTTTTCTGTCTACATCTGAAGAACTTCCAACAATTCCTGTTCCCTCTGGGCCTTCCTTCAATTTGGCAAGTACAGATCAGAACTTAATCCCTCCTCTCAAATCACTGGCTCTCTACCTCGCCCTGGCTGGTACACATGTCTATCTAATTTGTATGTCTAATACTTCAAAACACTTTTTAAATATGCTTATTTAGATTAGTTCTAATGGAATAAACTTCTAATCACTATTCCAAGCACAATTCAAACATGAACACAAAAGGCATTCAGAAATGAAAATTGGCTGGGCGCCGGTGGCTCACGCCTATAATCCTAGCTACTCAAGAGGCTGAGCTCTGAGGATGGCAATTCAAAGCCAGCCCAGGCAGGAAAGGCCATGAAACTCTTATTTTCAATAAACCACCAGAAAACCAGAAGTGGCGCTGTAGCTCAAGTGGTAGAGAGATAGCCCTAAACTGAAGAGCTGAGGCACAGGGCTCAGGCCCATGACCCACCAAAAAAAAAAAAAGAAAAGAAAACTGGTTAGCGTTAAGATGCTAACTAGATAGAAAACATGGCAACAGGCCGGGTGCTGGTGGCTCACGCCTGTAATCCTAGCTACTCAGGAGGCTGAGATCTGAGGATCGCGGTTCAAAGCCAGCCCGGGCAGGAGAGACCGTG
>NW_012267381.1:170549-182091 GCF_000151885.1 Dipodomys ordii
CGGTTCAAAGCCAGCCCGGGCAGGAGAGACCGTGAGACTCCTATCTCCAATAAACCACCAGAAAACCGGAAGTGGCGCTGTAGCTCAAGTGGTAGAGCATTCGCCTTGAGCTGAAGAGCTGAAGGACAGCGCCCAGGCCCAGAGTTCAAGCCCCACAACCGACAAAAAAAAAAGTTTCTAATTTTGAGTATTTTAATAACAACAAAGAAATTATTAATATTTCAGGTTACAGACATGCTGTTACCCTATCAAATGTTATAAACATGTATTGAAATGTCATGCTATTATATGTCATAAATTTTAAAAATTTTTAAGTAAAAATATAACAAACTAAGCTGGGTGCTGGTAGCTCACACCTGTAATCCTAGCTACTCAGGAGGCAGAAGTAGTTCAAATTCAGCCTGAGCCAGAAAGTCTGAATCTCTTATCACAAATCAACCACCAAAAAGCTAGAAGTAAAGGTGTGGTTCAAGTGATAGAGCACTAGCCTTGAGAGAAAAACAAAAGCTCAGGGACAACATCTGGGCCCACATCGAGGCCCACACAAAAAGAGTCAGTTCCATCTCAGATCACTGGTAATCTTCCAGAAAGAGTTTTTTTATTTCTTTAAAAGTTTTTGAAAAGTAGGTGGTTCATACCTCTGATCCTAGCTACTCAAGAGGCTGAGACCTGAGGATCACTAGAAGCTAGCTCAGGCAGAAAAGTCCATGAGACCCTTATCTCCAATAAACTACTCAGAAAAAGCCAGAAATGGTGCTGTGGCTCAGGTGGTAGAACACTACCCTTGAGCACAAAGAGGCTGAGGATAGCACCTAGGCCCTGAGTTCAAACCCCAGGACGGGCAAAGGTTTTTGTTGTTGTTTTGTCGGTGGTGGGGCTTAACTCTGGGCTTGGCTACTATCCCTGCACTCTTCAGCTCAAGGCAAGTGCTCTACCACTTGAGCCACAGTGCCACACAAAGAAGTTTTTGAAATAATTTTTTAATTATGATTTTTTATTTGTTGATTTATTTTTTGGTCAGTCATGAGACTTAAACTCCCTGAGCTCTTTTCCTCAAGGTTAGAGCTCTAGAACTCTACCACTTTGAGCCACAGTGGTACCATTTTGAGCCACAGCACCACTTCTGGTTATCTGGTGGTTAACTGAAGAGTCTCATGGAATTTTCTGCTCAGGCTGGCTTTGAAATGTGATCCTCAGATCTCAACCTCTCCAGCAGCTAGGATTACAGGTATAAGCTACAGGTGCCCAGTGTAAAATATTTTTAACTATTCAAAAAATATGAAATGAACATAACACTCACCCATCACTCAGCCTTAACAATTATCAATATTTTGGCAATTTTGTTTTACTTATCTCCCTGTAACTTATACATTTTAAAGCAAATCTGAAACATGTTACCCTTTCATTTGTAATATTTTAATTTTTATCTCAATAACAAGGAATTAATTCCAGGCCCCCATATGAGAATAACCCACTGAGGTCCCACCCAGCCTTGCTTGGGATTACCTCTCCAATATCTCCTTGCACTACTCGAATAGGGTCAATCAAGATGTCTCTGGCCAATTTTTCGATCTTCTTCCGAAAAGTTGCACTGAATAAGAGAGCTAAAAGCAAAGTAAATTCTATTAAAGAAACAGTATGATTTTTCAACTAAGTGAACCCACTAAGCTTCTTTGATATTCAGAATTAATGTGCTTTTTCTACATAAACCTACTTTAACTTTAAAAATTAGTTTAAAAACTGATTTGCTAAGGGAAAAGATCTTATCTTACTCAAAGTATATTATACTTTTTAGTCAAAAGTGAACTGTTGCTCTGGTTCAGGAAAAGGTCTTGATTTCTATACAGATGTGCAATGCAGTAAATACACATGCAGTAAACTACACAACTGTAAACTGTATACAATGGGGCAAGTTATTTAATTTGTAATCTTAGTTTTATCACCTAAACAGATGAGTAGTCATATCTAGTTATCTCTAGGGTCCTGTCTACCCCAAAGAAGTGGTTGTTAACCTCACTTATTAATCACTGTTGCTTTTCATAACTGTGAGTGTTTATAGGGGCAATCAGAATGGCAAGCATTCATTTTTGAGTATAAATGTAGTTGTGTAAGAGCTGATTCATTCATACATACTCTGTCTGTCAGGACGAACATGACTTGCTATGGACCGAACCTGGTATTCTGGAAGAAGCAGAATAGTAAAATTAACATCACAAACCCTATAATAAAGTTTAACAGCTTTGGAAAAGTCATTTTAGTAAAATTCTCACAAGAATTCCTAAGAGTTAAGGAAAATTTAAACTACTACATATATCATTCTCTATTTCCTCCACATAGCTGAGCTGGGCTGATGGTAGTAATAACAGTCAAAGAAATCAGAAGGGAAAGATCTTAATGATTTGACATTAACCTACCCAAGAATACAATTTTTTTAATGTAAATAAAAATGAATAAACAGAGAAAATACTCTTCCCTGTACAAAACCAATTTTGAATTGACTCCATTTAGACTAGCATATTTTTCCTGAGATAATTCCCCAAAATACTTATTACATTTGGGGGGGGGGGCGGGGGTCCGGTTGTGGGGCCTGAACTCTGGGCCTGGGTGCTGTCCCTCAGCTCTTCAGCTCAAGGCTAGCACTCTACCACTTGAGCTACAGCGCCACTTCCGGTTTTCTGGTGGTTTATTGGAGATAGGAGTCTCACGGTCTCTCCTGCCCGGGCTGGCTTTGAACCGCGATCCTCAGATCTCAGCCTCCTGAGTAGCTAGTATTACAGGCGTGAGCCACCAGCGCCCGGCTAGAAACAGAGATTTTTGAAAACTCTGTTATATTCTTCCTTTATATTACTTGTGGTTTACATTCGATGGCCAGAATCACTCTTAAAATACATTCTGAAATACCTGGTTTGAAACCTTACTCATGGGTTTTATATACACAATCTTCTGGGCAGTTCTAACCACACTGTGAATATCTTTCTATTCTTTATGCTTTAGAAACTTCAGATCCATTTTTTAGGAGAATAATAATAATAATAAAACCCAAACTATTTGAAATAAAGGTCAAGTGTAGCTGGTTATGTCTATGTCTATGACCATAGATACTCTTACTGGATTGCTATTTTGGCCAACCAATCTTTCTTAAACCAAAACCAGAAGCTGTGATTCATTAGGCCGTTTTATGTACTACGTTTGGGGAGAAGGGATTCTCTCCAAAACTATTTTCCATACTGAGAGAGTAAGGAGTCATTTAAACACAAGACATACTTACCGGGGTACATACAACAATCTCTGCCCCTTCCTGAAGGGCCTTGGCCTGTTCCCACATGCTCCCTCCTCCATATACTGCCACTGAGCGAAGATTATATGCCTTCCCAAACCTCTTGCATTCTGCATGGATCTATAAAGTTGTTAATAACATATTAACAAAGTATAAACCTAACAAATATCTTATCATACCCCAAAGGTATGAACATGGGGTATGATACTACAGAAGATGAAATATGGCTAAACCATGTTTATTCATTCTATGAGGCTAAAATTTTGCATGGAATTATTATTTCTTGTCATCAACTTATCATTATCTTTCTAAAAAGAAAAATGAATTCGCTCGAGAAAAATTCCTATGAGTATACAATATAATAAACAGTTCCCACAATATCTCTGCCCATTCCCCCAAAAGTTCCCTGTCATTCTACCCACTTGACTAGCAGTTAGTCCCTTCCTATCCCACATATGGAAAAGGGCATACAACATACAAAGTACATACCTGCTGGCAAAGCTCCCTAGTAGGGCAAACAATAACTGCAATTGGCCCATCACCTGGTTCCAATTCCTTCTGATCCATTATGTGAATCAACATGGGCCAGATAAAGGCTGCAGTTTTTCCACTGCCTGTTTTGGCGATACCAATCATGTCTCTACCACTTAATGCCACAGGCACACCCTAATGGAAAATAAAAAGTATATACAGTTTAAATTTTAATTCTAATGATGAACTGAAGGACCCCCTAGGAAAGTATAAATGACTAATAATGACATTCACTTCCAATGGAACAAAAACATACTAGCCATGAATAGGGAGGAAAACCTGACATTCTCATAGCTTCTTGATTTATAGGAAATAACACCATTCTCTTCAGTCTTCATTCTGGATCAGTCACCATGGCCAGGATATGAATATTTCCATTTGTAACAATTTTTTTTTTTTTTTGGTCGGTCGTGGGGCTTGAACTATGGGCCTGGGCGCTTCTCAGCTCTTCAGCTCATGGTGAGCGCTCTACCACTTGAGCTATAGCGCCACTTCCGGTTTTCTGGTGGTTTTTATTGGAGATAGGAGTCTCACGGTCTCTCTTGCCCGGGCTGGCTTTGAACCGAGATCCTCAGATCTCAGCCTCCTGAGTAGCTAGGATCACAGGCGTGAGCCACCAGCGCCCGGCTAAATTTGTAACAATTTATAAAGGAGCTGCTAAAAATTTTTAAAAGTCCTCCCCTTGAGAAGGCATAGACAATACAAAGAAAATTCACGTTTTCTGTATAGGAATAAATAAATCCAATTTAGGAGATCAGAAACCACTTTGTTCAGTAATAAACAAAAATTTTTAGGTCAAAGACAAAGAAATTCTAGTCACTGGTAGTGGTAAATTTGACCATGTACAAATCTTGGGGGTCATTTTGTTTTGGGTGGTATTAGGGACTGAACCAAGGGACTTGCACAAGCTAGGCAAGTACTCTACTTCTTGAGCCATACACTCAGCAAGAAAGATCTTGCATAGATATAGCGCATTCTGAATCTTTTTGTTAGGTTTAGGCCATAAAATACTTTCATATCATATTTTCAAGGTACTTAGCAGATATGAAAGAACATTTTTCAGCTATTTAGCAACTTGTAGTAATAAATAATTTATATCTATGCCCTTTAATTAATTTATTTATTTTGTTGGTTATTGGGCTTGAACTCTGGGCCTGAGTGCTGTCCCTGAGCTCTTCAGCTCAAGATGAGCACTCTACCACTGGAGCCACAATGCCACTTCCGGTTTTTAGTGGTTAATTGGAGTTTCATGGACTTTCCTGCCAGGGCTCGTTCTGAACTGCAATCCTCAGATCTCAGCCACCTGAGTAGCTAGGAATACAGGCATGAACCACTGGTGCTCGGCATGCTCTTTCATTTTTAAATTAAAAAAAATACTCTTGGACTTCATATATGTATTCCCTCATCCCACCTTAACTAAAGGAAAAGTTGAACACTAAGCCGAAGTTTTACATTAAATTCTGTTCTACTGCTTTGACTTGTCAACTAGATACAGAATATTGCTGTACTTTCCTTTACTTTCATTATGTTTTACTTACCTGGCACTGTATTGGAGTGGGCTGTGTGTACTCAGACTTCCGGATTTGGTGCATAAGTTGTTCATCAAAACCAAAATGAGCAAAACTACTTCCTGGTCTAGGTGGTGCAGCGCCAGAGACCTAGAGACAGAGACAACTCCAGGTATGACTTGTACTTCAACATAAACAGCATCTGAAGCACAGTATACTTGCTAGATCTAGCAGTTTAGCTTGAAATGAAGTGAAAATATACATTTGCAGCCAAAAGAATATACTAAAAAGGCAAAACTTCAGTGTAACAACTCATCTAAAACTCATGTATAATTATGTCATTTGATTTTAAAAGATTACAAAAATCTCCAATCTAAACAAGTTTTCTCACAAGAAATAAAAACCACTGAACTATTCGATGAACTGATCAGCTATTGTTCTGATCTTCTACTTTGCATAACCAGATAGTACAAAAATTAATAAAATGTACTCTCCTTTTTCTTGTGGTACCAGGGCTCTGCCACTTGAGCCATGCTTCTAGGCTTCTTTGTTAGCAGTTCTCAAATAAAGTATCACGTTTTTGCCTGCACAGGCCTCAAATTTTGATTCTCCTACCTTTGTCTCCAAAAGAAGCTGGAATTACAGGCAGGTACCACCATACTCAGCCTGTATTTAAGAAAGAGTGTTGCTGACTTTCTTGCCTAAGCTAGCCTTGAACCTAAATCTTCTTGTCTCAGAAAACTGGAAGTGGTGCTGTAACTCAAAGTGGCAGAGTGCTAGTCCTTAGCAAAAACAGCTCAGGGCCAGTGCCTAGGCCCTGAGTTCAAGCCCCAGGAAAAAAAAAAGGTATTAATTTCTATTATTTATTTTTAAAGAACATTGCATAGAATTTGAGAAGTATCACATTATTTAAAACATGTTATCTATTGTTTCTTCTTTCTGAAGAGATTGCTATGCTTTACTCCTTACCCTCTAAGCATAAAACATACAAAACTGACAATACACAAACCAAAAACTATCCTAGTCTAGAATATCTTACCTGAAGACTAAAAAAACAATCAAATAAAGACACATAAGCCCCAGGGATTGTTACTCTAGCAAAGATAGCTCAGGGATCATTAGAAAAGAAATCCAGTGCTATTAGGTTTAGGAGAGCAATAAAAAATAAACCTAGACTAACATTAATAATACTCAAACACTTGCATATTGATTCTTACCCGTAGGTTGAGCTTGTGCCGAAGATCTATTAGCTGCTGTGGAGTGAGGTTGGTTATCTCCTCGTGTTCATTGTAAAAATTTTTTTCAAATGGTGGGTAGTCAATCTGCAGGTCCAATTATTCAAAGTTAGTCTAGAATTCAAGAGTCAATCCTGTAAGTTTGATTTTAATGCAAAATGTTTACAAATATTACAAAATAAAACCTTTTCTGCTAGAAAGAATAAATTCATTTACTCTTGACATTCTTCCCAAAATTACAGCCTAAACCTCTTCCTATTTTCAACTTAAACACCAACCAACTTCCTATAAGACCCTCAGGGACAGGTTAGATTTTAACAACCTTGAAGCAGACTAGGGAATATCTGCAATGCCAAAGACTTCAGAGGACATACATCCTACAAAAGGTATTCCACCAAATAATATTTAAATATGTTTTGGATTAAGTGGTTCACTAGCATTTTAAAAACATTTCCAATATCTCATCTGGAGATTTCTATACTTTGTTTTTTTTAAAAAAGGGACTAAGCAGATCTGGTGGTATATACCTGTAATCACTGCACTTTGGAGGCTGAGGCAGGATTCTGGGCTAGAGGTTAATCTGGTGCTACACAGTGAAACACTGTTCCATAAAACAAAAATAAAACAAAAATAAACAAACAAAAAACCAATCTAACAGTTTTAGACACTGTATAAGCAGTTGATAATGCAGCCTAATCTGGCCTTGAACTCTTGATCCTCTGGCCTCAGCCTCTTAAAAGTGCTGAGATTATAACCACGTACCACCACATCTGACCATGAGAAAGTATTTTTAACTCTAAAGAGAGAGGTGGTCATTTCTGCTGCTTGTTTCACAGCTTACAGTAAAACCATTACCACATACAAATTTGGTTAAATGCATCTTTCTAATACCATGAAAATGTCTATTAAAGGAAGTATTTTTTGGTGGTACTGGATTTAACCTCAGGATCTCCTGCTTGCCCACAATCCCTCAAAAGTTTGAGCCATAGCCTCAATCTTACTGCTTTAGTAATTTCTTCAGGTAAGATCTTGCTTTTTGTCTGGGGCCAGCCTCAGACTGTGACTGACCCTCCTACCTATGCCTTCTACCTAGCTGAGACAACAGGCCATGCCATCACATCTGTCTTCTTCTTTTTTTTTTTGGGTCCGGTCGTGGGTCTGAACTCTTGGCCTGGGCGCTGTCCCTCAGCTCTTCAGCTCAAGGCTAGCGCTCTACCACTTGAGCCATAGCGCCACTTCCGGCTTTTTTTTTCTGCTTATGTGGTGCTGAGGAATCGAACCCAGAGCCTTAAGCATGCAAGGCGAGCGCTCTACCACTGAGCCAACTTCCCAGTCCCTACATCTGTCTTATTTCTTAAGATGGGGGGTCTCTCTAATGTCTGCCCTGGAATCTCAATCCTACAGATTTTTGCCTCCTCAACCAGAGTACTTTGAATTACAGGCCTGAGCCACCTTGCCTGGGTAAACTTACTTTTTAGGAAGGATTTAAGGACAGATGAACAAAATTTTCATCTTAGATGCATTCAAAGATACTTTGGTGAGCTGGACATGGTGGTGCACAACTGTTATAATTCTAGAATCTAGAAGGCTGAGGCGTAAGAATACTTGAGGAAGGGCAAATAAGGAAGAGTAAGAGAGGGAGTGAATATGATCAAAGTACATTATGAATGTATGTATGTATGGAAACACACAACAAAACCCTCTACTTTCTATAGTTTACATATGTAGAAAAAGCACTCAGCTATTGGGAAAACTTAAACATTAAACTCAGGGAAACAAGACTCAAATTCAGCAAGAAACACCATACCTCTGAATGATCAATGGGAGGAAGAGGATCGATAATTTTTTTGGAAGGTGCAATTGGATTTCCATCACTATCATATTCCAGATTGTCTTCTTCCTCTTCTTGAACCACACCAGCAGTTGGGTTTTCTGCCATGTACCGAAAGTAAGCTTCCTGCAGGAAAGCACAAGGATGCATTCACTCCCAAGCCGAGCTAAGAACATTTTTCTTCTTGTAATTAGTGCACATAGTATACCAGAAGACCTTATAAGTTTAAATAAATACCTACCAAGACAAGACTTTCACTAGTGAAGACTCCTTTTACCATAATGGTACTCAGAAGAAATGAGCAAGGCAGTTAGTACTACAACACAATGATTTAACTTGTTTGGTAAATAATTTACAAAGCTGTCTGCTCCACAGTTTTTCTGGGTGGGTTGGGGGTTACAGAAAACATACTTTGGCTTTACCAGTCCAAGTTTGGAAGCTGACAGTGATTAAGTCACAAACCTTGAAAGGGCTACACTGCTCACTCTGACTCTTACCATCCCACAAGTGAACAATGGCAAAAGGAAATTTTAACTACCAGTCATTAACATTCCACCATGAAATACAAGAATAACAAACAGAGCCCTTACAAAGAGGTAGCACTTAGATGCTGCTAGAGGCTACCAACAGATTTATCAGAATAGACACTTTTGGATTTTAAAAAGTAAGCGGAATAAAGCTGTATTTGCTTTGATGTCAGATGATCAAAGGTTCTATTTTTAACATGGAGAGGAAGCCACATCAATCTTTAAAATATTACCAATTGGTCTCACAGGTAAAAAGGACATTCCCTGATGAATGTCAATAATGGCCATTTTAGTAAAGACAAACTCTACCTTGTCCCTAGTTTAGACTTTGTGGGGTAAAAATAAAAGATAGAAATACTGCATAGGAACTCACTTGGTCATCTTCCTCTTCAATGTCATCTCGAATACCCCTGGAAAAACAAGCGGAGAAACAAACTTCCCTGCAAATGTTCCACATACCCAGCTCCATACTTACAGAAGATTAGTGTTGAATTCCATACAGGACAGGAACTCTCAACACTAACAATAACAAAGCAGCAAATAAGCACACTGTAAACTATATACTCATCATATATGTGTGATTACCCTATGACCTACACTTCACATTTTTTTTAATGGGATGATATGGTAACTATATAAACATTAGTAACTATCATCAGTATAAAGAGTAAAAACTTGCTTCATAAAGGTAAGATAGACAACACAGTTGTATTGTTAAAGAGAAAAAAAAAATACCCCGCATTTGGTATACAATGTTCTTATTATTTCCCAAAGTTTCTATCTCTAGAGTAATTGCATTCAGACAAAATCAGCTGCCTAGGGGAGGGAAGGGGGAGATAGAAAGGAAAATTATATTTTCACCTTTCAGAGTCTGGAAGTAAGACTCCTAAGCAGTTTACACAGAAGAAAAATACTGTCACCTTCTGCATTCCTCAAAATTTTCTTGTTTAGCTCCTATAATCATCTCTTTCCAAACACTTTCCACCTGACTCAGAACAAATGCAATTTCTAAGGCCATCAGCAACACCACCCATGTAGTGAAGCTGGAAGAAGGATCCCATATACAACAAGCATATGTTTGTAAGTTGATACTTCATATGACACAGGAATCTTGGGAAGAACCTGAAGCACTCATTCTGCCAAGCAGAGGGAGAAAAAAGCTAACCAGGCCTGTCAGGAAAAGTTTTAAAAATATATTCAGCTCAAGCTGGGCACCAGTGGCTCACGTCTATAATCCTAGCTACTCAGGAGGCTGAGATCTGAGGATCGCGGTTCAAAGCCAGCCCAGGCAGGAAGGTCCATGAGACTCTTATCTCTAATAAACCACCCAGAAAACTGGAAGTGGCACTGTGGGTCAAGAGGTAGAGTGCTAGCCTTGAGCTGAAGAGCTGAGGGACAGTGCCCTGGCCCAGAGTTCAAGCCCCACGATCAAAAAGAAAAGAAAAAACAAAACAAAACATAAATATTATATATATTTAGCTCAGAAAAGGGCTTGTCTTTCCCAGAAATAAAGCAATAAAGTTCTGCCTATAGTTAGTAAAGCTTGTTGTCATTCTTTAAATGAAACAAAGTTTTATTGCTAATAATACAGTTTATATTATATAATCACCATTATTTCTCATAAACAATCATACAGATATTAATCTATTTTATTTTAATCATAGGATGAAAAATAGGACAATGAACTCAAACTTTAATAAATTTTCTCCCCAACCCACATTTGTAACTCATTTTGTTTCCCAAACAATTGTTTATAATTGAAGACCAATTATTATTCTACCAAATAGAATATGCCTTTTAATTATTGCAAATATAGACTTCTGCCATCTATATACCTACACAGATAATCAAGATAAAGGGAAATCTTTAAGACATTTTTATATACTTTGATTTTTTTTTCCTATAAACACTGGTGACATAGTCTTTGCAATACTTTAGCAATTTTCAGGTAACTTTTCTGAAGAAGAAAATTACTTACTTGACATTTTTCCTTTCCTTGTCCTTGTCTTCCAACCTCTTCATATCTCTAGCTGCCTGATCCTATTGAAACAAAAAGGCTGTATGGAATCATATGAACTAAAAAAAACTGAGAGCAAAATTTCTTTCAAGACTTTGAAGATTAGAGTGCTGGGGATATGTTTCAATTGGCAAAGTGCTTGACTAGCAGGTGTTAAGGACCTGAATTCAAAACCTAGAACTGTCCAAATAAATGATAGACATGTGTTACTATAGGTAGAGGAAGGAAAGAGGAAAGGAAGAAACAGAAGTCTGCAGATTAATCCAGGCACAGCTGAGTAGATAGATTGCAGTTTGAGGCTAGTATGAAAAAAAGTTAACAAGACCATCTCAACCAGTAACCTGGGCATGGTGACATGTGCCTGTCATTGTAGCTAGGTTGGCAGTATGAATAAGAGGATCACAATCCAGGCTGGCCTGGGGAAAAATTCAAGAAAAAAATTTGCAGATTGGAATATCTGTCATTATAGTTTTCATTGTTTGCCTTAACAACTACATTTTGATAAAACAGAGATTTGAACTAAGGACCTTCTGCTTACTAGCAAGTATTCTAATACTTGAGCCACATTCCCAACAACTTTGATTGAATTTTATCAAATGTATTTTTTTTTTTTTTT
>NW_012267381.1:184711-196815 GCF_000151885.1 Dipodomys ordii
CACCACATAAGCAAAAAGAAAAAAAGCCGGAAGTGGCACTGTGGCTCAAGTGGTAGAGTGCTAGCCTTGAGCTGAAGAGCTGAGGGACAACGCCCAGGCCCAGAGTTCAGGCCCCACGACCGGACCCCCCCCAAAAAAAGAAATAAGAGTTCAAAACTGAACATGGAGTTAACAATGCTAGACAAGAAATGTATTCATTACCTTACTCATGTAACTATAACCCCTCTGTACAGTATCTTTACGGTAAAATAAAATTAAAAAAAAAATTGGGGGAAAAAAACAAAAATAAATAAATAACTGAACATGTAGGCAATCCCAGGACTCAAGAGGCTGGTAAAGGAGGATCATGACTTGAAGATAGCTTGGGCTATCAAGTTCTAGAAAATAAATACATAAAACCTAGAGCTAAGCCGGGCGCTGGTGGCTCACGCCTGTAATCCTAGCTACTCAGGAGGCTGAGATCTGAGGATCGCGGTTCAAAGCCAGCCAGGGCAGGAGAGACTGTGAGACTCCTATCTCCAATAAACTACCAGAAAACCAGAAGTGGCGCTGTAGCGCAAGTGGTAGAGCGCTCGCCTTGAGCTGAGGGACAGTGCCCAGGCCCAGAGTTCAAGCCCCACGACTGACCAAAAAAACCTAGAGCTAAACTCTGTTTATTAGCATCACCTTATTTGACAAGAAAATAAAAAAATTATAAATTACTGTTTTCTGAGAACTACAGAAAAAAATCCAAATTTTCAACTTTTTTAAGATGTTACAACATAATAAATTTTAAAATGTAGACGTCAAGATAAACTATTTCTACCAATTCTGACAGTTATATATGCTTATGAAAAAATTTTATGAGCCTAGTGCCAGTGGCCCACACCTGTAATCCTAGGTACTCAGGAAGCTGAGATCTCAGTATCACAGTTTGAAGTCAGCCTGGGGAAGCAAAGTCTGTGAGACTCTTATCTCCAATAAGCCATTCAGAAAAAGCCAGAAGTGGTGCTGTGGCTCAAGTGGTAGAGTGCTATCCTAGAGCACAAAGAGGCTAAGGACAGTGCTCAAGCCCTGAGTTCATGCCCCAGGCCCAGCAAAAAATAAAGTAAAATTTTAAAAAAATTATATGGTATCAATAAAAGACTGTATCAAAGACCACTAAAAGTAGTATTTAAGTATCAATGGCCGCAAATATTGCAACCATACACTTTCAGTATGACTCAGGAAATGAAAAAAGGTTCAAGAAGCACATAACTATTATATTTCTTACAAATAAGTAACTTATTAGGAATGACACAACTGAGAAAAACCAATGTATTATTTGGGAAACCATGTTTCTTTGACTCAACACCAATGGATGGATTGAATAAGTCAAAGGTCCGCTTCTACTAACTCATGAGGAATTACACTTACGCATTTTCTTCATCAAAGTTGGCCCGCTTAGATCCAATTTTGTAGAAAGAAGGAAGTTGTGGTGGAGCGGACTTTCCAAATCCAGAAGAAGAGCTAGTTGCCCCAAAGGCACTGTGGGACTGTTGTGGGAGTTTGGGTTCCTCTTTCTTCCCAGCACTGATAGCAAAACCTCCAAAACCAAATCCCCGTTTAGTGCCTGGACCACCTTTATTCCAGTTCATCGTGCCAGTAACTGATCTGTTTGGGACAAAATGCATGAATATAAATCTAATGTTATAAAGACTTTTATGCTTCTTTCAACCTCTACCTACAATTCTATTTGAAACATCTGCTTCTCAATGAAAACTGTAACAGTAAGGCCAGAAGTATTACCTTAGTTGGTAAAGCATTTGCCCAGTATGTACAAAACCTAAGGTACAATACCCAGCACCACCAAACAAAAACAAAAAACCATAATATTGGCCTTCAGATATATCAAATAACTTCAACCAAATGATTGTTTTCTACAATACTGAATAAACTTATTAATTTTACCTCGAACTAAAGAAGAATGTGGTATTTAATACCATCCTCTTCAAAAGGATTTGATTACTAACCAACAGCTTATTGAGGTTATAATGAGTTATAATGTTTACTGTAACAAAGACTGAGATGCCATTAGCAGATTATCCCAAATAACTACCTTCTGGGTAATAACAGATAGAAGAATCAAAAAATCTAAAGTTAAAAGACAAGTTATTTATGTAGGTGTCTCTCAAGAGAACTTATGAGCCATGCATCTATTGAGCAACTGCCCATTAGAAGAGTATCCATAAAGAAACAATTCAGTGATACAATGCTTCAAGTATCCAGCTGGCTTATGATTAGAGATTATAAATAAATTCCCCAAATTTCTTTATAAATACCAACAAAACCAGCTTACAAATTGTATCCTTTTTCTTAGGTCCAAGACTGGGACTTGAACTCAGTACCTAATGTTTTCCCTAACTGGCTAGCACCCTATTGCCTGAGCCACCTCTTCACCAATCCCAAGGATTAGTTTTGCCCCCTTTCCCCCTTTTTTCTGCCTATCCTGGGGCTTGAATTCAGGGCAAGGGCACTGTCCCTGCTCAAGGCTAGCACTCTACCACTTGAGCCACACCACCATTTCTTTTTCTGTTTATGTGGTACTGAGAACCGAACCCAGGGTTTCATGCATGCTAGGCAAGCACTCTACCACTAAGGGACATTCCTAGCTTCCTTTGTTGGTTGTGGGACCTGAACTCTGGGGACTGGATGCTATCCCTCAGCATTTCAGCTCAAGGCAAGCACTGTACCACTGGAGCCACAGCGCCACTTCCGGTTTTCTGGTGGTTTATTGGAGATAAGCGTCTCATGGACTGGGGTTGGCTTTGAACCATGATCCTCAGATCTCAGCCTACTGAGCAGCTAGGATTACAGGTGTGAGCCACCGGCACCAGGCTTTTTTTTTTTTTAAAGCAAACATTTCCAATATAATTTACTGAAGTTTTATAGAAACACAAGAAATAAAATTTGAAACGATCTGAAATTTCCTATCCTAGACATGCAGGATGTGTTCTGTTTGGGTTGATTCGTGCATGCGTGTTAGTACTAGCACTGGGGTTTCAACTCAGGTGTTCTGTACGCACTTGACTTTTTTCTTTTAGCACTTGAGCCGTATCTCCATGTACAGCTTTTTTTTCCCTGGTTAATTGGATTTGTCAGCCTAGGCTTGCTCTAAACCTGGATCCTTTAGCCTTCTAGGTAGTTAGGATTACAGGTCTGTGCTACTGGCATCTAGTGACCTGTAATTTTGTTATATCCTGTTACTATTTTTTATTCCCAGTCCTGGGGCTTAAACTCAGGGCTTGGGTGCTGTCCCCTGAGCTTTTCTGCTTAAGGTTAGCACTCTACCACTCAGCCACAGCTCCACTTCTGGTGGTTAATTGGAGATAGGAGTCTCAAAAGATTTTCCTGCCTGGGCTGGCTTTGAACTGCAATCCTCAGATCTCATCCTCCTAAGTAGGTAGGATTACAGGCATGAGCCACAGTATATTGTTATTTTTTTATGCATGTATACATATGTACACAATATTTAAAAACAACACTAAAGATCTATGTTATTTTAGTTTCAAATTTCTTCATATAATACTACAAAGCTATTTCTGGGTACGTACCCTTTATTCCTTACTATCATTTGTTTGGTCTATGAGCGTGCATGTGTGTGTATGTATGTTGTTTTGGTGCCAGAACTGAGACTTGATCTCAAAAGAGGGCCTATGGCACTTGCTAGGCATTTTTGATTGTGACTGGCATTCTACAACATGAGCCATGCTTCTAGTCTCAAAGAATTGGAGATAGAATGTCAAAGAATTTTCTGCCCAGGCTGACTGTGAACCTTGACTCTCCTAAGTAGATAGCTAGGATCACAGACATGAACCACCAATACCTAGCTAGTATCTATTTTTAAAATATAATTTTTAGTCAACAAAACCCAATTTTTCAAAATTTTAATTATTATTTACATTTCTGGAAGTAACTGTTAAACACTAATTAAAAGAAAAAGGGCATTCAGCAAGAAGGTGATTTTATTTATGTTCAAGCACTGTTATATATACTTGGAGAACAATTAAAATTTTAATAGCAGTTACTTGGTCTTCATTTTTTTCTTTTTTGTGGTGTTTATTATTAGAAGAAATAAAAAAATGTTTATAACGGACTTTCAAAGCCAAGGTGGAAAGAATTCAGGAAACTTCTTTTACATGAACATTGTTGAAGGACCGTAAACAACATGTCTAGAGACTTCTGCTTTAAAAACTGGGTGAACAGTGATGGTGTGATCAACAGAGATGGAAATTGCTAAGTCTGGTAAAGGAGGCAAGAGGCACGATGTGTTTGAGAGCGCTAAGGAGAAATGTCAAACAGCGTCTAGTACTACAGAGAATGGGTCTATTCTCTCTAAATCAAAGCTAGAGAGCTGAATGAAGCATCTGTAGAGGGCACAGAGAACAAGAGGCAAGAGAAATCCTAGGATATATTAATATCTGGGAACAGGCGACGACTTACATGAAATTCCAAAAAGGAATAGGAAGAACAGTATAACACAGGATGACAAAGAAGAAATGTTAATGTCAAAAACTAAAACTAACAAGAAGCCAGGTTAAGATAAAAACTAAAAAGCCCCACTGAACATGCAAAGAATGGCTGATGATGGATATAATTCAGTGACAGAGTGCCTAGCATGCACAAGGTTTGGAAAGAAAAAATGCAACCAGGGGTCATCAGTTTGGTATAAAGTGTGGTTAGGATCGAGAAATAAAGATTATTTTGTAGGCTGTTTCCATTGATCATCAAGAAAATTTTCTCAAGTATTTACTTTGTAAGGAAAAAAACATAAACATGTTCATATGCCAAAAAAGAAATATCAAAAGATCTGGAAAAACTGTACAGAGAAAGAAGTCATAAGAATGAGTTCCTGAGACCTAAAGAGACAAGATCAAAAGATTTTATTTATTTATTTTTTTGGTCCAATCTTGGGGCCTGAACTCTGGGCCTGGGCGCTGTCCCTCAGCTCTTCAGCTCAAGGCTACGCTCTACCACTTGAGCCACAGCGCCACTTCCGGCTTTTTTCTTTTTGCTTATGTGATGCTGAGGAATGGAACCCAGGGCCTCAGGCATGCAAGGCAAGTGCTCTACCACTGAGCCACCTTCCCAGCCCTAAAAGCTTTTAGTAAGACGAGTAAAATAACTCTTTTCTCAGACTTGGTGGGAAGGAGATAATAGAGATATAAATTAGTCCCACTATATAATCAAAGAGCTCAAACTGTACAGCAAGCAAATCATATACTTAATTTTAAAATGCAACTTCTGCAACCCCGTTGTACAAATTCTTGAAGATAAAAAGTTTTTAAATGCAACTTCTAGCCAGGTTCCAGTGGCTCATGGAGGCTGAGATCTAATGATCTGGTTCAAAGACAGGCAATTAAGTCCATGAGATTCTCATCCCTAAAAAACTACTAAGAAAGCCTAATGTGGCTCAGGTGGTAGAGCAAAAGAAGCCTGAGCACAAGAAGCTCAGGAGTAACATCTAGGCCCTGAGTTCAAGCCCTATGTCACACAAAAATAAAAATGAAAACAAAACAAAATAAAACTTCTGAGGCCTTAAGTTCAAACCACCCCAATATATCTAAATAAATAAAAAACTTACTTCTGCTACAAATAAGCAGGTAATCTGGCTTTCTACAGATGAAAGTTGCTTACTGCCTTTCAGATTCAGCAACATGCAAAAGCAATCAGTTTACTAGTTGATTCAGAACACAGTAATATTTCCCCCAACCAAGATTAATAATAATATAGGAAACACAAATAAAAACCAAATTGAGGCTGGGCACTGGTGGCTCTTGCCTGTTATGCTATCTACTCAGGAGGGTAAGATCTGAGGATCAAGGTTCAAAGCCAGCCTGGGCAATAAAGTCTGTTCTGTGAGACTCTTAACTCCAATAAACTACTCAGAAAAAGCAGGAAAATGTGCTATGGCTCAAGTGGAAGAGCACTAGCCTACACTAAAAGAAGCTCAAGGACAGCACTCAGTCCTGGTGTTCAAGCCCCAGGACTGGGGTAAAGCAAACAAACAAAAAGAACAAAAAACCTGATACAGTTTCACATTCATTAGGATAGCAACTATTAAAAACAAACAAAGAGGCAGGTACCTTAGTACCTCATGCCTATAATCCTAGCTAATCCTAGCTACTTGTGCCAGCCCTGCAGGAGAGCTTGAGATTCTTATCTCCAATTAACTACCCCAAAACCAGAAGTGGAGCAAAAACAAAAAACAAATAATAGCTTTCCACTAATATAATATTCCTAAAAGCAAAGAAGGAAGCTTTTGCTCCTTCCAAAGCTGAAGCAAAGCAAAAACTCTGAAGGACAATGCAGTGTTAAAAAGTGTCCAGAGCCACAAAATGTGTATGTACAAAAATACACCAACACACACCTGTATGTCATCTCTCCAGACACTGAAACTCTAGAGTTAGCACACATATCTTCAGAAGAGTACTCACAAGAGAAACATGCCTGACCACCATGTCATTACCAAGTTCTCCCTGACCAACGTGCCACAAGAAACACAGAAGACAACATCTTATTTGTATTCACTGTAGATGTCAAGACTGTGAAGAAATTCTATGACAGGGATGTGGCCAAGGTCTGATGTCTTTAAGGCATGTTTCACTGGCTCCTGATTATCAAAATGGGAAGTACCTAGAGACAGGAACTTAGCTCCATAGTAGAACAAATAAATGTGAAGCTTTGGGTGAACCCAGATGAAAATAGCAATTGAAAAGAATAAAGCCAAATGAAAAGTAAAACAAGAATCCAGCTGACCAACTAAACATATATACCCCTACTTTTTTTTTTTTTTTGTCGGTTATGGGGCTTGAACTCAGGGCCTTGGTGCTGTCTCTGGCCTCTCTATGCTTAAGACTAGAACTCTACCACTTGAGCCACAGTGCCACTTCTGGTTTTTGAGTGGTTAATTAGAGGTAAGAGTCTCATGGGGACTTTTCTGCCAGGCCTGGCTTGGAACCAAGATCCTCAGATCTCAACCTCCTGAGTAGCTACGATTATAGACTTGAGCCACGGGGCCCAGCTACATTTATATTGGGTTTTTTTTGGGTCCGGTCATGGGGCCTGAACTCTGGGCCTGGCGCTGTCCCTCAGCTCTTTAGCTCAAGGCTAGCACTCTACCACTTGAGCCACAGCGCCACTTCCGGCTTTTCTCTTTTTGCTTATGTGGTGCTGAGCAATCAAACCCAGGGCCTCATGCATGCAAGACAAGCGCTCTACTGCTGAGCCACCTTCCCAGCCCCACCAAAGCTATTTTCTGTTCTTTTGTTTCTCATGATAAATAGACACATACGTGTCTATTTATAAAATATAAATGTAGGGCTGGGAAGGTGGCTCAGCGGTAGAGCGCTTGCCACCAAAGTTATTTTCTGTTCTTTTGTTTCTCGTGATAAATAGACACATACATGTCTATTTTTTTTGGTCAGTCGCGGGGCCTGAACTCTGGGCCTGGGCGCTGTCCCTCAGCTCTTCTCAAGGCTAGCACTCTACCACTTGAGTGTCAGCCCCACTTCCGGCTTTTTCTGCTTATGTGGTGCTGAGGAATTGAACCCGGGGCCTCATGCATGCAAGTCAAGCACTTTACCACTGAGCCACCTTCCCAGCCCCACACATACATGTCTATTTATAAAATATAAATGTAGGGCTGGGAAGGTGGCTCAGCGGTAGAGAGCTTGCCTTGCATGCATGAGGCGCTGGGTTTGATTGCTCAGCACCACGTAAGCAAAAAGAAAAAAGCCGGAAGTGGCGCTGTGGCTCAAGTGGTAGAGTGCTAGCCTTGAGCTAAAGAGCTGAGGGACAGCGCCAGGCCCAGAGTTCAGGCCCCACGACCGGACCCAAAAAAAAATAGCTTTGGCCAAGATGAACAGACAGTTTAGAATACTTACACATTGTTGGTGGGAATGTAAAATAGTTAAGTAGATGTGGAAAATAGTGTAGTGGGTTTTCAAAAGATCATTTCTAATTACCATATAATGCAGCAATCCAACTTCAGGATATACATCCAAAAAAGTGAAAGTAGGTAGATGAGCAGGTAATTTTTCACACATTAATAATCATAACCAAAAGATAAATGCAATAGAACACTGACAGATGAATGGCTAAACAATGAGTGAAAGCTATAGATACGTATAACATATATAACAAAATAGATACAATATACATATAATGGAATTTTAGCTTAAAATGGGGGGGGGGGCTGGTGGCTCACACTTTGTAATCCTAGCTATTCAAGAGACTGAGATCTGAGGATCATGGTTTAAAGCCAGCCCTGGCAGCAAAGTCTGTGAGACTTATCTCCAATAAAACCACTAGAAAACCAGAAGTGGCCCTGTGGCTCAAGCTGAAGAGTGCAGGGACAGTACTGAAGCCCAGAGTTCAAGCCCCCATGACAGACAAAAAAAAGGGGGGGGGGGAGATATAGCCAAGTGCCTATATCTAAGATATGTAAAGTACTGGGTTAGTCCCAAGGAAAAAGAAAATCCTAACGTGCTACAACATGGATGATCCTTGAGGACATTATGCTTTTAGTGAAATAAGCCAGTTACAAAAGGACAAATCATACGATTCCACTTATACGAGGGATCTTCGGTAGCTGGATTTAAAGACAGAAAGTAAACTGGTAGAACAGTGATTGCTAGGGGCTAGAAGTGTTAATGGGTTGATATTATTTAATAGGTAGAGTTTCATTTTACCAGTTCTATGGCTAGATAATAATGATAATAGGAAAACTGTGTATATGCTTAATACCACTGGCTGTATACTTGAAAATGGTTAATATTTTACCGAGCATGTTTTATAATTTAAAAAAGGCTACAAAATGTAAAAGTCAAAATTCTATTTGAATATAATTTTTAGATGGATATTTTATTTAATTTATGAGAGCAACAATGTCTACCTAGGCCTCAATCTACTCTGAAATGCAAGCACAGGAAAATCAGGTCTTTTATTCTCTTAGGATTCCTTTTTTAAGGGCTGAGGATGTAGATCAGTGATGGATACTTGCACAACTGTGCAGGCTCTTGATTTGGTTCCCAAAACTGCAAATAATTTTCTCTTTTTGTTTCAAATACCTGCCATTTTGCTCATTGGCTGATATTCTACCAACTGAGCCATGCCGCTAACCCCAATAATAATTCTTTAAAAAGTAGCACTCAACTGAGGGCATGATTAAAGTGGTAGAGCGCTGCCTAGCAAGTGTGAGGCTTTAATTCAATCTCCAGTACCACCAATAAATACATACTTAATTTGTAAAGAATTAGCTATAATATAGAACCATAAATTTTAATGAGCAGTTGCTTTAAAGAGAATAATTGGAATTTTAATAACAACATCCATTGTTTCGTATTGACAAATAGCCAGTTTCTTCTGTTGAAGGTCAAGTACTCTGAGAGTTGTCTCTCACATATACTCTTCTTCCCATATTCATCTCTACTACCATGATAATTTTCCTAATAAGTTATCTAACCTCCATTTAACTACTACAGCGATCACTAAATTAAACTGGGTTCTTATTTTGTATCAAGAGTCTGTTCTTGGCTCTAAGGATAGGGTAATGGAATCAGACATGGCCTTCAGGGAGTATAATAACCTTCAGGCTACAATATGGTCAGAGAAAACAACAACAACAATCAAAGCATTTAATTTCAGGTAGAAAAGTGCTGTGAAAGGAAATCAAGCATATAAGAAGCTACTGAAGGCCTCTCTCTGAGGTGAATGCCACTTGACATTTGACAGGTAACAACCCACACAACTCTACTATTCCAAAAATTTCTGTTGTGCTGGAAAAATTGTGTGATATACATGTAGACACTGAACCTAAAATAATAGTGACACCGGGCATCTGTAGCTCATACCCATAATCCTACCTACGAAGGAGGCTGAGATCTGAGGATGACAATTCAAAGCCAGCCATAAAACACTTATTTTCAATTAGCCACCAAAAAGCCAGATGCAAGGTGGGTGTTGGAGACTCAAGTCTATAATCCCAGCTACTCAGGTGGCCAAGAGGACTGTGGTTCAAAGCCAGCCTGGGCAGGAAAGTCTGTGAGACTCATCTCCAATTAACCACCAGAAAACTGTCACTGTGGTACTGTGGCTCAAGTAGTAGAGCCTTGAGCTGACAGCACCCAGGCCCAGAGTTCAAGCCCTATGACAGTCCAAAAAAAAAAAGCCAGAAGCAGAAGTATGGAGAGTCCCAGCCTTGAGCAAAAAAGTCAACTAGGGGGCTGGGAAGGTGGCTCAGTGGTAGAGTGCTTGCCTTGCATGCATGAGGCCCTGGGTTCGATTCCTCAGCACCACATAAGCAGAAAAAGCTGGAAGTGGGACTGAGGCTCAAGTGGTAGAGCGCTAGTCTACAGCTGAAGAGCTGAGGGACAGCGCCCAGGCCCAGAGGTCAGGCCCCACGACCGGACCCCCCCCCCAAAAAAGGAAAAAGTCAACTAAGAGTGTGAGGTCCTGAGTTCAAGCTCCACTACTAGCACAAATAAAAATAAAGAAAGAAGAAAAGTAATGCAGCAAAAAGAACCAGGCACTGATGGCTCATGCCTGTAATCTGGTTCAGTCAGCCTGGGCAGGAAAGTCTGTGAGACTCTTATCTTCAATTAACCACTAAAAAGCTGGAAGTGAGCTGTGGCTAAAGTGTTAAGAGCACTAGCCTTAAGCAGAAAATGCCAAGACAGTGCCCAGGCCCTGAGTTCAAGCCCCAGGACCAGAACAAAAATAAATAAACAGTATCTTTAAAACCAAAAACAATATAAATAATTGCTGGTAATGTTAGAAGTATCATTTCCTGTTAGTTGACTGGAACTAAGGGCTGATAACTATGAATGTAACAGAACACAAATCTGAAGAACCATATTCCTCCATGAATTACACTACATTATTACAATGTAAGTCAAAATTTATCATCCCTCTGTTCAAATGGGTCTCATCTTTTACATCTTGAAGTTGAAACCTTCATAATAGCATAAAAGGTGTCCTAAATGCTGACCACCTTATCTCTCTTCTTCCCTCATCTTATCTGCTACTATGTATGTCCTCCTTTGCTTCTGCTTCAAGCACATTGGTCCCCTATTGTAACATTTTTGTTCTCTTCAAGGTCTTTTTGCTTGCTTGAAACATTCCTCTCTTCCATGCTTCCAGGGCTCAGTCCCTCCTCACCTCCTTCCAGTCTAAGTATCAGCTTGTCTAAAATGACTTCCTTTACCACTCTATTGCAAATTGCAACATCATCTGATCCTCCTTTCCAATTTATTTTTTTCTCCCTTTAGGCACCTAACAAACAATATACAATCTGTCTCTCTACCTCACTTTACAGAGTTAAGTTTTATGAAGGCACAGGACAGCCAGACACCTATCCTAGATATATACCTAAATAAAACAGTGTTAGGGAATAAGCACACAGTAGACATCAATAAACATACTTCTTGGATGCATTAGGTTATACAGTGCTGCTTCGAGTTACAGGAAAACACCTTTTTTTCACCGCTCAAAGTCTTAAAAAGAATGTTTTGAACTAAATACTTACTGCTCAATTCTTACCTCCCAGAACTGGACTGAGCTCTAATAAGTTTACAGTAAGTTAAGATCTAGTCCCTGTCAGAATCTGAATATAAGGGAGGACACAGAAAAATCCTTTATCAAAAGTAACATACAGGGAAGCCATAAACTACTGCCTGGTAGCCTAAAAGAGGGAGGGCTAAGAGAGAAAGCTCAGGTAAATGATAAGAGAGCTTTCTGACCAAAATGACAGCCTTTCCTTAAGTTTTTAGAACGTGTACTTGTAATCCGTATAAATTATTTGCATTTGCTCGTATCAGATTCTCAAGAAGGCCGCAAAAAAAAAAAAGTTTGTAACTATGGTGATGATAATCAGGGATCTACTCAGGGTTTTATAAAGATCATGGTCTTTTTATAGTCTTCTGATTTGTCAACATGTACTACCAACTATTGCCCACTTGGGTCAGAATCCTCCTGGTGGCTGTCCCTGCCTCCAAACCCGACGTCCCGCAAATTCTTTCCCCCAGCTCAGCTAGGCGCCGCCTCCGGAAAGCAGCCAAGTGGGTCTTGCTAAGGCTAGCGGGGGG
>NW_012267381.1:203560-207407 GCF_000151885.1 Dipodomys ordii
TGAGATCTGAGGATCGCGGTTCAAAGCCAGACCGGGCAGGAGAGACCGTGAGACTCCTATCTCCAATAAACCACCAGAAAACTGGAAGTGGCGCTGTACCTCAAGTGGTAGAGCGCTCGCCTTGAGCTGAAAAGCTGAGGGACAGCACAGCGCCCAAGCCCAGAGTTCAAGCCCCACGACCGACCAAAAAAAAAAAAAAAAAGTAAAAATGCTTATGGAATAATGAGTGGAAGTGGAAGGATTTTTGAGAACTCAACCTAAAGAAATTAAAATGACTTGATCAAGATTTTATAGATAGATAATGAATAAGTCAGGAACTGGAGGCACACACCTGACTCCCTAGCTACTTAGGCTGTGATGTGAGGATCGTGGTTCAGAGCCAGCTAGCTACTTAGGCTGTGATGTGAGGATCGTGGTTCAGAGCCAGCAGCATTGGGGTTTGAGAATGTGGCTTAGTGGTAAAGTGCTTGCCTAACCTTCATGAAGCTGTGGGTTCGATTCCTCAGTACCATATAAACAAAAAAAAAGGAAATGACACTGTGGCTCAAAGTGATAGAGTGCTAGCCTTGAGTAAAAGCAGCTCAGGGACAGTGCCCAGGACCTGAGTTCAAGCCCCAGGGCTGGCAAACAAACAAAAAGCCAGCATGGACAGACAAATAAGAGATTCTTATTCCCAATTTTCAAACAAAGCCAGAAGTGAAAGTTTGGCTCAAGTGGTGGAGTGCAACCTTGAGTGAAAAGCCAAGTAAGAGCTGGAAGCACTAAATTCAAGCCTAGTTTAAGTAATACATACATGCTCTGAATTTGTCCCCTAACCTCTTGATCTCACCTGATTGTTTTTGTTTGATATCATCTGAATCTATAAACATTAAGTAAAAGTATGAGAGTTTTAAGTATTTACAAAACATGTGTAGAATGACAGTTCATTTTAAGGTTCTCTTGCTTTTTTTTAAAGCTTATTTTTAAGGTGCAATGAAAGCTGTCCATGTTTTCTGTATTGCCCTTTTGGTGTTTGGGAGTGCCTCTGAAGCCAAGTTTGATGATTTTGAGGATGAGGAAGACATAGTAGAATATGATGATAATGACTTCGCTGAATTTGAGGATGTCATGGAAGATTCTGTCACAGAATCTCCTCAGAGGGTGATAAACACTGAAGATGATGAAGATGAGACCACTGTGGAGTTGGAAGGACAGGATGAAAACCAAGAAGGTGATTTTGAAGATTCAGATACCCAGGTAGAGTTCTTTTTTTTATTGAGAGATAAATCTTGAGAGATTTAAGGGATGGGAAAATTTGTGATTAGCAATTTCCCCAAAATATTAGAAGTATGACTCAGTTAATAGACCTTTACTTTCTCTAGAATCTTCATGGTTTGTATAGTAGGTAGCACTCTTTATGAATGTTTAGTGGTATGTTCCCATCTTTTGCATTAATAAAGTGAAGAATTGTGTGTTTGTCCTGTAGCATTCTTGGAAGGAGGGAATAGATAATATATGTGTGTATAAAATTGTGTCATTTAGGACTTTGGGTTGAAAAGTATGGTGAGTCATCCTTTTAGTGTTTTGAGGCTTTGTCTCAGCTTTATTGAAGTATAAGTGACAGGCTTGAAATGTGACTTTTTGACTGAGTGCTTGCCTAACATGTATGAAGCCCTGAGTTCAATTTCATAGTACAACATGAACAGAAAAAGCTGGAAGTGGTGCTCTGGCCCAAGAGTACTAGCTTTAAGCAAAAGAAGTTCAGGGACAATGCCCAAAGACTGGCAAATAAGTAAATAAATAAAGTAACAAGAACTGTTTCTGTTTTTTGTTGTTTTTTTTTTTTTTGAGATAAGGTCAGAAGCATAATGTTTTAATATGTTTATGCATTGTGAAGTGACTACTATGATCAAGCTAATTAGCATATTGAATACCTCTTTTTTTTATGTGTAGCAAGAATATTTAAGGTCTATTCTCTTAGCAAATTTCTAATATACAATATTTTATTAGTCCTTACTATTTGTACTGCACATTACCAGGTCTCCTGAGCATATTCATCTTAGAATTGGAAATTTTGACCCTTTGATATTTTATTAAAAATAAGTTATAATTTTGTGTTCTGTACTTGGGGCTTGCAAGTTCTCTCTTCTTCTACATGTAGCCATAAGATGAGACAACTACTTGTGTTATTTGTTGAAGAAAACAAATTATACTTCATTTTTGTAGGAGGGAGACTCGGAGAGTGAGCCATATGATGATGAAGAATTTGAAGGTTATGAAGATAAACCAGATACTACTTCTAGCAAAAATAAAGACCCAATAACAATTGTTGATGTATGTATATAGAATTCTGAACTCCAAACTAACCAACAAAATAACTTGCAGTCAATAATCTCAGAAATACAGTTTCTACCATATGGCTGATGTTGATATGATAGTGTAAATTAGGAAGAAAAAACTCCCCTAAATTAGGCATTAATTTTTTTTTTTAGTCAGTCGTGGAGCTTGAACTCTGGGCCTGGGCACTGTCCCTGAGCTCTTCAGCTCAACGCAAGTGCTCTACCACTTGAGCCACAGCATCCGGCCTTTTCTGTGTATGTGGTGCTGAGGAATCGAATCCAGGACCTCATGCATGCAAGGCAAGCACTCACTTTGCCACTGAGCCACCTTCCCAGCCTCAGCATTAATTCTCATGAAAAACATCCACACCTAGAGAAGCAACTTCAATGTTTTATTCTAGCCCTTCTAGTTTTAATTAATCAGAAATAAGCAGATAACATTGGACATATTTGGGGTGGAACTCAGAATAAGAATATATCAGTTTAATACATAAGACCAAGTATTAACCATATCCAGTGACAGTTATATAAAGTATCCACTTTCAGTTTTCTCATTTTTTTCCTTAGACTCAATCATTCAGCCTCAGCCAGCATTAAATGGGATAATGTTGCTTTTTTAGGTTCCTGCACACCTTCAGAACAGTTGGGAAAGTTATTATCTAGAAATTTTGATGGTGACTGGTCTGCTTGCTTATATCATGAACTACATCATTGGAAAGAATAAAAATAGCCGCCTTGCCCAGGCCTGGTTTAACACTCATAGAGAGCTATTGGAGAGCAACTTTACCTTAGTAGGTAAGTTAGGCCAGTATGTGTTCAACTGCCTGGTGGGCAGGTGAATATGTGACAGCTTCCATGAAGTGCTAAAGAGAACTATTTTGTTTTCCTTCAAGGATTCCTTGTTGTTGTTGTTTTTTAGACTTTATATACTGAGTAGATTGCATTTATGTAATAATTACCTCATGTTAATCAATGATAATCCCTGTCCAGAAGTGATTTTGCAAGATAGTAAAGTACTGGTCTCCTAAATATAGGATCATTTGGGGATCAGAACAGAAGAAGGTGTAGTAGATGATTAGGTCCCCAAATTCTCAGTAAGTCACATTAACTGGTTTCACTTCTAGGTGATGATGGAACTAATAAAGAAGCCACAAGTACAGGAAAGTTGAACCAAGAGAATGAGCACATTTATAACCTATGGTGTTCAGGTCGAGTGTGCTGTGAGGGCATGCTTATCCAGTTGAGAGTAAGTAGTCTTCCTTGATTCAATGTATGTCTTCCTTGATTTCTTCCCAGATGTGATTTCTCACCTAAATTCAATGGCTTACCCCTTCCTGTTTGGTTTTAAAATGAAGTCTAAAATACTGATGAAAAGGGCTGGGAAGGTGGCTCAGTGGTAGAGCACTTGCTTTGCATGCCTGAGGCCCTGGGTTCGATTCCTCAGCAACACATAAGCAAAAAGAAAAAAGCCAGAAGTGGCGCTGTGGCTCAAGTGATAGAGCGCTAGCCTTGAGCTGAAGAGCTGAGGG
>NW_012267381.1:207457-211446 GCF_000151885.1 Dipodomys ordii
ACCGTGGGTGGGCGACGCCGATCTGAAGCATCCCTCGAGGCTTCAGACTACACTTCCGTCCCACTCCCGATTCCCTGGGCCCGGAGACTTCTCCGACTCTTTGTTAAGCGAGACCGAGGTTCCTCGGCCCTCGCTAGGCCCCACAGTTACCTCTAGTGCCCCCAAGGGCTAGCGGCCCCGCGTCTACACATCACCTTCACACAAACCTGGTGCTACAGATGCAGCGGTAGCTGCCACTACCACTGGCGCGGTGAGAATGCCACGGCCCCCGAATACGCGCGGCTCAGGCCTTATCCCGCCGTGCTCCTTCTTCTCCGCCCCTTTCGCTGCCGCCGCCGCCGCTGCTACCACCGCCGCTTCACAGCCCGTTGCTGACTGGGGGAGGGGGGGGGAGGAAAAAGCACGTCTGACATGCGCAGTGAGGAAATCTCGGGCCGAGGGGCGGAGCCTAGAGGGGGCGGGGGTAAGGTTCCCGGAAGGCCTCGCTAATGCCCGCCTTTAAAAATCCGGAATCCCTCTCTGAGGGAAACCTGCTTCTGGGCTCCTGTAGGATGAGAACTGAGTGAGCTGACAGGTTAGCCGTCCAAGAGAAAAAAGGTTGGCCAAGAACTACATTTCCATAAAAATGTCGACTCTCCGTGCAAATCGACCTTAGCAACATTTCACCTTTATGTCTCTGTCCACATGGTCCCATAGAGCATGGCCACTTATAGCTTCCGGAGCACCAGTTCCGTGTGACGACAACCTGACGGATCTCTACGGGAGGCTAACATAGGATATCACACTCGGGCCCAGGGGCGGGGATTATGTCATTTTCCCGACAGCCTCATCTTGCATCAACTGGGCGGGGCAGAAGGAGGTCTCGCGCTATCTCGGAGACTACGTTCGTTTCCCCCCCCCCACTTCGTGCGCAGGCGCGGACGGAGCCGCACGCATTCTACGTAACGGACGACGGAGGCTACGTGAAGAGTGGGGCGGCGTGACTGAGCTACCTGCTCCGGCTGGGTCTCCAGAAGCGTCGCGGCCCTTAAAACCTTGGCGACCGTGAAGGCGGTGGCCTGGCTGGGTGGAGGTGGCCGCGGCGAGAGCGCCGAGCCAGCTTGTAGCCTCGGGCTTAGGTAAGTAGGGAAAGCCTGACTCCTTAGTCAGAGGGACCGGGCCAGGCCGGGCGATGACTTAAGTTGTGTGGCCTATCGACGGGTCCTATTGCTTGCCCGACTGACCCTTAAGTCCAGTGGGTGGTGACATACTTCGATTGCAACGACTTCTCTTCCCAACTTAAAGAAGCAAAACGAACAGAAAAAAAAACACTCCCTGTTCACTCTTTACTGGTCTTTTTTTTTGCCTTCCTAAGGTTGGTGTGATTTTAGTGGTTTTCGGGATCTCTGCAGAGCTGTGAGTGAATGGCAACCGGGTTAGAGTTGGAGGAAATTTCCAAGGTGAACGGAAAGAATGAAGCGTAGACAATCAGATGAACGGATGTCTCCCTGGTGATGTTTTGATACAGCCAACTACTTCTTGTAGTTAGCCTTCCCTGCTGGTTCCTAACGTAAAATAACGTTTTTAATCAATTCTTGTTAGGGGACAGAGAAATGTCTGCGTGATTTCTAGGCAGCTTCATGTCCTAAAAGCCTAATCCCAAACCACAAGGAATGATTGCTCTACTTAACCTTTTAAGTCCCAAGTCAGTGTTTGAGACATGACTGGGTGAGCTTGCAGCAGGTACTCAGATCAGACATGTTAGTGTTGGGGCCCCACCTTGGTTCTGTGTTCCCGTTTCCCATTTCAGGAATCTTACGAGGCCTTGGGACCTGACAGGGATTTGTGCATTTGAGAAGTGGGTTGACAGGTGCAGCAGAGATTTATGAGTGGACGCCAATGCATAAATGCCTTGGACAATTTTAACCTAATTAACCTTGAAAGGAGCGTGATTAGTGCTGAGTTGTCTTAGAAATTCATTTATTGGATGAACATTCCAAGTAGAAACTGCTTGAAATGACCAGACCTTTTAGCACTCCTTAAATGAAGTTAAGTTTAGCAAGAAATTACTTCTCTTTGAGAAGGCTTAAGCCTGGGTTCTGAAAAAGTCTGCACTAAAACAATGAAAAAAACAAAACTCTTTAGAGGATGTTCATCAGGCACAGCAGAAGGAATGGAACCAATGTTTACTGTGATGGGTGATGCCAGAGATTTGTGCCCACCTCATAGCTGTTACCATCTGTTTCAAGATTGTGTTTTGGACCTCTCTTCTTTTCTCTCTAGTTTTTTTGGGAGCTGTGGTGATGGTAACTAGGGTGTGAATTCGGGGCTTTGTTTTTGTTAGGAATGCACTCTACTTGAGCCACACCTCCAATCCTCTGCCCCTTTAATACTTCCTGGGTGGTCTTGTCCATTTCCATACCATTTCTCTCCAGCCCAAGCCTAGTCTTCACTTCGAATTCTAATTACTTTATTTCTCTCTATATAAAGTATGTTATAACACCTTTTAGGGACATTGAAAGATTCTGTAATGTAGCACTTGAAGCACACATCCCAAACTTATAAGTAAATATTAAATCTAATTTATTTTCTCCTCTATTTTTCACTTTGCTTATTTTTAATTTTTTTTTGGTGGTAGTGAGGATTAAACTCAGGACCTTAAGCATGCTAGGCAAATACTCTACCACTCTAGCCATGCCTCTGGTCCCTTTTAAAATTTATTGTAAAGGTGATGAACAGGGGGTTTACAGTTCAATTGGTTATTTTAAAGCAAAGTCTCCATTTATGCCCAAGCCAGCCTAGGCTAAGATAATCCTACTTATGCTTCCCTGTGTCTCTAAAGATGACCAGCATTAGCTGCTGTGCCCAGATATTGGTTGAAATGGAGTTTTCAAAACTTCTTTTCCCCTGGCTAATGGAAATCTGCATTGAATGGAAATCTGCATCTCAATTAGCTAAGATTATATAGGCTTAAGCTACCTCACCCTGCTTTATTTTTTATCTCAATTAGGGGTAACTTTGTCCATCTATTCATTTAACAATATTTGGAATCACTGCAGATCTTCCCTTATGGTGTTACCTATTTCTGATTATTTTGACAAATATAATTCCTAAATATCTGTCAAATCAATTTCTACCACTGGTTTATCCATGTCTATCACTTTCTGTTTTTTTTTTTTCTGATTCAATTGTACTTCAGTTCATCTCTTATAATTCTCCTATTTAAAATCCTTGTTTCTTCTAACTATCCAAACTTCTTGATTTAATATTTACATAGTGATCTTCCCCGTGCTGGTCTTTCTAGCTCCATTTCCCCTACTTTGGTATTTCAGACTGAAATATGTTGTTTCAAACCTACCTCTTTGATATAGGAACCAAAGTTTTATTTATTTTTAAGATTTGTGTGTGTGTGTGTGTGTGCGCGTGTGCGTGCGCGTGCCTGTGCCTGTCCTAGTGCTTGAACTCAGAGCCTGGGCTCAGTCCCGGAGCTTTTTTTTTGGTTCCGGTCGTGGGGCCTGAACTCTGGGCCAGGGCGCTGCCCTTCAGCTCTTCAGCTCAAGGCTAGCACTCTACCACTTGAGCCATAGCGCCACTTCCCGCTTTTTTTTCTTTTTGCTTATGTGGTGCTGAGGAATCGAACCCAGGGCCTCAGGCATGCAAGGCAAGTGCTCTACCACTGAGCCACCTTCCCAGCCCAGTCCGGGAGCTTTTATGCTCAAGGCTAGTACACTACCACTTGAGCCATGCCTTTACTTCCTACTTTCTTGTAGTTAACTAAAAATGTCTTGAGCCGGGCGCTGGTGGCTCACGCCTGTAATCCTAGCTACTCAGGAGGCTGAGATCTGAGAATCATGGTTCAAAGCCAGCCAGGGCAGGAGAGACCGGAGACTCCTATCTCCAATAAACCACCAGAAAACCGGAAGTGGCGTGGTAGCTCAAGTGGTAGAGCGCTCGCCTTGAGCTGAAGAGCTGAGGGACAGCGCTCAGGCCCAGAGTTCAAGCCCCATGAC
>NW_012267381.1:211496-249022 GCF_000151885.1 Dipodomys ordii
GGGGGGGTGGGTGGGTTTTTTTTTAAGTGGTCGTGGGGCTTGAACTCTGGGCCTGGGCACTGTCCCTGAGCTCTTCAGCTCAAGGCGAATACTATACCATTTGAGCTACAGTGCAACTTCTGGTATTCTGGTGGTTTATTGGAAATAGAGTCTCACAGACTTTCTTGCCCAAGCTGGCTTTGAATCACGGTCCTCACATCTCAGCCTTCTGAATAACTAGGATTACAGGTGTGAGCCACCAGCACCTGGCCAAGGAGGGTATAATTTCTTATCTATAAAACTGCTTGTTTGTTTGTTTGTTTTTAAGAGAAGCTTGCTGTGTAGCTCCATCTAGTCTGAAACTTTCAGTCCTCAAAATCCTTCTATCTGAGAACCTGGAATGTTGAGGTTAATAGCTTCTGCTGTCATTCCTGGCAATGATTTTATTTTCATTCTTTTCATTGTTTCAAGTTTTTTGTTACCAAAGTGCAGGTCCTGGGCTTGAATTTAGAACCTGGGTGTTACCCCTGAGCTTTTTGCTCAAAGCTAGTACTCTGCCACTTGAGCCACAGCACCACTTCCGGGTTTTTAAATCGAAGAAAAGAGTTTCATGGACTTTATGCCTGGGCTTGCTTCATACTGTTGATTAGTAGATCTCAGCCTCCTGAGTAGCTATGATTACAGGTATGACCTACTGGTGCCTGGCTTCAAGAATTGTTTTAAGACTTATACTAGTTTTAAGAAGGATACTAGTTTGATTTTAGATTTCTTATTTAAATGTAATTTTTTCAACATTTTTATCTGAACGACATCCTACAAAAGTAAGGAGGGTAAAAAGGTGAATATTGTTACGAAAAAAGGGAAATGCATCAAATTTACAAATCTTTCTTTTTTTCCAGATGGTTCATTTTCTTACACACTATGCTGACAAGATTGAATCCGTTCATTTTTCAGACCAGTTCTCTGGTCCAAAAATTATGCAAGAGTACGTATGAGATAAAAATATTGAAATTTCTTTTTCCCACTAGCTCTGTGTTGAAATAGCACAAGATGCTTCCGCAATTTCCCTTACCACATAAGTAAAGGAAGTTGGTAGTAGTCTCCAAGCTTTCCTTTGTTTTGTGTACATCATGAATGGTCATTTTAAGCCTACAGAAGACAAGCAAGCCTACCCTACCTTGTATATGTCGCTGCATATCTATCATACACAGTATGAGAAACTCACAGGATGGCTCATACTAAGAAAGTGCAACTGCTAGTTCCCTTTCCATTTTAAAAATATTCAGTTTGGCCAGGCACTGGTGGCTCTCACCTCTTTTCCTAGCTACTCAGGAGGCTGAGATCTGAGGCTTGCAGTTCAAAGCCAGTCCCGACAGGAAAGTATGTAAGACTGTTATCTCCAATTAACTACCAGAAATCTTGAATTGGCACTTACCTGGAGCTGAAGAGCTCAGGGACAGTGCCCAGGCCCAGAATTCAAGACCCATGACCAACACACATACACGCACGCACACACGCGCACGCACACACACACACACACACACACACACATATATATTCAATCTGTTCATATTGAACTTGTATTTGCCTAGAAATCTGTGTATTTATAGCTTATAATTTATAGCCTTTTTGGCTTGATTCTAAATAATTACGTGATTATATTTTTTTCAGCAGATTATTAGATAGTGGTTTCTAGCTTCATAATAATACTTTTTCAGTAGTATATATTCAAGGCTTGGATTTATTCTTTGAATTCATATCTCAGGAGAACATTATTAAATTTACTCCTTTTTTTTTTTGCTCGGTGGTGGGGCTTAAACTCTGGGCCTGGGCACTCAGCTCTTCAGCTCAAGGCTATTGCTCTACCACTTGAGCCACAGTGCCACTTCCAGCTTTTTCTGTTTTTTTTTTGGTGTTAAGGAATCAACCTAGGGCCTCATGCATTCGAGTCAAGCACTCTATCCTGAACCACCTTCCCAGCCCCTAAATTTACTCTTGATATAGAACTGGTTATGACCTCACTTATTAGTTACAGGTTACTCTAATAGGCTGTGTAGTTGTATACAATTCTGGAAGCCCTATGTTCATTCCTCAACAACAGCAAGATAAGAATCCATTCTAGACTTTAGTTGTCTGTTTCTGATCCCTACCATCTAGATGTTATTACATCATTCTTACCTTGCTTAAGTTGGTAACAACACTAGGGACAAAGTATCCCAGTATAGTAGTGACCTTTTTTTCCTTTTCTTTTTTTTTTCCTTGGCGGGTTTCAACTCAGTTCCTTGTGCTTGCGAGGCTGGGACTCTTCTACTTGAACCATACCACCAGCCCTGTTTGTGCTGTTTATTTTGGGTTGAGCCTCGAACCAAGTCCCTCTCACCCTCTGGAGTAGCTAGCATTCCATATGTGAGCCACCAGCACCTAGCTCACTAAGCTTTTTTTGTTGGGAAGAGAAATGAGTGATTGACAGAGATTACAAAGGAATCTGTTAATAATTGCTCCTCCAAATCCCTGAGGGGTTAGGGGAATTACCAGAATCTCAGGATACTTGCATCCCTAATATAAAATGGTGTATAAAAATGGGTTATATATAATCTATGAATATCTTCCTTCTATTTGTTAAGCCTCTGTGTTTACTTACAATACCTGATAAAGTAAATACTATGTCAGTAGTTGTTATTCTGTATCGTTTAGGGAAAAAGACAAAAACATCTGTACTGTACATGTTCATAATTGATACAGGCTTTTCCCCTAGTATTTTCTATAGTTGGTTTGGCAGGTGCAGAACTTCTGAATATGAAGAGTCAATTATCCTTAAATTTAACTCATCCTTAAATTTATTTTGAACCTAACCCCAAAATGAGATGTTTTATTAATGGAAGATATCATAGGAGTTGAAAAAAGCAAAATTGTTAAAATACAGGCCTTGGTTGGGTATGGTAATACATGACTGTGGTCTCAGCTATTTGGAAAAGGTAAAACAGGAATATCAAAGTTCAACATAGATCTGGCAAAGTTAGCACAAGACTATATCTGAAAAATGAGCTAAAAGCAAGCTCAAGTGGTAAACCAAGCCCTGAGTATAATCACCATAAACACACACACACACACACACACACACACACACACGGCTGTGGGCCTCATACTTTAAAATACAGGCTCGTTTCTGGCTCTGCAGGTGAGATGGAATGTATTCTGCCTGTTGGAGACATCACTGGAGGTCTTCAGGTGTAGGATAAAGGTCCTTAAGTCTCCTGTAGGTGCTGAGATTGTATTTGATTGGGGGTGCCAGGGTACATATGATGCTGATTGTTTGAGTGAATTGGGTAACTTGTATGTGTGGAAAATGGCATATGTTCCTTCTTAATAGATTTTTCTTTTATGACAGGGAAGGTCAGCCTTTAAAGCTACCTGACACTAAGAGGACACTATTGTTTACATTTAATGGTGAGTCTCTTCTTCTTTTTTTTTTCTGTCAGTCATGGGGGCTTGAACTCTGGTCACTTAAGCCACAGTGCCATTTCTGGTTTTCAGGTGGTTAATTGGGGATAAAAGTCTCATGATCTTTCCTGCCTGGGTTGGCTTAATGCAGTTTTATAGTTAGGAAATTATACCCTTCTTGACTGGGTGCTGGTGGCTCATGCCTATAATCCTAGCTATTCAGGAGGCTGAGATCAGAGGATCGCTGTTCAAAGCCAGCCTGGGCAGGAAAGGCCCCCTGAGACTCTTACATCCAATAAACCACCAGAAAAGTGGAAGTGGTGCTGTGGTTCAAGTGGTAGAGCGCTAGCCTTGAGCTGAAGAGTTGAGGGGCAGCACCCAGGTCCAGATTAAAGCCCCCAGGACAAAAAAAAATGCTGCATATAAAACCTTATACCTTGGGCTGGGAAGGTGCCTCAGAGGTAGAGCACTTGCCTTGCATGCCTGAGGCCCTGGGTTCGATTCCTCAGCACCACATAAAGCAAAAAGAAAAAAGCCGGAAGTGGCACTGTGGCTCAAGTGGTAGCGTGCTATCCTTGAGCCGAAGAGCTGAGGAGCAGCGCCCAGGCCCAGAGTTCAGGCCCCATGACCGGACCCCCAAAAAAATATTAAATAAAACCTCATACCTTGTTGATTTCTGATTGTCTTCAAGGAGATAGACTTTTATTTTTTCATTTCTATTTCTACCACATTTTAACTGCTTGAGAGCTTTGAAAAAGAAATCTATTGGGCTAGGAATGTGGCTTAGTGGTAGAGTGCTTGCGTAGCATCCATGAAACCCTGGGTTCTATCCCTCAGTACCACATACACAAAAAAAGCTGGAAGTGGCACTGTGGCTCAAGTGGTAGAGTGCTAGCCTTGAGCGAAAAAAACTCAGGGGCTGGGAAGGTGGCTCAGTGGTAGAGCACTTGCTTTGCATGCATGAGGCCCTGGGTTCGATTCCTCAGTACCACATAAGCAAAATGAAAAAAGCCGGAAGTGGCGCTGTGACTCAAGTGGTAGAGTGCTAGTCTTGAGCTGAAGAGCTGAGGGACAGCGCCCAGACCCAGAGTTCAGGCCCCACGACCGGACCCCCCAAAAAAAAAAGAAAGAAGAAAGAAGCTCAGGACAGTGCCCAGGCCTGAGTTCAAGCCCTAGGACTGTTAAAAAAAAAAATCTATTAGCATTTTTAAAATTTTTCTACCCAGAAGTGTTAATGCTGCCATGAACTCAGTGGGAAAATGGCTTTGTTTTTCAGTACCTGGCTCAGGTAACACTTACCCAAAGGATATGGAGGCTTTGCTACCCCTGATGAACATGGTGATTTATTCTATTGATAAAGCCAAAAAGTTCCGACTCAACAGAGAGGTAAGACTCAAAGCCTTTATTGCAGACTAGTACCTTTTATTACAGTTTTTTTTTTTTTCTCAGTGGGGAGCAGCTATCAAGGATTTCAGTGATGGCATCTTTACCACTAGACAGTACCAGATGGGCGTAGTTTTGTGAGAAAATGCTAAGTGAAATTTTCTTGTATTGGATAGCAATGGTTATCTTATGAAAGACTTTGTTTCTTTGGGAAAGGGCAAACAAAAAGCAGATAAGAACCGTGCTAGAGTGGAAGAGAACTTCTTGAAACTGACACATGTGCAGAGACAGGAAGCTGCACAGTCTCGGCGTGAGGAGAAGAAAAGGGCAGAGAAGGAGCGGATCATGAATGAGGAAGATCCTGAGAAACAGCGCAGGCTGGAGGTAAGACAAACTCCTCACTGCTGGGATGGAACTTAAAGTTTATCTTACCACTATGACTTTGTATCAGCTGTCAAGGTGATTCTACTTGAGAATATATATAACCTAAAAGTTTAGTAGTAGGATGATAGGAAAAAAACAAACAAACTGGGTGCTGCTGGATCACACCTGTAATCCTTGCTACTCAGGCTGAGATCTGAGTATCACAGTTTGAAGCCAGCCTGGGCAGGAAAAAAGTTGAGATTCTTTACTCCATCTGTCCACTAAAAGAGATAAAAGTGGAGCTTTGGCTCAAGTGGTAGAGTGCTAGCCTTGAATTTTGGAAAAAGCTGAGTTCAAGCCCTAGTACTGGTGTATACACGTGCATACAAGTTTCAGATTTGTCTACCTAGGTTAGCTTTAAACTTTGATTCTTAGATCTCAGCCTCCTAAAGTTAGGGTTATAGATAAGAGCCACTAGCACCCAGCCTGAGCATCTTGTAAATGTAAACTTTCTTTTCAGAACTACCACTTTATAGTATCTGACTGGGGAATCTTATGAGAAGGCTCAGTGAGCTAAATGGGGGGGAAAAAGCCAACTAAAAAAGCAAGTTGTTTTCTGACTTGAAGGGCTCTTTTATACAATGAAATCGAACTCCCTGCCATTATTTGTTTTCTTATATATTTAATTTGAAGAAATAAGGAGAAAATACGTACACAGGAGTTAATTATCATGTAAAAAAATAACAGTCGTTCTAACAAAGTCCTTTATCACCAAAGGTGACCACTTGTTCACATTTTATATAGTTCTGCATCTGTCTGTCTTGTCTGTCTATACCTGTCTATATGCCAAATAAATGTATCTCTTTTCTTAATGTAGATCATCTTATAAACAGTGTCCTACAGTTTTTTTAAAAAATGTTATTCACGGGCCAGGAAGGTGGCTCAGTGGTAGAGCACTTGCCTTGCATGCCTGAGGCCCTGGGTTCAATTCCTGAGCACCACATAAGCAAAAAGAAAAAAAGCTGGAAGCGGCGCTGTGGCTCAAGTGGTAGAGCTGAAGAGCTGAAGAGCTGAGGGATAGTGTCCAGGCCCAGAGTTCAGGCCCCACGACTGGACCCCCCCCCCAAAAAAAAATGTTATTCACCAATACTGGCAATTATTGTTAAGTTTTGAGTTTTTTTCTTTTTATTAGAGTATATTAATTGTAAAAAGAGGTTTCATTGTGATTTTGCAACGTGCATATAATGTATTACATATTGTCCCCTCCCTGTTTTGAACATGTGCTTAGAGCTTAGTTTGGATTCTCTTCTCTCCTCCCCCTCTCAGGAAGCTGCTTTGAGACGAGAGCAAAAGAAATTGGAGAAGAAGCAAATGAAAATGAAACAAATCAAAGTTAAAGCGATGTAAAATCATCCCAGGGATCTGAGTCCTTAATGCTTACCCCTAAGCTCTGAGTTCATAGGAAACAAAAAACAGGAGACCACTTCTCATCTTAAAATTGACATAATCTTGGTGACTGAGAAATCCTTATTTCATCAACTATTATACTCTTGGTTTGGAGTTTTTCAGAGATTGTCAACACAGTGAAAGGGCTCTGTTTCAGTAATTTTCTTCAGGCAATCAAATTATTTTGATTATTTTATAAAAGGAATGATATATAAATATATATGTAGTTTTAACATATTTTTTAAATTATAAATGAATTATCAGTGCTTTTAGTACTTTGATGTTTGAAAAACTATCATGAAATTTATAGGTAGCTAATTAGGTTGTTACTTTGTGTTTAAACTGGGCAGTTGAAAAGCTATGGAGGCTGACTCTAAACCAAGATTTTGCAAATAACTATTGGAATTACACAATAAATATTGCTTGGTGTTTTCTCCTGTGTCTACATTAAACGTGTGAAAATGTAAAATTTAGAACACTATGTGATAATGAAATTTCAATAATTCAAAACATAATGCAGTATATGTTTTATAGGAGGGATGTACTGATGACAGTATTATAGGAAACCTGAGTTATTAGGATACTTACACAGATGTGGAAAATTCTAAGGATAGATAATATAGGAACAAAGTTTTCTCCTTACCAGACACTATGAGCTGATGTCAATGTAAATGCTGAATTTTTTTTAGTGGTTGTATGTTTATTTTTCTTGAATAACAAATGCATGAACAATTAACAACTACTTCAGCTAGGTCAGATCAGCAATCAGGTCATTGGTCTCTGTGAGGTCAGAAGTATTTTTTCTTCTTAGCTGCTACAGCTTACTGAATGTTCTTGGGGGCTCTAATCTGTTATGGCCTTGTACCTTTGCTTCTCTCTCTGTTTTTATTTCTTCTGCAGTTGAGGCTGGGTATTTTCTTTCAAAGAAATAGTCATTGATATGCATAAATCTGCTTTTAAAAAAAATGAGCTTTCCTAAACTTTTGAGAGTTCTGCCTTTTGAGGAAGAAACTCTTGGGGGAGAGACCTATATAATCTGCACAAGCATTTGGCTTGTTCAGATTTCTGCATTTTATAAATGCTTCTTACTGAGAAAGCATTTTTTTTTAAGTTACTGCTTGTACCAGGTAATTTTTGTGGGAATGAGAAAGGGTTGGGTTTTGATGGGAGTGGGGTGGTGGGGTTCTTGTTGATGCTTTATGTGCAGGTCTGTTCTGAGGCAATGACAGTGAATTGCTATGAAAACAGCTGCTGCCCTTGTAACTGCATGGTAATGTGTCACCTGAGTGTCCTCTAGGTTCATACAGAAGTGTGTAAACTGGGAAATGTGGATATAATGTTTTTAACAGCTCACAGATCTAAAGTTACTAAAATGACAACACAAATATAATTAATGCTATATAATTTTAGACTTAATCTTGTTTTACAAACCTTCAAATCAAAGATGATGTGCTTATCTATCTCTTGAGAATATAAACTTTCTTAAAAGTCCCACACATTTGGACCATGGCAGCTAATTTTGTAATATAAACGTTCATATGAACTACCTATGGACATATATTAAACTGATTGACAAAATCTCAGAGTGTCGCCTGGACTTTTATGGAATTGTCCTACAACAGTATACACCTATAGGAAAGTTCTTTCAGACCAGTAAAAATTAGCACTGAAATGTTTTCGTTAAGAAAAGTTTACCTTGAATTTCCCTTTGTTGTCACCACTTACCACTTTAGGGTGCTTTATATTCTTAGACACACACACCCCTACCGCCCATATGTTCTGTTTTGCTGGCCTCACATTCACAATCCCTCTGCCTCAGCCTCCTAAATTCAGAGATAATGGTATATACCACTACATCTGGCTCCATGCTGTTAATGAGCTTCTTCCTACACTTCTGGTATCAGTCATCTTCCTGTTGCTGTGACAGATTGCCTGGAATAATCAATATAAAGTAGTAAAGCTTTTCTAGTAATGAAAAACCTCTCACTCTCAAGTACATGTGGACAGATACCTAGGTACTTTCCTAATATCCCCCCCCCCCCCCCCAAAACCGGGTCCGAGCTTGAACTCTGCCTGGGTGCTGCCCCTAAGCCTGTTTGTGCTCAACACTAATGATCTGCCACTTGAGCCACAGCACCACTTCTGGCTTTTTTTATGTTTTTTTAAAGAGTCTCACGCAGGCCTGGAAATGTGGCTTAGTGATAGAGTGTTTGCCTTGCATGCATGAAACCCTGGGTTTCGGGCTGGGAAGGTAGCTCAGTGGTAGAGTGCTTGCCTTGCATGCATGAGGCCCTGAGTTTGATTCCTCAGTACCACATGAGCAGAAAAAGCCAGAAAGTGGTGCTGTGGCTCAAGTGGTAGAGTGCTAGCCTTGAACTGAAAAGCTAAGGGATGGTGCCCAGGTCCACAGTTCAGGCCCCACAACCGGCAAAAAAACAAAACAAAAAAAAAACCTGGGTTCCATTCCTTAGTACCACCTAAGCAGAAAAAGGCTTGAAGTGGTGCTGTGGATCAAGTGGTAGAGTGCTGGTAGAGTGCTCTTGAGCAAAAGAAGCTCAGGGACAGTGCCCAGGCCCTGAGTTCCTGCCCCAGGACTGGCGCACACACACATAAAATGCTTTAGCTACTGCCCTACTACATACTGGACAGATTCAAAGTACCTCCATATTTAAATGTCGCTTTGTAATGCATGTAAGAAGTTAGGCAATTTCAAGCACAGCCATCTCTCAATTTCAAAGAACTGCTAGGATATTTGTAGTTTCTGCTGTAATCAACCTTGCTTTGTGAATTTACTCTTTTGTTGCTGAGGCATCTTGTTTTGAGAATGAGAAGATTTGAGGCAGTATTTTAGAATGTTAAAGCAGTAGGGAAGATCAGTGTTGTGAATAAAATAGAATGAGGTTGGTCAAGTACTGACCAATTTATAGCAAAATCCAAATAGTTTCAGCAGCCTCATTTGATCATTCCCTATTTGGATGTAGCTGAACTCCTTCCTCATCTTGGAAGCTAGGGCAGTAGAAATCTGTGTCGAAGTCAGAGCTGGAGAAAACTGTTTGTTTTTTTTTAACTTGATAAATCCACTTTTGGAACTTTCATGCAAGCTGAGTAAGTCACCAAAAAAACTACTGCAACATGGTGTAGTGATGCAGACTTGTCATCACAATAAGGGTAGGCAGGAGGATCACAAATTTGAGGCCAGCCTAGGCTATATAGAGAGAAAAAGATCCTAGATATCGCCATGTCTGTTGAGTTGGTATGCTTCAGTCTCTTCGACCCTTAACGACTGAGTGAGGTGTTTTGTGGTTTTGTTTTTGCGGTACCCTGGCTACCTGGGGTTGGACCCAAGGCCTTAGGCTTGCTAGACCAGCCTGCATCACTTGAGCTTTAGGCTCAGCCCTCGACCCTTTATTGAAATTTACTCTTAATTCCCTTTCTTCAGAGGGGTGGCGGCTCCGGGAACTTTTGAACCCTGTAGGCCGCAGCAGTGACAGGGAACCAACACCCATCAAAAGAAGGAATGCCCAAAGGTAGACGCAAAGCTGAGACCGGCAACAGTAGCAGAAAACCACGCTCCCCGCAGCAGCGTCCGAGGTCCAAGGCACTTGGAGGCCTGCTGAGATTCTGCGCCTGCGCGAGCCAAGATGACGTCTTATCCTTAGGACCGGACAGGAGGGCGGGGTCCGCTGGTGGGTGGGGCGGAGCGTGCAGGATCCCATCACTGCGCATGTCACGCTGCGTACGTCCCTCCCAGCAACCGGCCTGGCGGCGGCGCGGCCACAAAATTGAGGAGGCGGAGCCAAGACTGGGTCGGTACTGCTCGCTAACTCCAGCACCAGGTACCGGGTGTCGGGGCCGCCTGCTGCGCTGCGCGGATCTGTCCCTCCCGCCCCGTCGCCGTTTCCATCTCCTCAGGGGCGGGCCTTCGAGGCCATCTAGGCTCATCTTTGCCCTAGTCGGGCCCGCTTTAACTCGCGTCCTGGTTTCCCACGATGAGAGGTTGCAGCCGCCGAGGACAGGCTTGGGCCTGGCCGGGAGATACCGGAGTTCTCTTTCCTACGTCCCATTGGGGCTTCCAGATGGGGAGCCTGCGGGCCAAGGTGTCATCTTGTCCTGCTCCAGCAAAGTAGCAGCAGACCCTAGTGTCCATCTCATCCCTCTCGCCCACTGCCCTCACCCTCATGGGCTCTGCTCAACAGGCAGAGGGGCACCCCCCCCAAGAACCCAAGAGCAGGTGACCCCCTCAATTGCCCCAAACCTGAACATTCATGTACATGTCTCTGTGAACATATGTCTGAATTTCTCGAGGAGATAACAGGAGTAGTTTTGGCTTGGTTAGGTTTGATTTGGGGTTAGTTTTTTGTTGGTTGGTGGGTTAGTGCTTTGAAGGGAGAGGAGACAGACCTACCTTCTGTGCTCCAGTTCTTACAGAAATTCATTCATTCTTTTCACTATTAAAGATGTTAAGCCTGGGGTTGGGAAGGTGGCTCAGTGGTAGAGTGCTTGCGTTGCATGCATGAGGCCCTGGGTTTGATTCCTCAGCACCATATAAACAGAAGAAGCTGCAAGTGGCACTGTGGCTCTAGTGGTAGAGCGCTACCCTTGAGCTGAAGAGTTGAGGGACAGCGTCCAGGCCCAGAGTTCAAGTCCCATGACCGACAAAAAAAAAAATGTTAAACCTTAGCTTGTGTGTGTGTGTGTGTGTGTGTGTTTGTGTGTGTGTGTACACACGTGCGCATGAGTGCTGGTCCTGGTTGGACTCGTGGCCTGGGTGTTCTTTCTGAATTTCATTTTCATCAAGGCTAGCACTCTACTACCTGAGCTCCACTCCCAGCTATTTTAGTAGTTTTATTTGGAGAATCCCAGAAACTTTACTGCCCAGGCTGTCTTTGAACCGCGATCCTCAGATCTCAGCTTCCTGAGTAGCTAGGATTACAGGCGTAAGCTACCCGTGCCCCATTACCTTTATGCTTCCTAAATAGAAATTCCTTTTTATTTCTAGTTGGCTGAGAAGGGTGTTTTTCTCTGCCAGTCCTGGGGCTTGCACTAACAACCTAGACATTGTCCCTGAGTTGCTTTTGCTCAAGGCTAACATTCTACCACTTGAACCACAGCACCACTTCTGGCTTTTTCTGTTATGTGGTACTGAAGAATCAAACCCAGGGCTTCATGCATGCTAGGCAAGCACTCTGCCACTAAGTCACATTGCCAGTCTTTTTTTTTTTTTTGGGGGGGGGGTAGAGTGGAGAGGCAGTTGAGACAGGAAGATTATTTAGCCTAGGCTGACGTTGAATTTATGACCTTCTGCCTCAGTCTCCAAGTGTTGGGATTACAGAGAAATATGCCTGGTACTGGGATTGGATTTTGTCAGGTGCTTTTTCTCTATCTTTTGAGATGACCATATATTTTTTTCCTGTTTACTTAACAAAGATAAAATTAAATTGATTTTTTTTTCAATCCTGGGACTTGAATCTAAGGCCTCAAACTTGTTGGGGATGGGAGGTGTAACTTTACCACTTGACCTATGCCTCCAGCTCCCCTTGTTATTTTGAGACAGTGTTTCACTAACATCCTTTTTGCCTGATTGGCTTCAAACAGATCCTCCTATCTGCCTGTCATCTACCTGGCCATCCATTTACTTTTAACTTTTTGTTAGCTTTTCCTAACACTACTTGGTAAATCTCTTGGAACGTACTATTAAGCTTAGTTTACCACTAGCCTCTACAAATGCTAAAGCTAAGGATATTATAAATGACATATACAAAATATTTCTCCATTTTATTGTAGCCTACCTACTTATCCCCCCAGCCAATATATTTATTGCTTTTTTTTTCCAGTTGTGTGGCTTGAACTTGGCTTGGGCACTGTCCCTGAGCTCTTCAGGTCAAGGCAAACACTTTACCACTTGAGCCACAGTTCCACTTCCAGTTTTCTGGTAGTTAATTGGAGATAAGAGTTGCACAGAGTTTCCTGGATGGTCTGGCATTGAACCATGATCCTCAGATCTCAGTCTCCTTAATAGCTAGGATTACAGGTGTGAGCCAGTGAGGCAGGCTTGTTGCATTATTGATTTATAACTTTCTTCTTTTCTTTAGCTATCAAGTTCAGGAAACCACTTTCACTGCAGAATTTTCATGTTGTTCAGGGAAATTTGAGTCCGTGCTTCTGGGCCGTGGTCACTCATATTTGGCTCAGAATAAACCATTTTCTTTAAAGCATGGTTATTATTTCATATTAACAGTACCTTGGGAACTCAGCAAGAAACAAGTGAAGCAATTATTAACTCTAGGGGGAAAATAAAGTATGCAAGAAAGGCAGTGGGCTGAGGGCAACGGTAGTTATAGCATGTGGGAAGCCACCTGGGTTACATTTGATTTGAGAGGGGGGCATTGTCCTTCTCTACTTGCCTCAGCTATGAACCATATTTGCATAGTCACAGTAATGTAAAAATGAGTTATTGATTTAACAAGACATAGCAGAACAATGTGGGGAAGGGTAGGGAAGTGATGTGGGAGCGTTTAGTCTTCATTTACCATGGTAGATAAATGTCTAAGATTAATAAGTCATAACCATATATACATTATTCAAAAGTAATTTGTGTGTGTGTGTGCGCGCGTGCGTGTGTGCGTGTGCCGGTCTTGGGGCTTGAACTCAGGACCTGGGCACTGTCCCTAAACTTTTTTGCTCAAGAATAGGGCTCCAGCTGAGATCTGAGGATCGCGGTTCAAAGCCAGCCCGGGCAGGAGAGACCTTGAGACTCCTATCTCCAATAAACCACCAGAAAACCGGAAGTGGCGCTGTAGCTCAAGTGGTAGAGCGCTCTCCTTGAGCTGAAGGACAGCGCCCAGGCCCAGAGTTCAAGCCCCACGACCGACAAAAAAACAAAAACAAAACAAAAAAAAGAATAGGGCTCTACCACTTGAGCCACAAATCCACTTCTGGCTTTTTTGGTAGTTAATTGAAGATAAGAGTCTCACAGGCTTTCCTGCCTGAACTGGCTTCAAATCGGGATCCTGAGATCTCAGCTTCCTGAGTAGCCAGGATTATAGGTGTGAGCCACCAATGCCTGGCTAGCAAGTTTTTTGGTTTTTGTTTGTTTGTTTTAGAAACAATAAGTAGCTAGAAGAAATGAATCGCTTCTGGGAAGAACTCAGTCAGGCACTGGATCAGGAGAAATTTTAAAATTAATTTAAAGACAGCCATAAAACCAGGCATGGTACTTGGGAGGCTGAGGCCAGAGTACTGAAGGTTTGAGCTGGGCGCTGGTTGCTTACTCCAATAATCCTAGCTACTCTGGAGGCTGAGATCTGAGGATTGAGGTTTGAAGCCAGCCCAGGCAGAAAAGTCCCTGGGAGACTCTTATCTGTAGTTAAGTACTCAAAAACCAGAAGTTGAGCTGTGGCTCAAAGTGGTAAAGCCCTAGCCTTAAGCAAAAAGAGCTCAGGGACAGCGCTCAGACCCCGAGTTTAAGCCCTATGACTGACAAAAAATAAAATAAAGAAGGTTTGAAACCAGTCTGGGTTAGATAGCAAGATCCTGACTCAAAAACCAAAAGAAGCCAGGCACCAGTAGCTCACACCTGTAATCCTAGCTATTGAGGAGGCTGAGATCTGAGGATCCAGGTTCAAAGCCAGCCTGTGTAAGAAAGTTATCTCTATTTAACCACCAGAAAACTGGAAGTGGCGCTGTGGTTCAAGTGGTTCAGCCTTGAGCTGAAGAGCTGAGGGACAGCACCCAGGCCCAGACTTCAAGCCCCACAACTGACCTAAGAAAAAAAGGAGTATGAGGAAGACTAGGAGAAAAAGTAGAAGAAATAACAAACTTTTCTTTCCTTTTTTTCTGCCTCATCCTTGCTTTTTTTTTTTTTAATAGAATCTTGCTAGGTAGCCCAGGCTGGCCTTGAACTTGCAATTCTCCTACCTCAGCAGGGATTATAATAGGTGCTTGACACCAAGCCCAGCTCCAAACTGTTCATATAAAAATTTCAGAATTTCAGCATATATATTTGGTCTTAGCCAATGCATATATAAATCTCACTGAAAACCTGAGTACTGGTGGATCATGCTTATAATCCTAGTTACTCAGGAGATTGAGATCTGAAGATTACAGTTCAAAGCCAGCCAGGGCAGGAAAGTCTGTGAAACTCATCTCCAATTAACAACTAGAAAACTGGAAGTAGATCTGTGGCTCAAAGTGGTAGAGTGCTAGCCTTGAGCAAGAAGAGCTCAGAGACAGCACCCAGGCTCTGAGTTCAAGCCCCATGACCAACAAAAACAAAAGAAGTTTCGCCAAACAAATATTTAGAATCTACTCTTATAGGTCTACTGTGGTGCTTTGAATGGTGGATCCATAATTATTTTTTAATCAAGAGCTATTTCTATAAAAGGAGATTTGACTAACTTAACCTGTTTCTATTTTACTTTTAGGTTTAAGTTTTTCACATTGAAGTAGGTCTACACATTAGGAACTCATGTCTTTTCTTGTAAGTAAACCAGAGCGAATTAGGGTGAGTGTTTTCATTCTCCTGGCTTTACTATTTTCTTTTCTAAAAAGTAAACTGTTTGTGTAGATGTTGTAGGTATTTTTTTAATGTGATACTCAAAATCATGTAGAAGTAAGGTATGTAGGAAGTAAGACAGGTATTGTGGCCTCTACTCCTGAGAAAAAAGAGCTTGCAGGCAGAGACTGACTTGAGATCCAGAATATACAACAAGTTAATCTGACAGAAAGAAATGAGGACTTACTTTATAAATGAATGTTAGTCATACATTAAATGACTTGACCCTATTCAGTGTAGATTCATAGCTGCCAATGAGCTCTCTATTTCCTATTTTTGATGGGATTATATTTTTAAAATCTGTACCAAATTGCAATGCAAATCAAATGTAGTCATTAGTATTAATTGAAGAGTTTTAAAAATTAAACCTGAGGGCTGGGAATGTAGCTTAGTGGTAGAGTGCTTGCTTAGCAGGCATGAAGCCCTGGGTTTGATTCCTCCATACCACATAAGCAGAAAAAGCCGGAAGTGGCACTATGGCTCAAGTAGTAGAATGATAGGCTTGAGCAAAAGGAGCTCAAGAATCATGCCCAGGTCCTGAGTTCAAGCCCAAGAACTGGCAAAAAAAAAAAAAATTAAACCTGAAATTTTTTTTGTTCAAAACTTCATCTGTCAAAATGACTGTAAAAACAAATATTGGACTTAGAGGGGCTGGGAAGGTGGCTCAGAGCTCTTGCCTTGCATGCCTGAGGCCCTGGGTTCGATTCCTCAGCACCACATAAGCAAAAAGAAAAAAAAGCCGGAAGTGGCGCTGTGGCTCAAGCGGTAGAGCGCTAGCCCTGGGCTGAAGAGCTGAGGGACAGCTCTCAGGCCCAGAGTTCACGCCCCACGACCGGACCCAAAAAAAAACAAAACAAAACAAATATTGGACTTAGTATCTTAGCTCTCCTGGTTTCACAAAATAGTATATTTTTTATTATTAAGTATTAGTTCATAAACACAGTAATAATTATTAGTATTTTTTAATTTATTTATTTTGCTGGTACTAAGGTTTGAACTCAGGGCCTGCTTGGCTGGTGTTCTACCACTTGAGCTATACACCCAGCCTTATTTAAAAATTTTAACAGCATATAAGTACTATGACCGGCCACTGGTGGCTCACACCTGTAATCCTAGCCACTCTGGAGGCTGAGATCTAAGGATCGTACTTCAAAGCCAACCAGGCAGAAAAGTCCCTGTGAGACTCCTAGCACCAATTAACCACCCAAAAACCAGAAGTGGTATTGTTGCTCAAAGTTGTAGAGCACTAGCCTTAAGTGAAAGAGCCCAGGCCACAAGTATTTACTACCCATTTCTTCAAGTATTACAGCAGGAATTCTATTTTATGGGTATAGTGCATATTAAACTTTTATATTTTTAACTTATTTTTTAATTTATATATTAAAAAAAGTGGTAGAACCCTAGCCTTGAGCAAAAGAGTTCAGGGACAGCACCCAGGCCCTGAGTTCAAGCCCTACAACCGGCCAAAAAACAAAAAATGAAAATGAAAGAAGGGGTGACATTGACCAGGAAGCATCGTACTCATAACCTGACTTATAAAACTGTACCCCTTTGTACAATTACTTAATATAACTATTTAATAAGTTATAAGTTTAAAAAAAGAAAAATTAGCCAGGCACTGGTGGCTCATGCCTATAATCCTTGCTACTCAGGAGACTGAGATCTGAGGATCACGGTTTAAAGCCAGGCAGGAAAGTCCATGAGACTCTTATCTCTAATTAACAACTAGAAAACTGGAAGTGGCGCTGTGGCTCAGGTGGTAGAGCACTAGCCTTGAGCTGAAGAGCTCAGGAACAGCACCCAGGCCCAGAGTTCAAGCCCCACAACCACCACCAACAACAAATTATTATAGAAAGGACAATGATTCAGTAATTCCAATTGAGAATCCATAGCCAACATTTTTTAGAATGTTCCTTAATCTTCCTTTTTCTTATATGTATAAGAACAATTTATATTGTAAAGAGTAAACAAGTGTTAATTAAGATGAGAAAGTGAATCTCTTCTTAGCCTATACTCTGCTCAGCGGAAAGAATGCCTCTATGCCAAACTTTAACACTAGTCCTTAAGTGAAATACAATCCTGATTCCATTGCTTTTAAATATGAGCTACTTTCTTGTTTTAACCTAGCCTGATTCAGGTGAAACCAAACCACTGATAAGTATAATAGAAATATAATACTCATTTGAAATAGGCTGGTAAAGAGAACCAGAGGGTTGGTCGTTGTGAACTTGGTAGAAAATGTAAACAGTGATATTTTTAGAAATTCTTTATGGATAAAAGAATATTCTACTTCTGTGTTTTTACAGACTAATGGAAGCTTATGAAAAACTGCTGTTTAATTCCTATTTTTTTAATTCCAATAATATTTTTCAAATTGGCATTAATGATCCAAGGCATCTGTAGCAGATTCTTTGCAAAACTTTTCCTTAGGAATATATTGTAACTGAACTGCATGATTCTGTTTTTCTGTAGTCATAGTTTTGTCTTGTCTGCCTAAAGGTTTATAGCTAATTCATTATGGCTTGGAAGACATACTAATTCTCTTTGGGGTTTTCCTCTTTAGCGGTGGGTCTCGGAAAAGTTCATTGTTGAGGGCTTAAGAGATTTGGAACTATTTGGAGGTAAGTACAATATGGCACTCAGCCATCATTCAGGATAAATATCATTCTCCCTCTGTTGACTACATCAATTTATAAAAATTAGCAACTTAAAGATCAAGTGAAATTGCTCTTCTTCCTGTTAGAGTTGAATTCTTTTTAAATCCATTTGTTTCCCAACAATTGATGTACTAATCTAGCCTGTCTTGATCTGGCCTGTCTTGATTTTTAGAAAGCCAGTGCATTGCTTACTTACAGGCACATTCACTTCTAAGTATGTCCAGTTGAAATGCATATTGTTAAAGGGGGAAAGCTAAGTGTTGAAAAAAATGTCTGCCTTTGAAGATTGCTTTAAAAAATCTTAATAAGGGGCTGGGAAGTTGGCTCAGTGGTAGAGCGCTTGCCTTGCATGCCTGAGGCCCTGGGTTCGATTCCTCAGCACCACATAAGCAAAAAGAAAAAAAAAGCCAGAAGTGGCACTGTGGCTCAAGTGGTAGAGTGCTAGCCTTGAGCTGAAGAGCTGAGGGACAGCACTCAGGCCCAGAGTTCAAGCCCCACAACTGGACCAAAAAAAAAATCTTAATAGGCCAAAGATAAGGGTAGCAATATTATTATGAAAGTTCTGTTTTTGTTGATCTATCTTGTTAACTCATTTTTCCATGGCAAAAATTTGAAACTTAAGAGAGCTAAGGGGAAAAAAAATCTTATCAAGAAAAAACATACTAACTTCTTGTTAAATCTAAATGTCTACTTCAAAAGTAAAGTAGATTGCAACTGGGTTTGAAAGGACTACACATAACCAGGAACTGGTGGCCCATGCCTGTAATCCTATCTACTCAGGATGCTGAGATATAAGGATTGAGGTTTGAAACTAGCCCAGGCATGAAAGTCCAAGAAACTCTCACCTACAATGAACTGCCAGAAAACTGGAAGTGGCACTGTGGCTCAAAGTAGTAGAGCCCTAGCCTTGAACGAAAAAGCTCAAGGACATTGCCCAGGCACTGAGTTCAAACCCCAGGACCAATGACAACAACAACAACAACAAAAGGCTTAGACTTTTCCTTTTTGATAGTTTTCAGTGAGGCTTTTAGGGAATAATGATTTTTTTTCTTTTAAATTTGAACTCAGAGCCTTGTGCTTGCTAGGAAGGCCTTCTACACTTGATTCAGAACAAAGAAAATCCTTTCTATAAAAATTATATTAGGAGAGGAACAAAAAGGCATAATACCTAATACTTATCGAAATGAATGCCAAGAAATGGAAACAAAATTATAGTAGTCAGAGGCTGAGATCTGGGAATTGAGGTTTAAGGCCAGCCTTGAATCCAAAGACAAATCCAAAAGACTCTTAGTGCCAATCATCCAGTAAAAAAAAAAAAAAAGAAATGGAGTTGTGGCTCAAGTGGTAGAACACCAACCTTAAACAGAATAATTAAGCAAGAGTGGAAAGCCTTGAGTTCAAGGCCCCTCAGTATATATTCTATTCTTTGAGTCTGAATATCATGATACTATTAGGATTGGTTGACTGATCCATAGTATCCCCAAACAGGCTAAATAATTGAAGTATCAAACTTGTGATATCTACTGATTTATTTTCCCTAATGCATCTCTGAGAAATGTGGAGTAGTAGCATTTATGAACTTTGTGAAGACATTTTAGACAGATGGAAAATTAGGGGAAAAATGAGTTATTTTTATCTCAGAATGGTTAAACATTAGCTTTACATAAAGATGAACAACAAAAAAGCTGTTCAGCTTCTTAGTTTCCCCATTTTTCATAGATTAAGATAGCTTGAAAGTAAGTATTGGCACTAATAGTGCAAGGTCAACTTACAGTTAGTTCATTGCAAATATTTCAGTATATATGAATTGAATGAAGGATTTTGTATTTAGTATCTTGACTCTACAATCAAGATCCTATGATCTTGGCTATCTTTTGATAGGTCCTACTGTCTTATATTAGGAGGGTTAAAAAAGTGACTATGTATTGTTAAAATTTGATGAAGTCTGTATTACCAAATTTTATACAAACTGGAATTTTAGTTTCTATTCAGGAATAGTGAGTTAGATTTCCTTTAATCTGTTCACCTGACTTCTTGACTGTCTTAAGCAACCACTTCTGCTGTCATTTACCAAAATGCTAATGTCTAAAAGGGGGGAAACTCCTATTTTGATAAATTAAGGCTGATTTACTCTGCAGTTGATCTCCTTTAGCAATATAGCTGAGTACTGTAATACAGCCTATAAGAAAGAATTTTCCTTAGTGGTAGACTTACACCTTTGATTTCGTATAGGCATTTCTCAGATGTGTGTAATTGCTCCGAGTCCTTATAGTTTACAATTCTTGTTTCTTTTTTTTCAAGCAGGTAGTACAATTCTTGTTTTTTGCTTTTGCTGTGCTAGGAATGAAATTCAAGTCATGCTAGGCAAGGCTTCTACTCTTGAACCATCTCCCTAGCTTCCAATATATGGTTCTTACCACCTTTACAAAATGAGGAAAATCAAAAGCATATAAGAGATTTGTGTGATTCATGGACAGAAATTTGTTTTAATTGTTGTATGATATATTCATCTTCACTGTGAGTAGCTGAATACTAAAAACCCCTTGTTCGCTGGGCACTGGTGGCTCATGCCTGTAATCCTAGCTACTCAGGAGGCTGAGCTCTGAGGATCTCAGTTTAAAGCCAGTCCAGGCTGTGAGACTCTTATCTCCAGTAATCAAACCACCAGAAAACCAGAAGTGGTGTTGTGGCTCAGTCATAGAGGGCTATCCTTGAGCTGAAGAGCTGAGGGACAGCACCCAGGCCGACAAAAAATAAAAATAAATAAAAAAATAAAAACCCCTTGTTCATTTGCATTCAGAATAGGAAGTATCTGACTTTGAAAAAACAAATTTGGCAATGATCCCTTGTATATAAATATATATTTTTTGCCTTCAAGGCAAAACACTTCCTGGGAAATCACCCACCTTATTTGTGACTTTAAAATGAATTTTAGGAGTTTGGAATATAGCTCAATAGTGGATTGCTTGCCTAGTATGTATTTGATTCCCAACACAGAATCAGGAGTAGAAGGGGAAGGATGGAAGATGAATTTTTGTTCACAAAGTATAAGACTGAAACTGGCCTATTCAAAACCTCATTGTGTGTTGTGCAAATGTCAAGTAAATGTATGAGCAGATCTGCAGCAGTTACATCATACCCTGTAAAGAAGCCCTGTAGAACCGAAGCCTGGGCTTCCTGTTTAAAACCCCAGCTAGCTGCAGTGTTTTCACTGTAGGTCTCTGTGTGTGTCTGTGTTTCTGTGTAGCACTGTAGGCACTTACTGCTGTAACAACTCAAGTGGTTTCTATAAATACATGTAGTCTGAAGTGTAATAATTACTGTTCTGAATGTGGGTGTGTCTTCTGTTAAACAACAAAATGCCAACAATCCATCTCTCTACTTCAGAGCAGCCTCCGGGTGACACTCGGAGAAAAGTAAGTGACTATGTAGGCTCTAGCACTATGGTTGTTGCATGGAGATCACTTCTTGTGGAAGTTTGTATTTTTTGTTGGCATATCATTTTATGTTTATGCTTCTCTGCCACTGAGCTTTATTTGTAGTATAATTCTGTTACTTATGGGAGTTCAGGTTTCACCCTGGAAAGACTGATGGGTAGTTTTAAAAGCCAAAAAAAAAAAAAGTTTCTGGTACTTGTTAACCCTCTTCTGGAGATTAAGGTCTCTTTCTCTTCCCAGCTCTTCTAATTACCCATTGTACTTTCTCACCACAAAATAAGTTTCACCATTCTGAAATGTGATTACCTTTTAGTATCTGGGATTTCCAATATATCTCTCTTTAGTCTATTAATAATAAATTTCAGGCTGGGAATGTGGCTTAGTGGTAGAGTGCTTGCCTAGCATGAAGCCCTAGGTTTAATTCCTCAGTACCACATAAACAGAAAAAACTGGAAGTGGTGCTGTGGTTCAAGTGGTAGAGTGCTAGCCTTAAGCAAAAGAAGCTCAGGGACAGTGCCCAGGCCCTGAGTTCAAGTCCAGGACTGACAAAAAATAAATAAATTTCAGTCCACAGAGATAATATGTATCTCTATATATGTCATAAGGCAGGACTTCAAGCTATTTTAAAAACAAAATGAAAATTTAAAAACAGATGCTAAAGGTGTGGCTCAAGTGGTAAAGTGTGCACTTGGCAAGCTTGAGATACTGAGTTCAGTCTCCAGTCAAAAAAAAAAAAAAGTAGAGCCTTGGGGCGCCCCGCTTCCGGCTTCGGGTCAGGGTCTGGGCCGAGGCGCGGCTGGCATCATGTCTGGCCGCGAGGGTGGCAAGAAGAAGCCCCTGAAGCAGCCCAAGAAGCAGGCCAAGGAGATGGATGAGGAAGACAAGGCCTTCAAGCAGAAACAGATAGAGGAGAAGAAGAAACTCGAGGAGCTGAAAGCGAAGGCCGCGGGGAAGGGGCCCCTCGCCACAGGTGGAATTAAGAAATCTGGCAAAAAGTAAGCTGTTTGTTGTCCCTCAGATGATGGTGACCCTTGATTCCATTCTCATTCAACATCTGGATTTCCTGTAGTAACATTTCTGCCATCTAAAGGTAGAATGAAGTTTTGTCTAGGACTCTGAACTTTAAGAACAACCTTTAAAAAAAAAAATCCTACAGTGGCTCAGTCTCTAGTTTGTCAGCCATTGTGTCAGCCATTGCTATCTCAGCTGTAAATTTCAAGTAAACCCAGCCTAGGTTCCTGCCAGAGTCTGCTCTTTGTTCTACTCTTGCATTCTGTATCATCTTGAAAGTAAACCAACTCATTTAAAAGGCTGCCCTTCTTGTGTTGTATATCCAGTGGATTACCTTATCTGTGTCTAGTGGAAAATTTTATACTTTGAAGAGAAAAAAAAACACCTTTGCCAAGCTGGTCAAAAAAAAAAAAAAGTAGAAAACAAAGCTGGGTGTGGTGATTTATATACCTGTAATCCCAGCATGCAGGAGGTAGAGGAAGGATCATAACAAATTCAAGGCCAGCCTGGGCTATAATACATTGTCTCAAAACAGCAAATAAATAAAATGAAACAGCACTTGAGAGACTGAGGCAAAGTGATTATAAACTCAAGGCCAGCCTGGGCTACATAGCTGGATCTTGTCTCAAATACCCCTTACACGCCTCCAGGAAAGCACAAAAACAGAAGATTGACATTTTCCATTGTCAGAGGCTCTAAAACTTTCTGTTTCCTCTTCTTTCAGTTTATTTTACCTAAGTAAATAGCACCAGATACACCCAGTGTGCCAAGCTGTTTTGGAAAACATGAATCAGTGTCTTTTTTTTTTTTTTTTGGGTCCGGTCGTGGGGCCTGAACTCTGGGCCTAGGCACTGTCCCTCAGTTCTTCAGCTCAAGGCTAGCGCTCTACCACTTGAGCCAGAGGGCCACTTCCAGCTTTTTTCTTTTTTTTTTTGCTTATGTGGTGCTGAGGAATTGAACCCAGGGCCTCGAGCATGCAAGGCAAGCGCTTTACCACTGAGCCACCTTCCCAGCCCGAATCAGTGTCTTATAGAGAGGGAATAAGAAGATCTAAAGTAAGTAGCCCTTGCTCAGCCATGCTTTTCACAGGCAGCCCTGGGCAAGCAAAGGATGATGATGCTGGTGAGGAATTTTTCTTTGAATAACGACTTGACTGCTTATAACCTCTGCTGGTCAGGAGCATCTCTTTATCACATCAAATGTTTTCCATTCAAAGAGACCAAATACTTTCCCTATAGGATTGTGTAGATGTTTTGGTTTTTTTCCAGAGTAAAATGCCAATTGTATACAATTTTCATATAATCACACTTATTGATGTTGTACCAGAAACTATCCTGTGTGAAACCTGTGGAAAGTTAGTTGTGTTTATCCAGTAGCATTTCGTATATATTGTCTTCATATGCTTCATTGTATTTTGTTTTAAACTCTTTTTACAAAGTTATTATTTTTTATCATTTCTGGATGTTAATAGCTTGTGTATTTTTTCAAATGCTTCAGAATGAATAAAGTGGCTTTTCATGGCATGGGAAACTAACAAAAAGACTTTAATAGAATTAGTTTCTTTCCCTGAGAAATTTGACATTATACATGATAGTAATAACATTATGGGGGGGGGGTCCGGTTGTGGGGCCTGAACTCTGGGCCTGGGCGCTGTCCCTCAGCTCCTCAGTCAAGGCTAGCTCTCTACCACTTGAGCCACAGCACCACTTCCGGCTTTTTTGCTTATGGTGGTGCTGAGGAATCGAACCCAGGGCCTCATGCATGCAAGGCAAGCGCTCTATACCATTGAGCCACCTTCCCAGCCCCACTAATAACATTATGTTATGCTGTGTTTAAAGAAAATAGGCTAAGCCTGGCACTAGTGGCTCATGCCTGTAATCCTAGCTACTCAGGAGACTGAGATCTGAGGATGGCAGTTCAAAGTCAGCCTGGGCTGGGAAGTCCATGATTATCTCTAGATAATCACCAGAAAACTGGAAGTGGTGCTGTGGCTCAAAGTGGAATACCACTAGCTTTGAGCAAAGAGCCCAGGCACAGTGCCCAGGCCCTGAGTTAAGCCTCATAACTGACAAGAAAAAAAAAAAAAGAAAGAGAAAATGGACAAAACATTACATTCTTTCCATCTGAATTTAGACTTTCAAAGATTTGAAATAGGCTTGGTGGCTCACACCTATAATCCCAGCTACTCAGAAGGCTGAGATCTGAGGATTGTGGTTGGAAGCCAGCCCAGGCAAGAAAGTCCACAAGACTTTTTCCACCCCCATCCCCACTCTCCCCCTCGCCCCCCCCTCCCCCCCTGCTACCCAGTCGTGGGCCTGAACTCTGGGTCTGGGTGCTGTCCCTCAGCTCTTCAGCTCAAGGCTAGCTCTCTACCACTTGAGCCACAGTGCCACTTCTGGCTTTTTCTGCTTATGTGGGGCTGAGGAATTGAACCCAGGGCCTCATGCATGCAAGGCAAGCACTCTAACACTTAGCCACCTTCCCAGCCAGAGACTTTTTTTTATTTTTTGCCAGTCCTGGGGCTTGAACTCTGGGCCTGGGCACTGTCCCTGAGCTTCCTTTGTTTCCTTTGTTCTAGGCTAGCAATCTACCACTTGAGCCACTTTCAGCTTTTTCTGTTTATGTGACACTGAGGAATCGAACTCAGGGCTTCATGCATACTAGGAAAACACTCTACCACTAAGCCACATTCCCAGTTGCTCCACGATACTCTTTATCTCCAATTAACCAGCATAAAGCAAGCTGGAAGTGGAGGTGTGACTCAGGTGGCAGAGCTTTAGCCTTGATCAATAAAACCAAAGCAAGCTTGAGGCCTTGAGTTAAATCCCGGGTATTGAAACAGAAACAAGAAAATCTGAAACAAAATAATAAACTAATCTTCTGCTCCTGTGTCAGTGTCAAATCAGACCTCTTCCTTTCACAATAATGCCTTTGTTTCCTGGCCCATTTGTTTTCCTTCCTAAGTAAAAGTTGTCCCTCTGACCTCTAAATTAGCCATAGCAAGCACTAAACTAGTCCATAGTCCATCCTGTTCCACATTGTCTAGGAGTCCATTTTCCCAATTATCCAAAGAATTTTATTTTCTAAATAATTTTTCTTTTCCTCGCCCCCTTTCTGTTGCTCCCCCTTCTGTCTCTGTCTTTCTCTTTCTCTCTCTGATAGTACTGGGATTTAAAATCAGGGCTTCCCACTTGGTAGGTAAGTATTCTACTGCTTAGCCATGCCTCCAGCCCTTCTTTTGGTCAGCCATGGGGCTTAGACTCAAGGCACAGGTGCTGTCCCTGAGCTGTTTTGCTCAAGGTTAGTACTCTAGCACTTTGAACTTTAACACCACTTCTGATTTTCTGTGGTTAATTGGAGATGAGAGTCTTACAGACTTTCCTGCCCCTGCTGGCTGTGTACTACAATCCCAAGATCTCAGCCTCCTGAGTAGCGAGGCTTACAGACGTGAGCCACCAGTACCCATCTTCTCCAGCCCCTTTTTATACAAGGTGTTGTTGGTAGTGGTAGTAGTAGTAGTAGTAGTAGAAGTAGTAGTAGTAGTAGTAGTAGTAGTAGTATTTGTAGGTCATGGACTTGAACTCAGGGCCTGGGCTATGTCCTTGAGCTTTTTTTGCTCAAGGCTAGCAGTCTACCAGTCTGAGCCACAGCACCACTTCTGGTTTTCTGGTGGTTTATTGGAGTCTCACAGACTTTCCTGCTGGGACTGGCTTTGAACCGTGATCCTCAGATCTCAGCCTTCTGAGTAGCTAGAATTACAGACATGAGCCACCAGCACCTGGCTTGTGAGACTCTTTTCTCCAATTAACCACCAGGAAACTGGAAGTTGTAGTTCAAAGTGGCAGAGTACTAGCCTTGAGCAAAAAGAGCCCAAGGACATCACCCCAGGCACTGAGTTCAAGCCCCATGATCGAGGGAAAAAACATTTCATAGGTTTTAACTGTCAAGTCTATTGTTAGAAAGGACAAGCAGATTGGCAGTAGTCTAGAATAGGCCGTTGTCATTCCCCCACAATTTGTAGGTTTCATCAATACTTCCTCGCTCTGATGTGAGTGCTGGTTCCCACATTGAACCTGTGGTGTTTTATTTCTCCATGAAGAGAGCAGGTCTTGTTTCTTTGCTACAAAGCAAGGATGTATAGATTTGTCCTGATGACATCTCTTCATGGGTCTAAATTACCACCTCCACCCCACTCCTATCTCACCCCAAGGTTTCTTGGTTAACCTATTTTTCTTTTTCTTTAGACCAATGAGGCAAGCTCAGAGTCGATAGCATCCTTCTCCAAACAAGAGATCATGAGTAGCTTTCTGCCAGAGGGAGATTGTTATGAGCTTCTCACCATTATAGGTAATGTTCAGGAACCCCTTTGCTTTCCTGTTCCAGGGGACTGCGGTAGCTTTCTCAGCTAGTTAGTAGGATCCACGGTGACAAAACTGGCTCTCTGGGTCTTCTTTGGGCTGGCTTTGAACTGTAATCCTCAGTAGCTAGGATTACAGACATAAAGCCACTGGCACCTAGCTGGGAGAATTTTTTTTTCTGATTTTCCCTTTGGGGCTGGCACATATGGTTCCCTGGGCATAGTCAGTTAGAATAGTTGGCTGAGAAGAAACCTATTGAAAAAAGTAAGGATGTGTCAAAAGGAAGAGTAGTAAAAATGTAACTATAATTTTTGGTTGCAGTCAAGTCCCTTTTCCTTTAAAGGAGACATGGTTTGTGGAGAGATACAACCAACCAGCAAAAGCATCAGATTCAGAGTTGAATCCCTGTCTTGGAGGATGGGGGGGGACAAAGGGGGGAGGAAAGGGAAGGGAAGGGAGGCAATAAAAACCTTTGTAGCTAGCCGGGTACCAGTGGATCACACCTGTAATCCTAGCTACTCAGAAAGCTGAGATCTGAGGATCGTGGTTCAAAGCCATCCTGGGCACGAAAGTCCATGAGATTCTTATCTCCAATAAACCACCAGAAAACTGGAAGTGGCACTGTGGCTTAAGTGGTAGAGCAATTGCTTTGAGCTGATGAGTGCAGGGACAGTGCCCAGGCCCAGAGTTCAAGCCCCACAACCGACACACACACACACAAACAAACACCTTTGTAGCTGTTGTTCTTTTCTTTTAGGCAAAGGATTCGAGGACCTGATGACAGTGAATTTAGCAAGGTACAAACCAACGGGAGAGTATGTGACAGTACGAAGGATTAACCTAGAGGCTTGTTCCAATGAAATGGTGACATTTTTGCAGGTAATAAAACATGACTGTAACACTTAGAGGGTGAGCTGTGGCTTCATAATAATCGCAAAGCATCTCTCACTTTAGTCTTGTGAACATTCCTGGCAGGAAACAAAAATGGTTTAGACATCTATCATGGAAGCTTTCAATAGGAGGCCCTTAGGCATTTCACACTGAGGAGTGAGCCGTAATGCTGTACAGCACAGCTTATACTCCATTCTTCTTCATTTATTCACTTAGTAGTATTCACTTGGTCACATGTAGCAGCAGAGGCAGAAATGAGACCCAGGCAGCCTTGTTTGAGATGTTGGGCTACCTGCTCTGCCACTGGCTTTTAGTATCCTGTTTGTCTGAGGTTGGTTTCTGTTCAGTGAGCAGAAAGCTGGTCTTTTGTTAAACTGAAAGAGCTTGAAGGTCTAGGAATCTACCAGAGGCCAGACTCCCTGTGGCTGATGCTACTTGGACTAGAACTCAGCTCTGTATGTGTTGGGTACGGTGGCTTGTGGTCCCTGTCCCTTCTTCATCTACAGTGTTTTCCTGAATGGATGCTTATCTAATGGTGCTGTAGTTCCAATTCATCTGTTTGGACTAGTGTGGATTATTTTATTTTAATTCTTAAACCAATTTTTTTTTTGGGTCCGGTCGTGGGGCCTGAACTCTGGGCCTGGGTGCTGTCCCTCAGCTCTTCAGCTCAAGGCTAGCGCTCTACCACTTGAGCCACAGCACCACTTCCGGCTTTTTTCTTTTTGCTTATGTGGTGCTGAGGAATCGAACCCAGGGCTTCAGGCATGCAAGGCAAGCGCTCTACCACTGAACAGCCTTCCCAGCCTCCAATTCCTAAACCAATTATTGAGCCAACTACTGTTGTTGGTTTTTCACTGGGACTGGGATTTGAACTCAGTACTTCGTTGTTGCTAGGAAAGTGCTCTACTACTTGAATTACATCTCCAGGCCTAATTTAGAGTAGTTTGGTAGGACAGAAGATGAAGCAGAAGATCAATCCCAGCTTAATTATTTGAGGAAAAAAAGCACATCCAAGTTTGTTCTGGATCAGGTTAGACGCTATGATTTTCTGAATTTTATTATCTGAAGCATGGACAGAAGCTACAGCCCACTGGCTTTAGCTGTATCCCAGAGCCCAGGATCTTGGAATTCCTGGGTTCTTTTATCTTTTTTATATATATATATTTTTTTCTAGGGCTGCTTCTGAGAAAGGAATCAATCTCTCAATTTGAGGCTGCTGGAAAAATGCGTAATAATATTTAGTAGTTATTGTTTTTTTTCTTGTTTTTTTTTGGGGGGGGTCTGGTCTTGGGGCCTGAACTCTGAGCCTGGGCGCTGTCCCTCAGCTCAAGGCTAGCGCTCTACCACTTGAGCCACAGCACCACTTCCGACTTTTTTCTTTTTGCTTATGTGGTGCTGAGGAATCAAACCCAGGGCTGCATGCATGCAAGGCAAATGCATGCAAGGCAAGTGCTCTACCACTGAGACACCTTCCCAGCCCCAAGTTATTGAGGTTTTTAAACAATATTTTCTTCTATTTTTTTATATCATAGAAAAATAGTCTTTTTTTAATCCTTTAGCATCACTTAGTTTTACAAAGTGATGCCATTTTGACATGTCCATATATGTATATTCTATGTGCCTGATGAGACTCACTCCTTCTGTTACTCTCCCTCATCCACTGCCACCCTTTCTAAGTTATTACCCCCTTTTGGTTTGTTTTTGAGACAGTGTCACTATGTAACCCAGGTTGGCCTTGAACTTTTGATGTTCCTACCTTAGACTCCAGAGTGGGATTCTTTTCTTTTCTTTTCTTTTGAGGGGGGTCTGGTCGTGGGGCCTGAACTCTGGGCCTGGGAGCTGTCCCTCAGGCTCTTCAGCTCAAGGCTAGCACTCTACCACTTGAACCATAGCGCCACTCCCGGCTTTTTTTTTTCTGCTTATGTGCTGAGGAATCGAACCCAGGGCCTCCTGCATGCAAGGCAAGCACTGTACCACTGAGCCACCTTCCCAGCCCTTGGATTATTTTCTTACCTCAAAGAGTCATCCTGTACCTTGGCCTTTGAAGTTGAGCTAACCCTATAGCTTCCTGGGGCTAGTCAGCAGTTTGTTTTCCTCATCTCTGAGGTGGCAGCAGGGACCCTCCACTGTGTTGAGCAGCAGTTTGTGTCTGGAGAGGGATTGTTCTTTGAGGCTTTTGAGATTGGATGGCAAGGTCACCAGTGGCCAAGTGGACAAAGCAGGCTGGCTCCCCTAAAGGGAAACAGCCTAGTTTCTTCTTTGTTGGCTGCACCTCCTTAGACTGCTCTCAGGACTCAGAAGAACATCCAGAAAGAATTGAGTTCCCATCTTCATGTCTTCATGGTGAATGTCATTCTTCAGTGCCCCTTGATTCTGACTTCAGCTTTACCATTGCTTTCAGGGGGAGCTTCATGTCTGTAAACTCTTCAACCATCCCAATATTGTGCCATATCGAGCCACCTTTATCGCAGACAATGAGCTGTGGGTCATCACGTCATTCATGGCATATGGTGAGTGGGAAGATGTTCCTGGTAGAGGGTTTCTCACAGCCCCGTTAGCAGATTGCTTATGTACTGTTTTCTTTTTGTGTGTGTGTGTGTGTGTGTGTGTGTGTGTGTGTGTGTGTGCGCGCGTGCACGCACATTTGCACGTGTGTGTGCATGCCAATACTGGAGCTTGCACTCAGAGCCTGGCCACTGTCCCTGAGCCTTTTCACTCAAGACTGGCACTCTACCACTTGAGCCACAGCTCCAGCTTTTTAGTAGTTAATTGGAGAGAAGAGTCTTACAGATTTTGCTGCTCAAGCTGGTTTCAAAATGTGATCCTCAGATCTCAGTCTCCTGAGTAGCTAGGATTAGTAATACAGAAGTGAGCCACCAGTGCCTGGCATTATGTGGGTTTTTCTTCCTTTTATGCTTCCTTTCCTTCAGGTTCTGCAAAGGATCTCATCGGCACACACTTCATGGATGGCATGAATGAACTGGCCATTGCTTACATCCTGCAGGGGGTGCTAAAGGCCTTGGATTATATCCACCACATGGGCTTTGTGCACAGGTACATTCTTAAGTGACTTCACCTTTTATTAGTGAGCTCTCCAGTTAATAGTTGAAGGTTGATTGGAATTATTGAAGCTAGAGTTTAAAATCTAGATCTGCCCAGATTCCAGTAGCTCACACTTAGAATCCTAACTACGCTACTCATTTGGCTGAAACCTGGAGGATCACGGTTCAAAGCAAGTCTGGGCCGAAAAGTTGGTAAGATTCTATCTCCAAAATAACCAGCAAAAATGAGGGCTGGAGGCATGGCACAAGTAGAAGAACACCAGCCAAGCAAGCCAACCCAATGAGAGGCCCTGAGTTGAAACCTCAGTACCACCAAAAAAAAAGAGTAAGATCTGGATTTTGACCTTGCCATCGCCTATCAGTGCTGAAGCCATGGGCATCCTCTTTATTGAGTATTTGGTCCTGAGTATTGTATGATTTGCTGTAAATAAAATGCATATGTTCATGTATTATACACCCTGGATAGTTTGGATCTGAAGGTATCGAGTGTGAGGGGCTCTTGCCGCCTATGACACCCTTCTGGGCTCCCCACAGGAGTGTCAAAGCCAGCCACATTCTGATCTCCGTGGATGGGAAGGTCTACCTTTCTGGCTTACGCAGCAACCTCAGCATGATCAGCCATGGGCAGCGGCAGCGTGTGGTCCATGATTTCCCCAAGTATAGTATTAAGGTTCTGCCATGGCTCAGCCCTGAAGTGCTCCAGCAGGTATGTTCCCCAGGGCCTAGGCACCCCCACCTCCCACTGGTACATTTGAGTAGATGAGAGGATCATTCAAGGAGGGGTTCCTGTTGGGCAGGGGTACCTGGACACTCACTCAACATGGCCATTACCCACCCACTAGGGATAGATGTGGTTTTTAACCTGCTGGGTTCTAAAACAGTGCTGGACACTATTTCAAGTCCCTTCAAGGATTCTTTTCCCCGCTATGAGTAGTGAACGTTATAGAAATGCTGGGTGCTGTCTAAATCCCCATGTTGAACAAGAGCACCAGCTCCAAACACACCTTCCTATTTATTAAATAGTGATTCTAAACATTGGTTCCTTGTCAAATCGCCGTTGATCTTCAGCAGAACGGTAAGGGGACTTGTCCGAGCTAGTCATGACCATGGGACAGGCATCCTTCTCCTCCTCTGTTTTGTTCCGCCCTTCTTTTCTAAACAAAGACCAAGGCTACAAATGGAGTCATCCTTAGCTTGTTTTCTCCTGACTTAGAACCTTCAGGGTTACGATGCCAAGTCTGACATCTACAGTGTGGGGATCACAGCCTGTGAACTAGCCAATGGCCACGTCCCCTTCAAGGACATGCCTGCCACCCAGGTAAGCCTGCAGCCCAGTGTTTTCCTTCGCACCTGCTTGCCTTCCACAAATATTTGCTGTTACTGCTGCACTCAGAGACACTGGCTGTAAGATTAAAAAGTTTTAGCAAAGGATTTTAGTATAAAGGTTTAAGGTAGGGAGAAATGGAAAAAAGAAACATTTTCTGCTCCCCCCACATAGAAAATGGGAGTTAAAGGCTCCCAAAGGCAGCTTTTTCTTCAAGAGCTGACCCTCCTTCAGGCCAGTGGAGGGATATTTGTGTAATTCTTCTCTGTGTGATAAATGCTATGGCCACAGATCAGTGCAGGAAGTGGTGGCAGGGTGGTGGGAACAACAGTGTGGATGGAGGCCCACTGTAAAACTTGCAAATCAGGTAAACATATTTGTACATTTATCAGATATTTCCTGCCTACTCACCTAGGTAAGAACACCTAGAAAGTCAGTTTTCAGATCAGAGTTTTGTGCTGTTGTATACTGGCCTGCACCTTTGGAACCATTCTTTTTTTTTTTTCCTGGTACCAAAGTTTGAACTCCTGAGTGCTACCTCTTAACTTTTTGTTCAAGGCTGACTCTCTGCCACTGGAGCCACAGCTCCACTTCTGGCTTTTTTGCTGGTTAATTAGAAGAGTCCTGAGGACTTTCCTACCCAGGCTGGCTTTGAACCTCAATCCTCAGATCTCAGCTTCCTGACTAGCTAGGATTATAGACATTAGCCACAGACACCTTGCTCCAGAAGCAGACATGAGCCACCAGAGCCCAGGGCTGGAGCTTCTGTTATGCAAATTCAGCTTCTATTTCCGTCCCTGCACACACCTGCCCTTTGGCATCCCTCTGCCATCTCTCTGTCCTGGAGTAGCACAGTCTTTGCTTGGGTGGACAGATCCAGACAAAAGGCATATTCAGGCCCCATTACATTCAGGAAGTGGAATTGGGAATCATCTGGCAAAATGATGCCTCCACTGGGGTTCCAGATGTTAGGAATTTGGTCTAGAACTGGGAGAAGGCAGGTAGAGGCTCTGAATAAGCCTCTCCTTCCTGGACACAGACTGCTTGCCCTGTGTAAAGGGGGAAGCTAGGGAATGGGCAAAGGAGACATCTAGAAGAAGGGCCCAGGAAGGTTTTAGGGAAGGGCAAAAATTGCCCTATTGGTTTTTTTTTTGTTTGTTTGGGTTTTTTGGGGGGGTCCAGTCGTGGGGCCTGAACTGTGGGCCTGGGTATTGTCCCTCAGCTCTTCAGCTCAAGGCTAGCACTCTACCACTTGAGCCACAGCACCACTTCCAGTTTTTTTCTTTTTGCTTCTCTGGTGCTGGGGAATGGAACCTAGGGCCTCATGCAAGTGCTCTACCACTTAGCCACCTTCCCAGCCCATGGCCTATTGTTAAGGGCAAATAGTTCACAATGTGAAAAGCAGAAACAGAAGCTAACTCTAAGACCCAGGGCTAAGAAAGAATAGCATCTACCTAGCATAGTGGTTCAAGCCTGTAATCCTCACTACTTGGGAGATGGAGATCAGGGGATTAAAGTTTGAGGCCAGTCCAGGCTAAAAAGAAGTTCACAAGACTGCAACTCAGCCAATTACTATACCTGTCATCCCCAATGATTCAGGGAAGCATAAATAGGAGGATCATGGTCCAAGCTAATCTGAGCATAAAGCAAGACCCTACCTCAAAACTAACCAGAGGGCATCTGGCTCCTGTCCCCAAGCATTTGGCTAATTGCTGGAGGAGCCATCAAATCAGATGTATGCTCTTTTCAGGGTCACTGTAGTAGATGTATTGGATCTGGTAGAATAGTTAAGAGGATGTAGAAATGAGGAAATGTATCAGGAAATCTAAAAAAAGAAATTCAGCTAATGAAGAATGCTTAGGAGACAGCTAAAAGGCTATTTATTGTGAACAAGAAATTCAGATCCAGAAGTAGCACTGTTTGTCAAAAGTCTGCAGTGCTGGAAACAAAATGTTCCCACCATGCCGCCCAACATGGCAGCCACTGGCCACCTGTGATTGAGTGTTTAAAACGTGGCCAGTGAAATCTGTACTGGTGGGTCCCTCATACCATCATCTTAGCTGCTCAGGAGATGGAGATCAAGGGGATCATTGTTTGAAGCAGCACAGGAAAATGTTTGCGAGACTCCATCTCAACTAGCAGTTGGTTGGTATGTACCTGACATTCCAGCTAGCAGGAAGTATCAATAGGAGGATCGTGGCCCAGGTGAGCCCAGGAAAAATGTGAAATCTTATTCAAAAATACCTAGAGCAGGGCTGGGAAGGTGGCTTAGTGGTAGAGTGCTTGCCTCACATGCATGAGGCCCTGGGTTCAATTCCTCAGCACCACATAAACAGAAAAATCCAGAAGTGGCACTGTGGCTCAAGTGGTAGAGCACTAGCCTTGAGCTGAAGAGCTGAGGGACAGCACCCAGGCCCAGAGTTCAGGCCCCATGACCGACAACAACAATAAAAATACCTAGAACAAAAAGAACTGGAGATGTGGTTTGAGTAACAGAGTGCCTATCTAGCCAGTGCAAAGCTCCAGGTTCAAAACCCAGTACCCCCCAAAATTAAAAAAAAAATAGAGCCAGTGAGATTGAGGAACTGAATTTTAAGTGCTACACGGTTTAAATAAAGTCACACACACTAGCAAGCCCTAGGGAGATTTCCAGATTTCTGGCTTAGACAACTCTTTAGGTTCATAAGGACAGCAATTCCAGGAGCAGGGGGGCTGGTCTCCCATGTACTGAGTTTGAGAGCATTGGAAACAGTCATGGTTTGCTACTGGACAGACTGTGACTGGGTGGCTGGATACACTGACAAGCCAGGATGTGACACTGTATGTGTACATTGTAGACCCCAGAGTAGCACCTGGGCCTGGCAAATTGGGACTGGGCTTAAAAGATGGTGACTTGGCTGCTGCCTCCATCCTAAGGGGAGGGCTGTAGAGTTCAAAGCCTAGTAAAGGGGGAGAGGAAACAGCCCTTCCTTCCAGCCATGGAGAAGGGGTGCATCTTAACCTCCCTCTTCTCCCTCCCCCAAACTCCCAAGCCAGTAGCCAGCATCCCTTTGGAAAAGTTACTTTGATTTCCCTTCCACTTTGGCTCCTGAAAGATGTATTTGTTGAGGAGGAAGAATGTGTCTGGGAGGAAACTCCTCCAGCTCAGGCCTGGCTCTGCCCCTGCAGATGCTTTTGGAGAAACTGAATGGCACAGTGCCCTGCTTGTTGGACACCAGCACCATCCCTGCTGAGGAGCTGACCATGAGCCCCTCGCGCTCAGGGACCAACCCTGGCCTGGGGGAGAGCCTGGCATCTAGCACCTCCCGGCCCTCCAATGGCAACTCACCTTTCCACCCCTACCACCGGACCTTCTCCCCTCACTTCCACCACTTTGTGGAGCAGTGCCTTCAGCGAAATCCTGACTCGAGGTATCTACTGACCTGCAGCCAGGCTTTGGCGGTATGGGGGGAGAAGTGAGGAGTCTGGAGTTGGGCCAGGATTTGAGAGGATGAGTACCGCTAAGTACCTGGGAGGCGGAGGCATAGCAAGAGAAATCAGCTTCTTGTCTTGTGGCTCTGGCTGTGGAATTTTGGTGAGCTGGGGGAAGGACTGGAGGGAGGGTGCAGCATGAGCTGCATGTGTGGAAAGCCAGGCACAGGCATTATGTGAGTCTCTCCCCTTCCTTTCCAGGCCCAGTGCCAGTGCCCTCCTGAGCCACTCCTTCTTCAAGCAGGTATAGTCAGGCAACCGTGGTTCTAGCTGTGGGGTTCCTCCTGTTGCACTGGAGGAAGCCTCAGGCTGTGCATCCTGCCCCATGGTGTCCTGGGACCTGAGCCTCAGGCTATAGCTCCTAACTGCTTCTCTTCCCCAGATCAAGCGGCGTGCCTCCGAGGCTTTGCCTGAGTTACTTCGTCCTGTCACCCCCATCACCAATTTTGAAGGCAGCCAGTCTCAGGATCAGAATGAAATCTTTGGCCTGGTGACCAGCCTGGAAGAGCTGGATGTGGACGACTGGGAATTCTGAGCGTTTGTAGACTGTGCTCTAGGCCCCGGGGCCCTTCCTGAGGGCTGGATGCAGACTGGGTAGAAAGGAATTCTGCCAGTCACAGCAGAGTACTGGCTGGTTGGAGGGACATTCCAGAAGAAACCGTTGGCAGAAAGCTTCAAGCTCAGTGGACCTCAGAAGGAAGAGATGCTGCTCATACCCCGAGGCTGAAGTCCAAGCCCTGGGTTTGACTCGTGGACCAAGGGAACCGTCACCTCTTCTCTTCACCTCCTCTTCCCACCGCTTGTTCTGCTGCCGTTCTTTTCCTTTCTCCCAAGTTCTATAGGCCAGCAAAGAGGCAAGTTACAAGGAGCCTGCCTCCTTGACCCTCAGGTCTCAATGATTATTGAAGGGCAGGGTAATGCTGTCATCTTAAACACCAGGTTAAAAGCTGGGGCAGATCTCCCTTGCCCTCTTATCTTTTGGACACTTGACACCTGAACCCTTCCTGCAGCTCATCTGTTAAGCTTACTCCTTTCCCCAGCATCCATCTTAACCCTCCTGCCAGCTGCCTTGGGGCCTCTTCCAAGGGCCCTATTGTCATGTCTTTCCTGAGGGCCTAAGTACCTGTGCTGTATTACTCTTGTTTTAACAAATTAAAATTTTCAGAGACTCTGGTGGGAAATGTAGTGTGTGTCAGCATGCTTCCTTATGTTTGTGCTTCTAAGAATGACCAGACAGGCTCAGACTACCCTGGGTTCTGCTACTAGAATTTTTTTCTTCCCAGTCATGGAGCTTGAACTCAGGGCCTGGGCTCTGTCCCTGAACTTCTTTTGCTCATGGCTAGTACTCTGCCACTTGAGCAACTGCACCATTACAGGCTGTTTCATGTTTATGTGGTACTGAGGAATCAAACCCAGGGCTTCATGTATGCTATGCAAGTACACTACCACTAAGCTACATATCCAGCCCACCAAAATGTTTTGTTTTTGTTTTCTTTTGTCAGTCCTGGAGCTTGAACTCTGGGCCTGGATCTGTCCTTGAGCTCTTCAGCTCAAGGCTAGTGCTCTACCACTTGAGCCACAGTGCCACTTCTGGTTTTCTGGTGGTTTATTGGAGATAAGTCTCATGGACTTTCCTGCCTGGGCTGGCTTTGAACTGTGATCCTCAGATTTCAGTCTCCTGAGTAGCTAGGATTACAGGTGTGAACCACCTGAGCGCCCGGCTCAGAATGTTTTTTGAGATTAGGTTTCTCTGTGTAGTATAGCCTGTCTTCATATTCATTGCTCCTTGCCTCAACCTTCAAGGGCTAGAATTATAGGCATGAACCACTATGCCTGGCTTCAGACATTTTTTGCAAAACCCATAATAGTCACTTAATTATCTAAAATTTAAAGACTGTTGTATTAAATTTTTCCTGATGTCATCAAATCACTTGAAGCTGGAATGGGCTAGATGCAGGACACCAGCCACTGCACAAACAGGACCACTTTTGGGGTCATTAGGGCTTCTGTCTTCAGCAGGAAAGGACAGAGGAATTTATCTTATGAAAGGACTTGCTGAATGTCCTCACATTTGGTACCATCTTTCAAACCTGTCATCCTGGTGGTAGCCAGTGAGGTAGGAACAAAAGACCCATCTTTTTTTTTTTTT